>NC_056728.1:21298650-21666490 GCF_019279795.1 Protopterus annectens
TGGTAAACTGGGGAATCAGGTTTTGAGATGTGCAGAGTTGGCACATGTGCAGTGCCATAGACTGGAGAGGTGTTGCCATAGAGATATTTTAAAGGAAGAAGCATTCCTCATAGTCCTTACTGGTAATGGGAGGGTGTTCCACTGTTTGGCAAACAAGAAAGAGTATAGCATCTAGCCAACTGGAAGGTTTGTTTTTTCTGCTTTCAGGAGAAGTTGGTTCTCAGATCTGAGAGGCCTACTTGGATGCCACGAGTAAATATAAAAGTAAGGGCTGGGCAGTCTGAGGGTTTGAAGATAATTTTGTATGCTATTGTTAACTTTAAGTATGTATGGTAATGTGAGAGTTCAAGATAGTTCAGTAAGTGTAAGGAGTAATACTGGTGGAAGTAGTATTTGGCATTAGTTGCAAACTTGTCTACTTCATTGTAACAGGTCTCAAGCCTGAATTTCAGAAAGGATTGAATATTGCTAAGTAGTGGAGCACCATATATAAGAGAAGGTAGAAGGTAGGTTGAGACAAGGGTATGTTTTGTGGAGTGACTAAGGAAATGTTTATGTCTATAGAGGATACCCAGTTTATGATGACCTTTTTGATACTATCATGCACATACAGGTCAAATGTGAGGTTTTTGTCTAAGATTACACCTATTAGTTTTGTATGAGACAAAACTTCAATAATTTGTTTTGAGAGTGTATGGTGAGCTCAGTCTTGTTTAGGGGAGTGGTTTTCTTAGGGGGTGAATAATATGAGTTTGGTTTTGTTAGGGTTGAGGACAAGATGGCTATTGGTCATCCAAGTTTCAGTAGATGCAAAGGCATTTTGGGTGATTTGTTGAAGTTCTGATAATGAGTTGGCAGAGCAGATGATGGTAGAGTCATCTGCATATTTTATTACAGAACCTTGGCTAAGTGTGGAGTGAAAGTTGTTGATGACAGTACTGAAAAGAAGAGGCCCTACTAGGGAGCCTTGGGGAACCCCCTGTAGATGTGTTAAGGAATGGAGAAAGAAAGTGCTGCCATTTGGTAGCTTGTTGTCTATTTGTTAAGTAATTAGAGAACCAAATTAGGGATGAGGGGGAATGCCTAGTTTAGAGAGCTGTGTAAGAAGTAGAGGGTCGGAGACTGTATTGAAGACCTTACAGAGGTCAAGAAAGAGTGAGGATACAATTTTACTTGCATCTCAAGCTCTGTTAACCTCTGTTAACTGTGTCCATGAATGCTATAAGAGCTGTTGTAGTACTGTGGCCTGGCCTGAACCCATGCTGAGTGGGGGAAAGGATTTGGTTATGAAGTAGAAAGTTTAAAAGTTGCATGTGAATACATTTTTCCAAGAACTTAGAGAAAGGGGAGAGAATAGCAATAGGGTGGAAATTAGAAATATCAGTGCTGCTGCCACCTGTGCGAACAGGAAGAATATATGCTTTTTTCCAGATGGTAGGAACATACTGTAGGACTCTTGGATAGATCTGTTAAGCAGTATACTCATAGGGTATGCAATGGCTTTAGCTGACATTTGAAGGTATTCAGAGGGTAAGTTGTCAGGAGCATTAGTGCCAGGTTTGAGCTTGAGAAGTAATTTTGTTATTGTGGCAGTAAGTATAGGAGAGAAAGAAAATCTGGGTAGAGAGGGGGTAGAGGTGTTTTGAGAAGATTGATTTGGTAGTGCAGAGTTAGAATTGCAGTTAGCTGGAAGAAAGGTAGCAGTGAGATTAGATACAGTGTTGATAAAATATGAGTTGAAAATGGTGGTTGTTTCAGTAGCTGTTTTGTCATGATGTGGACAGATTTTGTTCTTTGAACCTGGATTTAGAAGAGATGTAATGGAATTCCAGAATTTATTTGGGTTTCATTTATGGTTATTTTGAAGACTTAGGTAGTGTTCTTTTTTGTTTTTAATGACTAGACATTTTACCTGATTATAGAGTTACCTAAATTGTAGGAGTTTGGAAGGGTTTTTTTTTTTTTTTTTGCCATAGCTTCCAGGATTTGTCCCTAGCAGTCATGAGTTGCTTGGTGGGCCTTTTGAGCCAGATGGCATGGTTAGTATTCTTTTGTGTCGAAGTGGGGCTAGTCTGTTTAGAGTATTGAGAAATGTTGAGTTGAAGAACTCAATGACTTAATTGACAGGAAGAACTTTTAGAATTTCCCTGTTGATGTTTTTCAAGGTTTCACTAAGGATTGCTGGGTTAAAGTTGGTTAGATTTCTTGTTTGTTTATATTGGTGTTGACTTAGCGATGGAGAGGGTTTACACAGAATATAGGCAAGCAGGTGGTTACTGATACTATTGGGTAGTTTGTGCCTGCGAATGAGATTTTGTTTGGGTCAGAGACTGGAATCCAATCAAGGACAAAACCACTGTCCTTGTTTCTGCTGGGTCTGGTTGGATTGGTAATAAGCTGAGTAAAGTTAAATAGATCAGATGAAGAGAAGCAGTAGGAGAGATGTAGCCAATTAATGTTTACATCACTCAGGATAATTGTTTCATTTTTTTTATATTGTTTGACACCCAGAATTTCTTCTAACAGAGGAATGTTTTTACCTGGGGAGTGTATAGAGCTATAATGCAAAGATTTTTATAGTTGTTCATTTTTAGAAATTATATTATAATTTCGATGGCAGGAAATTGTGGAATGAAGTTAGTATAGGGAACTATAGTAAAGGCATTTGGAAAGAGTAGTGCGACTCCTCCTCCTTTTTTATGGGGTCTATCTGCTCTTAAATAAGTATAGCTTGGGGGGTGATGAATTCAGAGTCTTTTATGTAGGTTGTAAACCAGGTTTTGGTAGCTGTAATTATATCTGGTTTGTTGTAGGATACCCAGGCATGGAATTCTGGGATTTTTGTTTTGATCACTTTGAAGACTGAGAGTTGCAATATTTCGAGCTTAGTAGGAATTGTGGGGTGAAAGAAGAGGAAGTGGGTCCTGGATTGAGGTGTATATCTCAACATTGGGGAAGTTAGAATATTTATGTGGGTAAATAAAGAGTTACTGCTTTCTTTATGATCTGTAAGTGTAGTTCAAGGGTGAGTGGTAGCAGGGTTTTTTTTGTAGAAGAAGGATTTTTAATTTGGAGTATAGAAGTATGTTTATTTCAGACAGGCTGTAGGATATCTCTGATTAGCTGGTGAAAGATTGGGTTTGTGTACATGCTATGGATGTAAGTTTGGGAGGTGAATACATTGTGTCTAGTGATGTTAGATTTAACGGAAGACAAAAAATAGCCAGAGGGAGAGTAGTAGTATATTAGTAATGAGAGACATTATGGAAGAAGGAAGGTTCTAGACAGTGAAAGAAGGCAGGTTCTAGATAGAGGGATGAAGAGGTAGTGGTATGGAGAGATTACAATGTGCTTGTAGGATTGTTCTAGGGATGCTGATAGAGTAAGTTGAGGGAGTCTGGAGGAGAAGTGTTGTGGTGAAGTAGAAAAAGTCAGCGAGATATATTTATCCAGATGTGAAGAGTTGAATTATAGAAGATTAGTTATAGGTAGGATGGCTAGTGAATAGCAATTGAGGATGTAGATAAGTAAATTAATCAAAAGAATAGAATGGTTGGAGGGAGGTGCAGTAGCAGTGGATAGTAGTAACAGAGGATGTGGAGAGAAGTAAATGAATCAAAGGATTTGATTGATGGAATAGATATGGAGTAGCAGAACAGATAAGGATTGGTTTGTATGACTGTAATGGGAGGAGTTGCATAAAATAAACTTAGGGATATTGGAGGTGGGCGGGAGTGGGGGTAGGGTAGGAGAGCACTGTGAGCCTGAGTGAAGGGAGGGCGAACGGAGTGGGTCTGGACCTAGACCATGTTTGCAGCAGCCTTCAAGAAACAATCAGTAAGGTGCTAAACCTATAGAGTATGCTGTAAAAATGTTACTAAACTATAATAAGTTTAGGCTGTGAAATAAGCTGTTGGGTATAAAATGTAAAGAATCGGAAGAGAGTGCAAGAAACAAATGCTTGCTATCAGTCTGCTACTGTTGTTAGGTGACTGTATAATCTTGAGTGAAGTAAGGGAATATTACGGGTGACTAGAATCAGAAGATATGTAGTAGCAGAGCAATGGGAATGGTAGAAGGTTCTGGTAAGTTAAAGGGAAAGTTACCATATAATACAGGACTGCAGTTAACTAATATTAAAGTCACTTTGGGAATGGTAAGCTAGAGGAGAGATAAAGAATGGGGATACCAGAATGTTCCAGTGCTGTGCAGTGCTTGACAATAGGACACACAAATAGCATTTAAGGATGTGTTTAAAGTGAAACATACATTGACAATAGATTGAGCAGTAGCCATGCCAAATGTGTTACATGGTACTTCAGTTCACATGGTGATTCTAATGCACAAGCAGATAACTTGCAAGAGAAAGAGGGTTAACTGGTGTGAAACCTATGAAGGTGGAATAGAGGGGGAAAGGTTAGGTGTAGTAGTGTACTGTCACAGTGATTAGTGAAGTGAGTCACATTTGAGAAAGACTGAGAGAAATGAAAAACGGAATATTAAAAAAGTAATGTAAGAATAGAAATGAGTTTTCAGAAAAAGATACTGCTTATGAGTCTGAAGGGGGAAGTTAGGATACAGAGATAGGGAAGAAGATAAGAAATTGAGTGTGGAGGTAGGAGTGCACATAATAGATAGAATTTTTACTGAAATTCAAAATCCAAAGCCTTAATATTAGTATCTATTAATATTCTTTATGATAGTAGTCAAAGTTCACAAAGCCTTAGAAGTAAACACTCTTAATATTTTCTGTGAGTTATCTAAAGTTCACAACACATCAAGAGTAGTACAGCATTGTACATTGCATTGTTTAAATAAGACATGTGAGTGTACACAGTTGTGGCTCAACTTGATTCTAAGTAACTTTACAGCAGGTAAAGCAGTTACTAAGAGTGCTAATACACACATAGATCTACTCAGTCTATGGAGTTTTAAAATGTCTTGCAATTAGTCATTAGAGTGAGATTGCATTAGTGAAACAATTTTGCTGACAAAATAAGATGCTACATGGTCTAACTATAAACTGCAATAAGCAGGATATACCAAATAAGTAAACGCTCGGATAATAAAGTGTTTTTCTTTTAAACAATACAGCGAGTTTGCGATAATGAATTAAACTTCTAACTATAACAAGAAATAAGCATGAACTACCAGAAAACAAATGCTCGCATAATAAAATGTCTTTCTGTTAAACATTACAGAGAGATTGCATTAATGAATTAAATTTTGTAAGCATAAGATATCCTACCTGGTGCTAAAGTAATTTTTAAAAAAATGAACAGCAGAAAATTCCATAAACAAGCACTTACACACAACCAGCATAGGCGTGCATTTCAGAATTAACAGAGGGTTTCAAAGATGGTGTGAGATAGTAGGAATGCATTTTAAACTCGCATTGCATCATGGGAGCTAGGGAGAGTGAGAAACCTTACTGGGTACCGATAACTATCTAATGTAATGTAAATGGACCTGGACCATGTTTGCAGCAGTCTTCAAGAAACAATCAGTAAGGTACTGAACCTACAGAGCATGCTGGTAAAAAGTTACTTAACTATAATAAGGTTGGAATGACAAATAAGCTGTTAGGTATAAAATGTAAAGAATAGGAAGCAAGTGCAAGAAACAAACGCTCACTATCAGTGTACTACTGTTGTTAGGTGACCATGTATAACCTTGAGTGAAGTAAGGGAATGTTACTGGTAACTAGAATCAGAAGATATGAAGTAGTAGAGCAATGGGAATGGTAGAAGCTTCTGGTAAGTTAAAGGGAAAGTTACCATATAATAGGGGACTGCAGTTAATTAATATTAAAGTCACTTTGGGAAGGGTAAGCTAGAGGAGAGAGAAAGAGTGGGGATACCAGAATGTCCTGGTGCTGTGCAGTGCTGGACAACAGGACACACAAATAGCATTTAAGGATGCATTTAAAATGAAACATGCATTAAAAATAGATTGAGCAGTAGCCATGCCAAATGTGCCACAAGGTACTTCAGTTCACATGGCGGTTCTAATGCACAGGCGGATAACTTGCAAGAGAGAGAGAGTTAACTGGTGTGAAATGTTAAAAATAGATTGAGCAGTAGCTATGCCAAATGTGCCACAGGGTACATCAGTTCATATGGCAATTCTAATGCACAGGTGGGTAACTTGCAGGAGAGAGAAAGAGTTAGCTGGTGTGAAAAATTAAAAATAGATTGAGTAGTAGCTATGCCAAATGTGCCACAGGATACTTCAGTTCACACTGTGATTCTAATGCACAGGCAGGTAACTTGCAGGAGAGAGAGAGAGTTAACTGGTTTGAAACATTAAAAATAGATAGGCCAGCAGCAAAGCCAAATGTGCCACAGGGTACTTCAGTTCACATGATGATTGTAATGCACAGGCAGATAACTTGCAGGAGAGAGTAAGTTAACTGACGTGAAACATTAAAATCAGATTGAGGAGTAGGTATGCAAAATTTGCTGCAGGGTACTTCGGTTCACATGGTGATTTTAATGCACAGGCGGGTAACTTGTAGGAGAGAGAGATAACTGGTGTGAAATATTAAAAATAGATTGAGCAGTAGCTATTCCAAATGTGTCGCAGGGTACTTCAGTTCACACAGTGACAGAACCCACACTGTGAAAGCAGTGGACTCCAAATCTGATTACCGACCAGTTACAAGTGGTGTCCCACAGGGATCAGTCCTAGGTCCTCTCCTGTTTGGCATCTACTTCTATGAAGTTCAAGCCAACACAAAGGGACTCTGGCTGACCAAGTTCGCAAATGATTGCAAACTGGGAGACATTACTGATTCTCCAACTGATGTAGACATTCTACAAAAAGGCCTCACTGACACCAATGACTGGTGCCAAAACCATGGCCTTAACAATGCCATAAAGTGCATTGTCATTCCCTTTGGGAAAAATTTGGTGCCCATGAACTACCACATAGGCTGTAGTCCTCTAAACACCGAAGGTGTGATAAGAGACCTGTAGACACAGGTTGACAGCAACTTCTCCTTTGATAACCACATTGCCACTGTAGTCAGAAAGTCCTTCTATGTGACACATCTCATTACAAAAGGTTTCTCATCCAGGAAGAAAGCGGTCATAATCCCTCTCTACTCATCCCTCATTAGACCTATTATAGAATACAATGCCTCATTTGGTATGTAGCTCACTAGACACCTACAACAACTGGAAAAGCCACAAAAATACCTCACTAAGAGGATCTTAGGCCTTAGATACATGCCCTATACGGACAGACTCAAAAAACTCCAGCTATACTTTGTCTCTTATCGCCTACTTAGAGGCGATCTCTGCTTGACCTACAAAGCCATGTCTGACACAGAGATACTAGATATGCTACACCTAAAGAAATCTCAATCCCTCCATGCCACATGCTCCAGGGAACTAAACCTCATTACCACAATAAAAAGAACATGCTGGAGGGACAGGTTCCTAACCCAGAGATTTCCCATACTCTGGAACAAACTTCCCATTCACGTAAAGCGGAGCACTTCACTGGCCCTCTTTAAGAGAAATCTTGATGAGTGGATGGGCAATAGGAAGTTCACCCTGGGGGTCACTTCAGTGGCCTTGCTTGACAGGGGCACTGGGAACTAACTTTGGGTGGCATGATGCCAGGGAATCTTCTTGGGCTAGGCTTATATAGACTACAGGGCCGTTAGCCTAGTACACACCTATGAACCTATGATTCTAATGCACAGGCAGGTAACTTGCAAGAGAGAGAGAGAGTTAACTGGTGTGAAACCTGGTGATATAGTAGTTTTTCTAAAAAATGAATGGCAGAAAATCCCATAAGCAAACGCTCACACACCACCAGCATACATGTGGGCATTCAAAATTAACAGAACTTTAGAACAGAATTAACAGAATTGTGTGTGTGTGTGTGTGTGTGTGTGTGTGTGTGTGTGTGTGTGTGTGTGTGTGTATATATATATATATATATATATATATATATATATATACACACACACACACACGTGTAAAATAAATAAACATAAATAAACAAAAATAAATAAATAAACAGCGTTAGCAGGGGGGCAAGCCCCCCCTGTGCCCCCACACCCCCCGCTATTGAAATATAGCAACTCCAAGATCACACTATATTGTGGTAAAGGGAAATCTTCCCATTCTGTACTCTATGGAGATCCCCATTCAGACCGTTTGAACTTTTAAAAGTTCGATCATATGCTCTCGGCCATATGAAAATAGAGCTTTTAAGAGTTCAACCTTCTGAAGGGGACCCATAGATATATATATATATATATATATATATATATATATATATATATATATATACACACACACACACACACACACACACACACACACACACACACACACACACACACACATATAGATACAGCGTGTGTGTGTATTTATTTCCATTCTCTCCTCCCAATCTTTTCTAACCTCCTACGATTGATTCTTATAGTTATCATGCAGTATTTTATATGTCTTACTAATTATCCCTTTTTAACAGCAGCTTCTGTTCTTGATTTAACCAAAGATTCTACCAGAGCATGTCTTTCACTTAGGACTCCCATGTCTCTTTCTCTTTGTCCATACTCTAATATCAATCCTTTATAGAGAAGACAGTCTCTAATCTGCAGTCAAAACTTCTTGGTCTCATCCCTCTCTATTACCTTTCCCTCTATCGTTACTTGATTTCTATCCCCTCTTGCCTATATTTTGGACCCCTACTTACAGTCATACCTATTGTCAAAATCTCCTTTCTCTATTCCTGTGTTGGCTTAGTAATTTATTTTATTATTTATTTAATTAATTAACATTTGTTTACTGGGACTGTCCAAATGGGGGCAGGTGCTCTTTTTCAGTGAAGTCTCGAGGAGAAAAGCTCCAAGGTATCATATTTAATTCAATCAATATTTATAATACCAAATTTTATAACTCAGTTTCAGTGAATACATAGCAAAATAATCAGTATAATAAAATTGGTATTGATATATTAAATATACAAGCACTGTATTGAAAATTTACAGATAAAAGAGGGGTATATAAGATAAGTAGGAGTAATTTAAGAAAAAGCAATTTTAAGTGTTAATAGAGAAGTAGTAATGGAATGGTAATTAGTTTGTGCTAATTTTAAGTATAATAATTTAAGTACAATAAAGTGAAGTATAAGAAGAGGATAAACAAGATAAGTGATTTAGTGCTTTTAAGCGAGGCATAAGAAAGGTGATGAAGGTTTTTAAGACAGCTATGCCCCAGATGAAGAGCAGGGACAAAGCCACGAAGCAGAGAGCAAGCATTTTTTGCAATGGTTTGAAAAGATGAAGGTGTGAAATACATTTGATCGATATAAGAATTGTATTCCAAGTTCTAACAACATTATTGGAATAGAGATTGATCCCAGTAGCACTTTGTGTTTTGTAGATGGTAAGCAGTTGTTTATCATTTGAATAAAGGGGACGGTTTGGAAGAAAGTAGTGGAGTACGAGTTTAATTTCTGATCAGGTGGATGTTTGAATGATTTTTGTGGGTTAAAATGAGCTGACTATAAGATAGGTGGTGAGGAAATTTGAGTCACTTAAGTATTTTTAGTGCTAAACAAAGGAGGGTCTGGTAAGGTTTGTTGTAAGTGAATCTGGCGACTTTGTTGTAGTATTGTTCAAGTTTAGAACTAAGTGAGACTTGCTGGTTGGTCATGATAGGAGCTCCATGTAGGAGACAGGGTAAGAGTTAAGTGATAACTAGAGTTACCTTGGCAGAGTTTGTAAGGAATTTCTTTACTCTGTAAAGGATACTTAATTTCTGATGGGTTTTCTTGATGCTGTTGTAGATATGTAAATCGAATTTTAGATAGTCATTGATTGTTATGCCAAGTAGTTTTATATGTGAGGTACATTTAATCATGGCATTATTTAAGGAAGTTATTTTAAAGTTCTCTTTTTCTTGTAAATGCAATTTTTGGGAAAAAGACAAATATTATTTGTGTGTGTGTGTGTGTGTGTGTGTGTGTGTGTGTGTGTGTGTGTGTGTGTGTGTGTGTGTGTGTGTGTGTGTGTACGTGTGTGTGTGTGTGGCTGGGATTTAGTAGCATGTGATTACCCTGTAGCTAACTTTCAACAGAATTAAAGGCTTCTTGAGTAACTCTCCAAAGACGTATTAGGTTGTCTGAAATACATATTAGGGTAGAATCGTCAGCGTATTGTATGAGCGAAGCTTGCTGAGATGTTTTATTTAGATTGTTAGTGAATATATTGAAGATTAGGAGGCCAGGAATGGAGCCCTGTGACACTACAGGAAGGAAGGGAGAAAAGGCGGAGAGCCACTTAACAGTCTAGTATCTATCTGCTTTATAGCTGTTAAACCAGAGTAGTCTGGGTTGTGATAGCCAAGAGAAGATAGTTGACAGAGGATTTTTTGGTTAGTTTAAAAGCTTTAGAGAGACCAAGGAATACAGGAAATGAGTTTGCATTTGTCTGTAGCTTTGTTAATGGTATCTGTGAAGGTTGAAAAGGCCATAATGGTGCTATGGGCTGGTCTAAAACCATGCTGTGTGGAGGTCTGGATCTTTTCCTGAAGGATGTGTTCAAGTAGTTGCTTGTGAATGCACTACTCCAGAAGTTGTGACAAAGTGGATAATATGACAATAGGTCTGAAACTGGTTATATCAGATGAGGTTCCTTCCTCCTTTTTTTCCATAGAGGCAGAAAGTATGATTCTTTGATAGATCTACTAAGTAGAACAGACATAGGATAGACTACGGAACTGGCAGCTAGTGTGAGGTATTCTGCTGAGAGAATATCTGCTAAAGGAGAACAGGGTTTCAGTTTAAGAAGTCATGATTTGATGTAGGAGGTTGGGATGGGTTTTAGACTGAAACGGGGTGTTTGCTGTCCGAAGAGATGGCATATCAGGATTGTTAGGTGGACACTCTTTAGTAATGGCTTTAATGATTTCTATAAAATGTGTGCTAAATTTAGCAGATATTTCAGAAGGAGTGTTATTTGTGACAGGATTAGGAGTGGTGGTGGTTTTAGGATTTAATACATTATTAATAGAGAATCAACATTTTTTAGGGTTGGAACATTGATTTAGTAAGGGATTACTGTAGTAGATTTTCTTGTCTGTGTTAACCTGTCTTTTAATCTTCTTCTTTTGGCTTTTTCCCGGTTAGGGGTCGCCACAGCGGATCATCTGTCCGCTCATGACTGGCAGTGGAGTTTTACTGTGTTGAGTTGCCAGCCCGGCGCCCAACCTTCCACAGAAGGCACACACATGCACACACTCACACCTAGGGCCAATTTAGAGTGTCCAATCCACTTACTGCATGTCTTTGGGATGTGGGAGGAAACCGGCAGAAACCCACGCGACCACAGGGAGGACATGCAGACTCCACACAGAAGTTAACCTGTCTTTTAGTGATGTAGTTTTGGGGAGATCTAAGTTTTAAACATTCTTTAAAAGTACTCTTTCATTCATTAGGTGCCTGCTTTGATTGGATAACCAAGGAGCATGGTTATTCTTAACTCATTTTGTTTTAGTTGGTGGCAGACTATTGAAAGTTTTCAGGAAAAGTGTGTTAATTTTGTGTACAGCATTGTTGAGTGGAATATTTTTCAGGATTGATTAGTTAATGGAGCTTAGGAGTCTATTAAATGTATCATGGTTAAAATTAATGAGGTTACAGAAAGTTCTAAGTAGGTGTTGTTTGACATGATGAGTAATGAGTGTTTGCATATACAGGGAGCTGGCCATAGTTTTTGGGATAGTTGTAATCTGTGACGGAAGAAATCAGTTGAGTCACACCAAATAGGTTGAGGCTAGTTGATGGGTATTTTGTGCAGATAATCTGCCATCAAAATTAATGTCACCTAGGATTATCTTTTCATCAGAAATTGTGTGTAAGATGCAGTTTAGGATGTTTTTTCCCCAAACACCTTTACTGAATTATCACTTGTGACATAGGTAAATTTACCTTCATATAAAAGTAATCAAACTATATTAACATAACAAACAATGTGAAGATGTCCTATCTTGTCTTCATTCTATACTGATAAGTTTGGAACTGATCCTCAGTTCCGACTCGGCCGCTTACTAAAGTGCGAGGTCTCAAACCAGCTCATGGCTCCATCCCTATCCCATGGTGCAATAGTGCCTTCCTCAGATCTTGTTTGCCGCTGAAACAGATCGGGTCATGACTAGCTCTGGCTGAGTACAAACATTTGTTTATTTGCTTATTTCTCTAAAACTTTAGAAAGTTTACTATAATTAAAGTTCTTCTTACCTAGTTAGGTATATATCGCTTTTTCAAGCTTGTTCATTTTCTCTAGTTTAAAAAAAAAAAAAAAACGAATAGTTGGTTGTGTGAGTTTTGCGTGAGGCATTTTTCTTTAGGCCTCTATACTTAACGACTGGAAAGAATTTGCATTTCCAGTGTTTGTTTTCTTTGTTTGATATTACTAGTATCGCTAGATTGCCTTCTTCATAGTTTGAGCAGTGTTAGCTCATATATATTAATATACTGAGTGTTAATCTTTTTCAGGCCATTGATTTGCCCTTTGCAAACCCTTTCCCCAAAAAACGTTGTTTGCAGTGTTTTATATATATATATATATATACACACACACACACACACACACACACACACACACAGATAATGCCTTATTATTACAGTATATAATTGTTGTTACTGTTAACACTTTTCGTTACACATTTACATATATATCTTATAGTGTTTCTGGGATATATATTACTGTTTGAGTGTGTTCCTTTTCATATCTTTTCTGCTATTAAGGGCTTGCTTGAGTTAGAAAGCTCTTTATATATTACTTCAATCTCGTTTAAATTACAGGGTGCCTTTTCTGTATATGTGCATGTGAGTTTACTGTCTATTACATAATGTCGAAACGTCAAAAGAAAGTTAAACCATCTGGTTTTAAGAAATGCCCCAAGTGCTCTCAAAAAATGTCCATTACTGATGGATGTACTGAGTGCGTTTATTGTCTAGGGGCCATTCATCTACAAGAGAGCTGCTCCATTTGTCACTTGTTTAGTGCTAGAGTGCTACAGGAGCACAAAAAGCAAACTAATTTTAAAAGGATTACTTAAATCCTCCTTTGAAGAAGCCTTGGACAAGTCTCAAAGTCCTCCCAAAACTATGAACGACACCTCTAAAAGACCATCTCCTTCTAGTTCATCTACATCGTCAGAGCCATCCACTAAGCAACCCAGGATGTCTCCGACATCTTCAAAGAAAAGTGATCAGAGCAGACCTACTGCCTCCATTCCATGTGTGTCGGAACCGATGGCATTACCAGTCCGAAGCCACTCACCAGCTTTGGAGCCCATCTCCCCAATGCTTAGGTCTATTAAAATCTGTTGCATCCGCTCCATCATCCAGATCCACCAGGAGCTTATCGGATTTTGACATGAATCGTGTGGTACAGAGACTGCTCAAGACACCGTCCCTAGACAAATTGTAGTCAGAGCTGACTCTGGGAAACTCGGAACTGACGGTAGCCATTCCCTTACCTTCTATTCCTCCTCCGACTCCAGCTCAAGTTTCAGAGCTGGAATGCTTAGAACTGACATTGATGGAGCTGATGGAACTGAGACCTACTGCAGCCTCTTCAGTTCCAATCGCTCTGACCACCTCGGAGCCGTCCAAGGTATCTAGGGGCTGGCACTCACTGGTCAGGTCTGGGGGGATAGTCAGGTCGAGACCTTTTCAGCTCTGACTTTACTCCTCAGTGCATCAGCTTGGGTGAGCTCATCTCCTACCTCGGCTTCGGAGCCAACCCCCATGCTTCCAGGTAGGGGTCCTCCAATTCTTCGGAACCAGGGACTTCCATGGGCCATGGGACAGGGCTTTTGCAGCTATGAGAGAGCCCTGTCCCCTCGGACTTCATCATTGTTGGACCCAGGTGTTTCATCCCCGAGAGCACCGGTATCTGTCTCCACTCACACGATCCCCCCTCAGCATAGAGATCCTAAGCTACAGGACGCCCCATCGGGTGAGACCCTATCTTCTGAAACCTCTCCAGAATGTCCCACTGAAGAGGTCCCTCAGAAGAAGTTATGTAAGAGGAAGCATGTGGACTCTCCTGATGAGTCAATTACATCGGACATGGACCTTGAGGAGTCAGAAGGATCCCCATA
Source organism: Protopterus annectens (assembly GCF_019279795.1). NCBI lineage: Eukaryota > Metazoa > Chordata > Ceratodontiformes > Protopteridae > Protopterus > Protopterus annectens. The sequence goes on from NC_056728.1 coordinate 21,312,786, forward strand.
GTCACCCTCTGAGGACATCTCCTTTTTGGACAGCCTGGAAATCCTTAGGCAGAGAGGCAGCTGGAAGACCATTACCCCTTCTGATGAGGAGTCTGTGTACCCGAAGGCTTTTGGATCTCAACCTGCAGCCACCTGGGTGTCCCCATCTTTCGACGAACTCCTTGCCTTAGTTTGTTGAAAGGCATGGGAGGCTCCAGATACAATGGAACCTGTCCCTCAGAGGCCAAATAAATTTATTACCTCCCCAGAGGATAAAACCTTTTTGACCAAAGGAGTCCCTGTAGATGCTATGGTAGTGGCGGCAGCCATGAAGGAGGAGCTTTCTGAGACCTCCACATCTGTCAATCCCCTGAACAAAGAGTTGGGGATGATGGACAGGTATGGGAAGCACATATTTTCTTCAGCGGCCTTCACTCTCAGGACCCTGAATTATCTTATGCATTTTACAAGACTTCAAAGAGATCTCCTGAAGGAGCTTGGAGATACTCTACAGGGTACAGTAGCTGTGGGGGTAGCAGACATGGTATCCTCCCAGCTTGTCACTCTTAATTCAGTGGTCAACTCCTCCATGAAGCTCACCTCTTATGCAGCAGATGGAGCGAGCAGGTCAGCGGGTTCCAGAATTGCCCTTAGGAAACATTCCTGGATGCGCTTGTGCAATTTTGTGGAACCCTTCAAGTCATCCTTTATCAATACTTTGTTTGATGGCTCGTCTTTGTTTGGGCCTAAGGTTAAGGAAACTCTTACTCAGTGTGAACAAGAAGGAAAGACTCTGTCTGATGTAGGAGTCTGTTTTTCCACACCTTTTAGACCCTATCCCAATGGTCAAAAGGGAGGAAAGATGTGGTTCCGAAAATCCCAGAGGGCCTTTCAGGACACGCAGGGTGAACCTTCCTCCAGGGGCAGAGAAGAAGGAGGTAATAATTGAAGATGCTGCCCATATGGCAGAGGGGGTCCGCAGAACCAGGGTGACCATGACTCATTCTTCCATAAGCCCTATCAGCGCTGCTGAAAGGAGGCCCGACTGTCCAACTCTGGAGGCAGTCGGAGGTCAATTATCTCTGTACCCACAAGCCTGGCTAAACATAACAAAAGACAAGTGGGTTTACAGCATAATATCCAGAGGCTATTCAATGCCCTTTTCAGAACCTCCCCCATATATAAAGAAAATCCCGGCTGTTCCACCCAGTCACAGGGAACAAGCAACAATAGAAATTCAAAGGTTGCTAGAAAAAAAGAGTCATCCAATCAGTCCCACAGACCAGATAGGATCCAGAACTTATTCAAGGTTCTTTTTAGTTCCAAAGAAAACAGTGGACTGGAGACTCATTCTAGATCTCAGCAGACTGAACAAGTCGCTAAAGAAGACAAAGTTCCGTATGGTCACGTTGAAGTCAATACTTTCCTTTTTAGGGAAAGACAATTGGATGTGTTCTATAGATATCCAGGATATGTACTACCACATAAAGATGGACAGGTCATCCGGGAGTTACCTGCAGTTCCGGCTGGAAGCCAGTCATTACCTATTCTGAGCTCTGCCCTTTGGTCTCACTACAGCCCCCAGAGTGTTCACCAAATGCATGGCAGTAGTCACAGCTCACCTGAGGCATTTAGAATTCCGAGTGTTTCCATATTTTTATTTATTTTATTTTCATTTATTTATTTAACATTTGCTGACCGGGAAAGTCCGACTAGGTTCCACAGAGCCTATTTTCAGCAGACGCCCGGGGAGAAATGCTCCAGATGCATGTCTTTGGAATGGAGATGGAGAACATATCTGGATGACTGGCTCCTAACAACCACCACCAAGCATTTACTTGTTCAAGCAAGAGACAGTACCCTGAAACTATGTGCCCAGCTACGGATTTCAGTAAATTACGAAGTCTGCCTTATTGCCATCACATGTCTTCTTTATAGGCATACAATTAAATACAAAAACCATGATGGCCAAGCTTCCAAAAGACAGGATTCAATATCTTTGCATTTAAATCCAGGACCTTCTTTTCAAGTACTAGGGAGGGTGGTCCTGAAAGTTCTAGGCACAATGGCAGCAGCAATAATTGTCATTCCCTTAGCAAGATTATACATGAGAATACTTCAGTGGATGCTTTTCACACAATGGTTCATGCAAGACCTGCCTCTGTCCCATCCAATAATTCTGGCAGACACTTGCAAGAAAGACCAAGTGACGGTGGGTCGACCAATTTTTGCCCCTACTCCGGTAGCCACAGTGACCATAGATGCTTCCCAGATAGGGGAGGGGGGCATTATCAGGGAAGAACAGCCCAAGGCATGTAGCAGGACCACAAAGCTCATTTGCACATAAATGTACTAGAGATGAAAGCAGTGCTGATGGTGTTGCAAGCATTTCAGGACTCTCTTCCGATTGGTACAATTTCAATACAAACAGACAACATGTCAGTAGTGTGGTACATAAACAAGCAAGGAGGAACCAGATCTTACCCCCTTTGTCGAGAGGCCCTAAGAGTATGGCAGTGGGCGATGTCCTCTCAACATTTTCTAATAGCAACGCATATCCCGGGGAAATACAACATGATAGCCGACAAACTAAGCAGAGCCATTCTGATGCCACGTGAGTGGTCCCTGAAGAAAGAAGTAGCGGAAAAGATATTCCGCAGATAGAGCCAGCCTTGCTGCAGCCTTTTCACCACAGACACTAATGCAAAATGCAGCAGCTACTTTGCCCTGATCCCCCCTCTGGGGGAGTCCCCGAGGGATGCACTTGTACATGATTGGCCCCGGGACTCCTTTATGCATTTCCACCCTTTCCCCAATACCCAAAGTTCTTCAGAAAGCCAGCAGTTTGGGAAGGACCATGATTCTAATAGCCCCTTACTGGCCTCGTCAAATATGGTTCCCCTTCCTGAAGCCTCATCTTCTGGAAAAGCCTTGGATTCTGGAACCAGTACCAGACCTCCTGATACACAAGTCGGGGGCTCTCCATCCATCTCTTCACACCCTAAAATTGACAGTATGGCTGCTCCAATTCCCAATATAGCCAGGCTACACAACTTCACCCCAGAAGTCCGACACATCTTAATCTCTTCTCATAAGATGTCCACAAGAAAAATTTATCATAGCAAATGGAAAAGATTCTCCATCTGGGCTTTACAGAACTGCATTGATCCCTATTCAGCACCCTTGTCATTCATGCTGGAATTTTTAGCTAAACTTTTTAATGAAGGAGCAGCTGCTGCAACTATTCATGTCCAAAATGGCAGTGATCTAAAATGTTCATATTGGTAACGAAGGAATGACTATCATGTCTCACAAACTTTCAAAAGCCTTTCTGAGATGCACTAATTTACTAAGACCATCCATACAACCACCCCTTCCACCATGGAATCTCAATTTTGTTCTCTCTAGCTTAATTATTCCACCCTTTGAACCAGAATCATCATGCAGCCTGAAATTTCAATCTTGGAAAACCATTTTTCTCATATCTATCACATCAGCTAGAAGGGTTTTTGAATTGGAAGCACTGGGAATCAAACCCCCATACTTGGTATTCCATAATGACAGGGTTTCTCTATGCACAAACCCTTCCTTTCTGCCAAAAGTATGCTAAGAGTTCAATCTAACTCAGTCTATAGACCTTCCAGTTTTTTTCCCTACGTATGGCAATAAATTGGCAACCAAAGTAAAGGCTCATTCTACCAGATCAGTGTCAACTTCCCAGGCCTTTAAGGCAAGACTCCGAATAGATGCTATATGTGCAGCAGCAACATGGTCAAAACCACATACCTTTATCACTCATTATAAAGTAGACATGGCCTCCAGGGACAGGGCCTCATTTGGGTCCACTGTTCTGAAGAATATACTCCCGTGAGCCACCCAGGAAAGATGGTGTTAGGGACGCTGTCCCATCAGTATAGAATGAAGACGAGCTAGGACGACTTCATATAAAGAAGTTATGTACTCGCCATAATGTTCCATGTGAGTTGTCCCTCTCATCTTCATTTTTATGTCCTACTCTACTACCCCCAGCCTTCCATGAGCTCCTGGAGTATCTAGGAAGTAAAAAGCTTTTATATACTACCCTTACTTTGAACCTTGTCCAGGCTTACCAGTAGGATATATAGCTTCTATATAACCATGTAAATCTGACATAAGTTCATCGACAAATAAGATCTGAGGAAGGCACTATTGCATCATGAGATAGGAATGGAGTCACAAGCTGGTTTGAGACCTCGAGCTTTAGTAAGTGGCCGAGTCAGAACCGAGGATCAGTTCCGAACCCATCAGTATAGAATGAAGACGAGAGGGACAACTCACATGGAATGTTATGGTGAGTACATAACTTCTTTTTATACTTTACATATATTGCTGTACATCATAAAACCTAAGCAACATTACATAAGTTATTCAATTCCTGACTTTTTTTCCAACAAGAAACATCTTTAGTAAACCATCTCTTACTACATAGGCAATCATACATTTATATAAATGAAAACAAACCACACCGACACAATCCTAGTTGCAAGGATTTTACATCACAAACCATGCTGACACACTCCCAGTTGCAAACATTATACATCACTTATAATCTACCTAATCTTTTTCACTCAAACATTGCATAGCTCATTTAAGTCCTGCCACATTTTAAACCTCATTCCTCCTTTGTATGTATTGTTCCCACAATTCCTATTTTTTTCTATGTAGTTTGCTCCCACCCTTTTCTAAATATCTCAGTTCTACTTGTTTTATCTTTGTTACTATATTCACTACTTCCAGTAAAATTGGTTTAGATTTTGGTTTCCATTTTCTAGTAATTACTTTTTTGGCAGCCACCATTATTAGACACAAGGCCTTATCATGTCGAGGCAATACCGATTCTGTATCCTATTTCAGAAAAATCATTTCCCTTGTCAGACCAATCTGTCCACCCAGCATCTCCGACAGTGCATCCCACAGGGAATCCTTAAAGTCCACCAACTCACCATACTCCCAGAAAATATGTTCCCAGTTACCTCTCTTTCTTCCTTTTCCCACCTGCAACATTTGCTGTTTGCCTGATGAAAAATGCTCTGTAGTCTACTTGGGGTATAAAAATATTGATGTAAACATTTCCAGGCAAAAAAATCCTAAATCTTCTAGATTTTTTTGCATATTTGGGAGATCCAGTTTAGGATGTTTTCCAGGGTTGTAGCTTAATTGCCTGCGGAAATATAGACTACTGTAATTCATTGTTGTTTGAGGTTATTTAGTTTAAGATGGGAGACGAGGAGTTTGGAATTTGGGAATAGGCCTATTATAAGCTAAGATTTCAAGATAGTCAAGGTATAGTAAAGCTACTGCAGTAGCTTTTTTCGAGTGTTGTCAGCCCTGATGATATTATAACCAGAGTGTGATATTTCAGAGTCAAGTAAATGGGGTTTTAGTCATATTTCAGTTATGGCAAGAAAATCAGGTTTATTGTGGGAAATCCAGGCATAGAGTTCTTAAGTTTTATTATAGATACTACAAGTATTTAAAGAAATGCATTTACACTGTTTGGGAGGGTTTGAGGTAGGTGGGTTGGGCTTTGACGGTTTTGGTGATGGTGGTGTGGTCCATGTTTTGGAAGGAGATGGATGGGCTGAGCAGGAAGGTGTGCTTGGTTTGAGATGAGTTTTGGAGATTACTAGGGAATCAGGATGGGAGGAGAGGACAGGGCTGGGGTAAATATCCCCACAGAGTGGTAAAAGAGAGAAAGTTGGAAAACTCTGGTAAGCTTTTTTCAGTTTAATTTTAAGAGTTAATTTTATTTTGGTGCAGTAGGTGCGAGGGTTTAGTAAAGATTGGGCGAGTCATATATGTTGGAAGTGATTAGTGGTGAAATAGTGTGATTTGAATGGTTAGACATGAAGCAGATAGTAACAGAAATGTGTGAAGCGATGTATGATAAGTTGTAAGGTGATAAAACAGGAAGACTAAGGGTGCAGTAATATTTAACCATAGCATGGTATGTAGCTTTGTAGAGAGAGAGAGGTCAGTGAGAGAGGAGCTAAATCACAGGGGTGACAAATATATGAGGGGTAGGAGTAGATATATGACTGCGGTGGATGGAGTAGGTTGTGATCACTGGGAGCAGTTAGTAAATATAAAGGAAAGAAAGTATCACATATTTTCTGCAACTTTATGAATATAATATTCTGTAAGGTTGTTATTCTCCTTAAGGACTTGCATCCAAAATTCCACTCTCTTCTTTTTTTTCTTGAACTCCTCCCACTTCATTATCATCTTTTTCCACTCTGAATGATAACTTTCTGCTTGTGTTATGTATATGAACCTTAACTGCATAGCTCTAAAATACCCCTTGAAATCAATTAATCCAAAGCCACCTTGTTTTTTTGGGAGGATCAACTTCTGCTCTGGATGATAAAAATATGCCTGACATGTATATACAACTAAAAGGACTAAAATTTTCGTATTTTACTATCCATATCCAGAATCAAAAACTTCCAGTTTCTCAGTTTTTTGTATTATCTTTTGTTTAGTCTCTTTCCATATATCATTAGCTGCCATAACAAAAGCATTTTTAATCCATATTTTACATACTTAATCTTATTGCTTTTATATAAATATGGGTATTGCTGAACCAATTTCTTTGTGGCTGCATAATCTACATCTATAGCCTTTGTTTTATCTTTATTCATTTTATACTGTGAAGACTTGAAACTGTCTGAAAATGTTCCACAATACCAAGATGTGCTTTCCTGGATTTATCAAGTACAGAATAATATCATCTGCAAATAAAGTCAACTTTTCTTGATTATCATACCAATTACAGCCTTGAATTTCTGAATCCCTTATTTTCTTTGTCTATGGCTCTAAGTATAAAGCAAACAAAAAGGAAAGAGGATACCACTGCCTGGCTCCTTGGTTCGAACACAACTTATCTGACAAAAACACTACCACTTTTATTCTTGCCTCCGATCCTTCACATATCCCCCAATTCATTTTATTACTGTATGCGGGAATGCAAATATTTTTATTGCCCTACTCATAAAATCCCAGCTTGCTATGTTTTATGCTTTCTCTGTATCAAAACACACCCCCAGCAACATTATGTGCTTACCTTCTACTTCCTTCTGGATCATCACTGTACTTTTGTTTGCCTCCCCTCCACAAAACTATACATATCCCTATCTATCAATTTTCGTAACACCTTTGTCATTTGTTTAGCAAGTAAGGACATAAACACATCAATGTTTAAAATTGAAATGAGTCAATATGACGCTGGGCCTAACATGTATTTATCTTCTTTGAGTATACAGTCACCACAGCTTTATTCTCCTTTTAAAATACTATTAAACAAAATCTTCCACATCTTTATCACTTTCTGCCCATATAACTTCCAAACTTCCAAATAGCATCTGTTCCTGGAGAATTCCCTACAGATTAATTGTACATCATTACTTTTATCTCATTACCTCCCATCTTAACTATTAGATGATGAGTCGCATCTTACTATAACCTTAGCATAATTAAGTTTTTATACATAGTTTCATTACATTTCTGAAATATCTGTAATACCTCTATAGGATCTCTGGTTATATTTCTTGCTTTAGGCTCCCCACATTTGGCAACAACTCTTTCTATTTTCTGTTGTGCTATAATTTTTTTGTGCTCTGGAATCATCAACAGTATTCACTTAACAGCAATCCTTCTAAATTTGTTTAAATTATCCAAATACTCCCTTATTTTCTTTTTAGCATTCTGCAGTTGCTTCTCTTCTTATTCAGCGAGATTCCTTTTATTCTTTAATACTTTATGCCTTGAGAGGTCCTCTAAGTAATTTCTATTAGTTCTTAATCATATATTTTTCTCTTTTATTTCCACCATATTTTTAAACTTAATTTCCATTTTATCCTACTCACTAGCTAACCCTTCTGAAGAAATGTTTATCTTCCAAATCTCCTGAATGTTGATCATTTTGGAAAACATTCCTCTGGCAAAGTCTGAGGCATCTGTTGAATGACTTGGGCTGACTTGGAATGGGGGGAGGGACATGGATTTAATTGAATCTGAATTGCCCACCAGATGAGTTCTTTCATGATGAAGCCCAGAAATAACATAGAAAAGTTCAGGGTGGTTCTGGTGTTGAGTTTAAACAGATTTGAAGAACAACTAAATCCTGAAATGAAGTCTGATTAAATGGACCATGAGAGCAGTTGATGTGATATAATGTAGTATTCTAAGAAACTCTCTTGCTGTTGAAATGGATTGGAGAGCAAGATCTGAAAACTGTAAATTACAAAATTAAACCCCCTCTGGAGGGAGGTAAGCCATCATGAGAGGTGGCCAACAGGCAATCCATAAATTTTAACCTGTGAGATGGAACTAGGGAAGATTTCTCCAGGTTTAGTCTGAAACCTAGTTTTTTGAATAAGGTTATGGAGAAAAGGAGGGATGCCTGAGTGCACCAAATGGCAAGATGAGTTATTCATCCATGTAGGGGTACAAGTTGATTCCTTGACATCTCAAGCAGACAGACATCTCCAGCAGACAACTACTGCAGTTAGACACTTTGTAAATACTCTTAGAGATGCAGAAAGTCCAAAAAGTAAGGATGAAAATTGAAAATACAACTCAGACATAAAAAACTTAAGTAATACCTGAAATCTTAATAAATTTTAATATGGTGAAATGCATCCTTGCGGTCTAGGGTTACTAGAAAAGACTGGGATGGAAGAATAGAAAAAAGAGACAGTAGTGTGAACATTTTGAATTTTGGAATTAGTAGAAAGGAATACAGAACTGAAAGGTCCAACAGTGGTCGCCATGTGCTTTCTTTCTTGGATATAAAAAAATCTTGGATTAAAAACACATTTCTCATCCTGGGAAGGAGGAATAGTTTGTATAATGCCTCAAGCCAGCTTTTCTAAAAGAATCTGAGGAAACAAATGTATCTGACTTGTTGGAGGAATGTGGATTTTTGACTTTGGAGGGATGAAGTATCACTGCCATTTCTCTGACTGAAGAGTGATATGAAATTAAGAGGAGTTGGAAGCCATGGACTCTGGGGCCAATACTTTGAGTAAAACATTTGCTAGAATAAGTCTGATGCTGTTCACCCTATACAAATGTTTATTAAGGTAAAAGGCAAGCAAATGTCATAGGAATGTATATCGTAAGATTCATCAAGACAGAACCAGAGGCTCTGTGGTAGTCCTTATGCAGGATCTGTCTACCACAGACATTTCCATTTTCTAACAGACATAAGTACTGTTATTTTATATTTTTTTATCTGCCTACAAACCATCCACCAATACCGGGAATGCAATATAGATAAGATGTCTGATTGAACCCTTCAATGGCAAGAAAGTTCTGAATTTTCACTCCCGTACAACCTGTTTATACTGCCATGTTCTCATGCTTCAATGGATGTACAGTGCGTGCAGAAAGTGCCCAAATGTTTTTGTATACTATCCAAATGCCCAATATCCTTGGCAGGATAAGGTCTCTATAATGATGAACAAACACTATTTAATGGGAAACCTGCTGGAAATGTTGTAGTCTCTCTTTCCAAGTGATCATCCTGTCTCCTAGATGGGCATATCCTGTTCTCTGTCAATAATGTACATTTTTAATGGATGTGAGCATCCTTATTGAACTAAAACTTATTGGTTCATCAGGACAGGGCTTTTTTCTGCACCAAGCAACTCTCCAGACATAGACAGCCTCACCACACAATGTGGTTCACTTGCATACATAGACTCTGTGTGTATGTGTACTGATACTGATCAGAACACCCACATCTTGTTGTTTACAAGGTCAACACTGAAAGACTGACTTTGCAAACACCAACATGCTAATGATGGATCACTCAACAATCTTACTGCATGCAAAACATTTTTGCAAGGGGGGATGCGCCTACCACACTACTGATAATTATATATACTAAAGCTGTACAATCATGGGGAAAGGGCATATTTCCCAACCCAGTGAACTGTGCGCTCTCACACAACTGTCTGTTTAGTTGCTCAAATTTTGTCTGCTATACAGATGTTGACCACCTTCAGTCAAACCGTATATATATATATATATATATATATATATATATATATATATATATATATATATATAGATATAGATATATATATATATATGTGTGTGTGTGTGTGAAGGCTGACAACCCAGCTAGCTAGAATTTTGTAAATAATTCTATGTCATTGTAAATATTAATATGATCCATAGGCTTGTCTACAAATGTAAGTAACCTGTGTGTTATGTGCTGAGCTTCAAAAATGTCACCACAGTGCACCTTGCTGGAAAAGAGCAGAAATTTGTGCAAATGTATGTTTTCATTGTAGAAAATGTAACATACTGAGTTAACTTGCAAACTCTGAGAAAATAAAGAGTTATACAGTTGTGTTTACCACAGCTAGAAGACAGAGCGTCTCTAGCTAGAGTTTCTTTCTATTGTCTTAAGACAGAAATAATTACTAGGTTTAAAATGTAAAAGTGTTAATTGTTTTACGACTTCCATTTTCAGGCAAGCTTCTAAGAGATGAGTGTCAGCTTCTAAGAGAGAAGTATTTTTCATAGATACATATTAAATTCTGTTGGTATCTGTTTAGCCTGGGAACTAGATGTAAGTGTCAACTAGTGATGTCATCTAGCTAACCCAGCAGTAATGTGTATTATTAATTTAAGAACCATCTGAGAGAGACAGTCTGTGCATTTTGTATCTTGTCTTGGACCTGAAGACATCTATTCAGCACTTCTCATCTGTATTTGCTTGTTCTGTAAGTAAAACTTAGATGGCAGTGATTTCTCTTAGAGAAAGATAGGAATACAAAGATTAGTTTAGATGTTTTCTGTATTAATGTGAGGCTGTCCTGCAATGTTGTTTTAAAATATTTCCTGTGATTTCTGCTGTCACTGTGTTGAGTTAATGAGCATTGTCTTATGCTTTTATTATTTATTATTAAATATATTTAAACCTTTTAAATGTGGCTGGTTTTGTTTAGAGATATTTAAGCTCTTGGTGTACTTGCATATGTATTTGGTGACCACTCTGGAATAGCCTTAAAAGTTCTGGTCACACTTACCATTTGGATAACAGTAACATTACACAGTAGAATTTGGTTACCCTTGGTAAGGGCCTTATGGTAGCTGATAAGAGTGGTTGGTGGCAGTGCTTTCTACTTTATAGTCTGGGCAGAAGGGGGCATAATGTGTCAGCCTTCCCCATGAGTATCTGTGTGTTTGCAAATAAATCAAATCTCAAATTATATTATTTTTTCCCACTGCAGTCATCTTTGATGGAAGCTATCATACTGATTCCTAGTCATGTGTGGCCCCCATCAGGGAGCTACAATATTAGACCCATCACCACTTTACAGAAAAAAAATGTGAGCAGCACAGGTGTTTAGCTGCAGAGCGATGTCATTTCCAACTTGCCCATAAGCTGAACAGTATAGCTCCCATAAATGGCAACACTAACCACCATTATATTATGAGAAATGGATAGTAGCTCTTAACTGCTGTTGTGTTTGATAGCCACAGCTTATCACCTCTTCATCCATTCCTTTCAGTGAAGCTTTTAGTATCAGGCCTTGATAATTTAGCATGACACTGCTTCCATGATTATGTATCATAACGATGACAACTGGAGTAGGGTCACAACCACAAGGTCTGCAACTTATGATGTCTCTACTTTCTAGACACTGCTAGCTTCACTGTAGCTCAATGACCTGTCAGCTCATCAAGTCATTCTTATTTCTTCTAAGTGTGGATCACATTTTCATTTACAACAATGGCAAGAATGAACACAGCCTGGATTTTAAATCATACAAGAATCTTTATCTAACAGAATCCTTGGCACGTGTAAAACAGAACAGATATGCAAGTACTCAGTTTATCTTTAAAATGGCCCTCTGCAAGGCATATTTGGTGGGATTTATTCTTCTAAAGACCCTTTCTCAGCATAAAATGTTTTATTTTCTCTAATTCCTGTATTCTGGGCATATGCATCTTTCACAGACTCACTCAGTAGTGTCTTGACCAAGCACTAAGAGGGTGTCTTTTGCTACCATGAAAATGAGCAAGCACACTGACATAAACACACATGTAAAATTATGAACTTTCTGAGATGTCCAATGTGGGTTTAGTGGCCACTCAGAGGAGTTGCTGTTGTTTGTCTTTCGGCTTTTCCCAGTTAGGGGTCACCACAGCGGAACTCTGGTCCTCTAATGATTGGCAGTTGTTTTTTATGGTGTAGAGTTGACAGCCCGACACCCAACCTTCAACGAAGGCACGCCCATTCAACGCATGTCTTTCGAATGCCCACTCAACTGTGGGGAGGACATGCAGACTCCACGCAGAAGCAATGGTGGAAAAAAAACACTGAAGATGGTCATCTATAGTGATTAACTGATGTTGAGTGTTCACATATCTTTTATATCATTGTTTAGGGCACCCTCTGGCAGGGGTAGTGGGTGGAGAGGCTGTCCAGCAGTACCAAAAAACTAACCAAAATGGCCTCAAAGCAAGGGCTTGGAAAACCAAGTTGTTAAATATCAGAGTGCAAAAGAAAGCTCAACTCCTAAAAATACAATCCAGGCAGTAGTACTTGGTAAAGATGTAAATGAACAACCATGTGGCCAGACCACAAATGTCCACAAAATAAACATTATTTCAGCATTTAATGAAAGCAGCCACAGCTCTGGTGCATTGGCTTCTGATAGCACTGGCCAAGAGGTAGTTAGCAGCCTGATGGTAATAAGAAAAATAATAATGCGGACTGCGATCCATTCAGAGGACAGAATTTACTCACTTATGGCTTGGCCCTTCTTACTGTAAGCAAATAATCCAGTCCTTTACACCCTTTTTATTCACAGGCAAACCCTGTTCTGATGGTGTAGCAAAGGGTTTCCTCTGCTCAGGATTCTTCCCACTTAAAGAAAATGGGGATATGACTGGGAGAAATGACATTCCTGGGACTATTTGCAAAAAGATATGAGGGCTAGTCTTAAGGACACCCAATCCTGATTAGAGACAATAATGTCTATAAGCCAGATCTTGAAGTTTTGTGATCTGGAGATGATGGACATCAAGATAATAATCTCTCGAGAAAGAAATGTCCTGACCACCAAATCAACAGGTTTTAAAGTACAGGAACCAAGTCCATCAGCCAGTGTTCAAGTTCCATGAAAAACAGACAGACAAATATGTAGAATCCTTTTGAAGAACTGCTTTACCAACTTGTGCTGGACTACAGTTCTACTGTAAAAAAGATTGTAAAGTGCTGAGATGGTAGACACATGCACCTTAACTGTAGAGTGCAGAAGACTCATACAGGTGTGTTGCCAGTCTGAATCAGCTACAAATGCAAAACTAAGGTTGTAGGATACTTCTCCACCCTGACAGAGAACCTCCCCCACTTAGTCTAATATGTTCAGTGAGTGGAAGGCTTTCTGCCATCCTCAATGACTTTCCAAATTTCAATGAGATGTCAAGTGGGACTGGGGCTCTGCAGGAGCATCCAAGCCCAAACACAAGAGATGGATGTCATCCCAACCAAGGGAAACTTCTTTAGCTTGTATTCCTGCACTACCAGGAACCTGACCGGTTCAACCCTTGTATTTTTCTTTTTGACAAAAGACAATCAGCTTTGGGCTTTCTTCTCTGAATCTGGTGGAATCAGAGGAAAAAATGAAAAAGTACTGGAATTTCGTATACCATGGAAGACAGAGATAACTCTCAACTCACCTATGCTCTGCTGTGTTGATCAAAAATGGAGAAAAAATACAGTTGTGTAAGTAGACGTAACATGATTGTAGATTATTAAATAAATCATTGTTGAAATTGCCTAAGCTATAAGTGACATATCTTTCCCAGGATTGAATGACTGGCAAGCTTCCAAAGCTTTAGTGTACTTTCCATGCACCATAACTGCTGTAGAGTTCTAGGGACTGGATATAAACACAGTGGATAGGGCATCGAACTCTCCAATCTTTTTGCCTCAGTATAAGGAATTCTACAGTCCTGCCAAATATGTAAGTGTTAGGGGAAGAAAGGAATGACAAAAATCCCATTACCCTGGCATAAAAAAAACAAAAAGAAGGGGGGGAAGGTGAGAGGGAGGGTACTTGTACTGCAACAGTGATCTATTGGAACATGGGCTATTATGGAAAATTTACTAATGCAACTGTACAATGTACATTAGATCACTTCTGAAGTAGCCTAAACTATATGGAACTAATACCAAAACTTAGAAGGAAAGGGAGGAGGGTGAAGACTAAGATTACAAGAGCCCTTGGAGAATAGTTTTAGCAAAGCCTGTTCTCCACCTACAGAAAGAATCCATCTTCTAGTACTTGGTAAATGTATGCATATAAGACCACGTTGCTGCATCTAGAATATTTTTAAACTCTACCCCTTTCCAAAAAAGCTACAGAAGTTGCCAAAGCCCTTGTAGAGTGGGCTGTGACTTTGCTTGAAAGTGTCTTGTTCATAGGTAGGTACTAGGCTATTGGTCCTAGGGCCTATATAAGCCTAGCCAAACGGTACCCTGGCTTTTGCCACCCAAGAAAATTATTTTCCTGTGCCCCTGTCAAGCAGAGCCACAGAAGTGATCCCCGGGGTGAATTTCCTATCTCCCATCCAATCATCAAGATTTTTCTTGGAGTGCTAATGAGGAGCTTTGTTTGATATAGTTAAGTAGTTTGTTCCAGAGTATGGGAAGTCTCTGAGATAGGAATCTATCCCTCCAGCATGTTCTGTTTATTGTGGTGACAAGGTTTAGGTCCCTAGAGCGTGTAGCTCGGAGGGATTGGGATTTCTTTACGTGGAGCATGTCCAACAGCTCTGGGTTTGACATAGCTTTGTATGTTAGGCAGAGATCGCCTCTGAGTAGGCGATATGCGACAGAGTAAAGCTGGAGTTTTTGAGACGGTCTGCATAGGGCATCTGTTTGAGGCTGGTAATCCTCTTTGTGAGGTATTTCTGTGGCCTTTCCAGTTGTTGTAGATGTCTTGTGAGGTACATACCAAAAGGGGCGTTGTACTCTATAATGGGTCTAATGAGTGATGAGTAGAGGGGAACAATGACCTCTTTTTTCCTGGATGAGAAACCTTTTGCGATGAGGTGTGCCACAAAGAAGGATTTCCTGACTACTGTGGTGATGTGATTATCAAAGGAGAGACTACTGTCCTCCTGTGTCCCAAAGTGTCTTATCACACTTTTGGTGTTAAGTAGACTACCGCCTATGTGGTAGTTCATGGGTACAGAGTTTTTACCAAAAGGGATGACAATTCACTTTTTAGCATTGAGCTTGAGGCCATGGCTTTGACACCAGGAGATTTGATTATAGCTCCTAGTTTGCAGTCATCTGCGAACTTTGTTAGCCTGTACTTCAGAGAAGTAGATACCAAACAGGAGAGGACCTAGGACTGAACCCTGTGGTACTCCAATTGTCACTGGTCTGAAGTTGGATTTAGAGTCTGCTACTTTCACAGTGTGGGTTCGGTCAGTGAGCCAGTTGGCAACCCATCTTGTGACATAGGGATTTATACCTAGTTTTGTGAGTTTGTCTAAAATTCCAGAGTGGGGGATGGTGTCAAAAGCCTTGGCGAGATCTAGATAGGCGGTGTGTACCACCTTACCCTCATCTACAGCTTTGGTAACCGCTTCAAAGAAGTCTATCAGGCTTAGGAGACATGATCTGCCTTTTACAAACCCGAACTGGGTAGGGTCCAGAGTTTGGGGATTACCAATGTCATTGTTTTATAAGTTCCATGATGATACGCTCCATAGCCTTGCAGACCAGGCTCCGTCATGCTAATGGGGTGGTAGTTCCTGGGGTCCGTGGTGGCTCCCCCTTTGTGGAGTGGGATAACTGTTGCTATGCACCATTCAGTGGGCACAAATTCTGAGGTGGGGCTATGATTGAACATGGTACGTAGGTGGGGTGCCAGTTCATTCTGTAGTTCATGTAGGGTCCCATGGATGCTGTGTTCCTGGCTTTGGAGAGTGTGTTTTTTACCTGTGCAGCGATGATTACAGGTACTTTGCATTCTTTTGGTATAGAGATGGGCCCTTTAGGGGATGATAGAGGGGTAAAGTTAGTACTGAACCTATCTGCCAGGATGTTGGCAATATCAGTTGGTTCTGTGTATTTAGTGTCATTGTGCTCTAACTCAGAGCAGATCTGAGTGTTGCCATTGAGATTCTTGACATAGTTATAGAATGCTTTGTGGTTGTCTTTAGAATCAGTGGTGATTTTGTTTTCGTAACTAGCTTTGGAGGATTTTATGAGGGATCTCAGCTTCTTACCATGGAGTTCCTCCAATCATGGGATTTTACTCTTTTTTTTTGCAACAGTTTCTTTCTTCTGTTGTAGAGTTTGTTTATATCAGGGGACCACCAGATTGGCTTCCTTTTTTTGGAGAATAGCATCTTGGTTCTGTTAGGGATTGCACGATCCATGCACTCATGTAAGTGCTTATAAAGTGCAATTGTATAGGATTCGGCAGTCGTATCTCTATTGTCCATCAGCATGGGTGTCGTGCCACTTCTATCTTAAGAAGCATGAAGTTGGCTTTGGAGAAATTTTTTACGGTGGTTTCCCTAATTGGGGGTGGGGCTGGGATGTGGATGTCTAGGGTGATTTGCTTGTGGTCAGATCTGACCAACGAGGAATTGACCTCTGGTGTGGAACACCGGTTGCCCATGTTGGTAATGACCAGGTCTAGGATATCGCTGCCCCTGGTGGGGGTGTGGATAAGTTGATCCAAGGCATTGGAATTTATGAATTCCAGAAAACGTTGAGCACAAGAGTTGGTATACGAGTAGTTTTCCCAGTTAATGGTCGGGTAATTGAAATCACCCATTATTAGGGTGTTAGGTTGTACCCTAATATTTTCCAGTGTATCAAGAAATGAGGAGTGGGAATCCTGGGGCATAGTGGGGGATCTGTAGCAAGCTACAATTTGCATTGCGGTCTTGCCCAGAGTAAGTTGCACTTGGATAATCTCAGATGCATTATGCTGAGCAACTAGCCTGGAGGTGTGGATATTCTTAATGAATGTGGACATGCCTCCGCCTTTAGTGTTTCGGTCCAAGTTAGGTGGCCGAAAGGTGTGGTATGAATTATAGCCTGGTAATGCAGGGGTGCTCTCTGGAGCCTTGAACCAGGTCTCTCTCACTGCACAGATGCTGATGTTCTCCATTTTAAGGAGTGTCTCGAGTGA
The DNA here is from genome assembly GCF_019279795.1 of Protopterus annectens. Lineage (NCBI taxonomy): Eukaryota > Metazoa > Chordata > Ceratodontiformes > Protopteridae > Protopterus > Protopterus annectens. The sequence continues at coordinate 21,329,990 of NC_056728.1, forward strand.
ATGCATTTTGAGGTTTAGACTTCTAGCACTGAGTAGCATTACACTCAGATTTTGCTTGCTTGTACCTGTTATGGTGGTGAATTTGTCATTTGAATCTTGCCTAAAAAAAGGCACTATAGGGGTGGCAAGAGCCTTAGTCAGTATCCGGAATCCCAAGGGTGACAGGGGCAGACCATCTCTGGCAAAGCATTATGGTTTGTCGATCATGTTATCCCAGGCAGACAGATACTGCATCCCCTTAGAATGACACCAGAAGTTTAGCCAATTGTTGAAGTCAATCATTTTGTCCTTGTACTGTGGTATCATTCTGGGTGATGGCAGGATGCTACTCAGGGCTAGGGTCATACCTGCCTGGGCTACAAGATCAGAAATCTCCTCCATGTCTCTTTTCATGTAGTCCAGGGAGGTACGTCTCAGGTCATTCACACCAACATGGACAATGACAGAGTCATATTTGTACTTGCTGTGGAGTGACCTGAGTGCATGCGTTATGTGGCGGATCCTGGCACCTGACAGGCAGCTGACAGTGACTTTCTCCTTGTTTAGCCTAGTGAGTGGAACATCAGTGTGCCTGACTATAGAGTCACCTATGACTAGAGTGTTAGGTACGTTGTTATGCCTTATTGGCTGTGGTTGAGTGGCACACTGAGTTTGTGGGCTATATGTCATTTGGATTGTGTTGGGGGGTGGAGGTTGCTTGCGTTTCTGCTTTGGAGGTTCCTGTTGCTTGGGTGGATTTTTTTTGAGAACCTCCACGAATGTAGGTGTGTGTTTTGTGTTTCTGTGTGTGTGTTTTGGTGGTGTAGGTTTTGAGGTACTATGTGATGAGTGTGGTGTGGTGCAAGTGTTTATGGAATGAATATCAATAAGCAATAGCATGAGACAACCAGTTAGACATAGTCTATTTTGACACCAATTTTCCCTTTTTTTAACTTCATATGAAATAAACAGTTGACTAGAATTCTTGAATGTTTTGTCCTGTTAGTGTAGCAACCGAGTCAGAAGCTTTCCAGCAGAAGTTAATAACACAGTTTTCACGCCCAAGAATTTCAAATCATCTTCATGAGCAGGTTCAAAAGAAAAACAAGTTTTCTAGTACAAAATTAAGATCCTAAGAGGGAGCCACCTGTCTTCTAGGTGAACAAATATGTAAAACCCCTTCTAAAGACTGTTTCACTTGAGGCAGGATATAATGGGGGATCTATGGGCAGACAAGCAGAGGTGACAGAGGTGAATATTGATAGAAGAATAAGAAATACCAGAGGATAACTCACACAGATACTGTAGAACCAGAGCCTTTTGAGCTTTAAAAGAATACTGGTTCTCAATTTAGCACCAACCAGGAAATCATTTTCACTTAACCAAATATTATTTCCTAGTAGTGTATAGTAGCTGCCCTAGGTCATTTTCAAAAGAAGGGAGAACTACTGCTGCCTGGGCCAAAATGGCATTACTAAAATTACCCTTGCAGAGTGTCTCTTACTCTTTAGAAGAATCCTGGTTATTAGATGAAAGGCATACAGAAAAATCCTAGACCATGGAAATGAAAAGGTATCCATCTCCCAGGCCTTTATGCAAGGATTCCTGCAGCATAATTCAACTGCCTGTTGTGAATAGAGGCAAACAAATCTATTTGAGGAGGCAACCATACATGGATAAATTCGTGGAAGCCCCGTGGGTACAACTTCCACTCATGGTGGTCTGTTCTTGATCTGCTTAGCTTGTCTACTACATTCTGCTCTGATGAGATATAAGTAGCCTGGAGGGACAGACTGTACTAAATTGCTAGTTCCCATCCTACCATAGCTAGTCTGCAAGGGTGATAGGATCTGCCCCCCCCCCCCCCATCTGTTTACTTATCACATCACTGTGGTGCTGTCTGTGATTACTGCTACAGGGCTTGAAATCCAAAGATGATTAGAGATTTGACAGCATCTATTACAGCCATCATTTCTGACATTTATGTGTTTCAATGTGTTCTGCTCATTCCACACACCATGGGTTTTCACCCCTTTGGATACGGCTCCCTAAATAAAGACTGAGGCATATGTGGCTACAGACCGAATAGAGGCTGGGAAAAGGGAGACCTGGGTTGGGAGATGCCTAATTCATCTACAAGAGTATCGCCCTTTGTAAAAAAAAAAAAAAAAAACAGCACTGGGATCTGAAATGATGGGTGCTAAAGTCGTTTCCAAATTGATTTGATGAACCACTGAATTTTCCTCATGTGAAATCTGATGAAAGGAATCATGAGACCTGATGAAGCGATGAAACCTAGAAACTTGAAGTATTCCCTGGCAGTTGCCAGAGTCTGGTTGGAAAATGTCAGAAACAATTTATTAGAGAATTTCACTTTGTCCTTAGGAAGAAAAGCTATAATCAGAGATGTATCTAGTAGACATCCTAGAAATACTAACCTGTGAAATGGAATGATACAGAATTTGTCTAGGTTTACTTGAAATCCAAGACTGAAAGGTTATTTACTAATGAAAGATATGCTAGACCACTCCTGAAAATGCCTGCAAACATATGGAAATCATCTAAATATAGCAATATGTGAATGCCCTGTAACCTGCAATGAGCTATTACTGGAGCTATGCACTTTGTACAACTCTCTTGGAGCTGTTGACAACCAAAAAGATAACATAGAAAAACAAATATGTAAACTACACATAGATAATATTAAAAAAATGAACATTTTGAGAATTTTAATATAAGCATCTTTTAAATCTAGAGTTACTGGCAAACTGGGTGGAGGAATAAAAGGTAACAGACAGTATTTTGATGTGAAGGTTTAGAAAAGAAAGGTCTATGACACATCTCCATGCTCTATCCTTCTTTGACACCAGAAATATTCTTTTTTTTAAACACCTTTATTGAATTATCATTTGAGACACTGATTGCTTTTGTATAAATGCAAATTTACCTAACTATTAACAAATTAACATGAACAAACATTATACTTCACATGTATTGTTATACATCATATAACCTAATCAACATTGCATAAATTACTCAATTCTTGTCCCTTTTTTAAACAAGAAACATATTTATTAAATCATCACTTACAACATAAGCAATGATACATTTATATAAATGAAAACAACCCACACCAACACAATCCTAGTTGCAAGCATTATAAGTCACAAACCATACTGACACACTTCCAGTTGCAAACATTATACATCCCTTATAATCTACCCAATCATTTTCAGTCAAACATTAGATAGCTCATTTAAGTCTTGCCTTCTTAAACTTCATTCCTCCCCTGTATGTATTGTTCCCACAATTCCTTTTTTCCTATATAGTTTGCTCCTATCCTTTTCTAAAGATTTCAATCCCAGTTGTTTTCTCTCTCTTACTATATTCGCTTCTTCTAAAATAGTTGGTTTAGATTTTGATTTCCATTTTCTAATAATTGATTTTTGGTAGCCACCATAACTAGACACAGCAAGGCCTTACCATGTCTAGGCAATTCCGATTCTGTATCATGGTTCAGGAAAATCATCTCTCCTGTCGCACCAATCCACCCATCCAGGATCTCTGACAGTGCATCCCGCAGGAAATCCTTAAAGTCCGCCAACCTACTGCACTCCCAGAAAATATGTTCCCAAGTACCTCTTTCTTCTCTGTCACTCCTCCAACATTTGCTATCTACCTGAGGAAAAACTATCTAGAGTCTACATGGGGTATAAACATATCTATGTAAACACTTCCAAGCAAAAATCCTAGATTTTGCTGCATATTTGGGTGACATACATATATCCTCCCATTGATTCTTTGTGCATTGTTTATCCAGTCTCTCTTCCCAATCCTTTCTAACTTCCTGTGAAGGATTCTTATAATTATTCTGCAATATTTTATAAGCTCTACTAATTATTCTTTTTTAATGATAGCGTCTGTTCTGGATTCTACTAAAAACTCTACTGGTGCTGATTTTTCATTTAGGACCCCCCCCCCCCCATTTCTTTCTTTTTGCCTATACGTTGATATCAATCCTTGATAGGGAAGGCGATCTCTAGGCACCAGAAATATTCTTGAGTAAAACTCTTCCTTTATTTGGCCAGGAGGAACAGGCTTTATCACCCCTTGAGGCAGCCTTTGATCCCAAACAGGAGGAAACAACGAGTTTTGAATGGATAGGTGAAAAGGGATACCTTGGAAAGGAGGAAGGGAATCCTCACTGCCAGTTGTTGTTCATTTGAAACATTACCAGAACACACATGTCTAAAGTTATCTGGTGTCAAAGGGAAAAGCAAAGTCCTAGACTTTGGGAAATCTTTACTGGGTTGCAAGGGTAGTGAAGGGGAAACACAATATGGGGGACATAGTCGTTTTTGAGAGGATTCTAATTTTTTTTTTTAATTCTTCCTGTCCTTGTTTTCTGAAAACTGTTTACATTTGCTTTTCTGTGGTTGCTTATTCTATTTCCTATAACAGTATTCTGAAGTGGAAGGAAAGTTTTTATTAAATTTAGGGATGGGGTTGAAAAACCTGGGCAACTACCTACATTAATTTCCTCCTTTAATCAAATATTTTGAGTACCTCAGCAAAGGAAGTGCCAAATACTATGTCTTTATCCAGGGGAGCATTCAGGAGATCAGGTTTCACTTCTCATTGCTGACCGAGTGACATCGGCTCTAAACACAGGATCAGCAGTGTCATATGAACATTTCAGTGTATTTACCCAAGACAGAGAAGAAATTAAAGAATTTAGAAATGTCTTAATCACTGAAGAGATAAGGTCAGCAATTAACTTTCTCATACTGTCAACGGAAGGCAGGAAAAACTTAGCCTTCCGAAAACTGAATTATCAGGCTCACATGTCTAAGGTGGAAGAAGTATACATTTTTTCCCCAAATCTATTAAAGACTTTCCATCTTTGCCAGCTGTAAAAGAGTTAGCTGCCATAAGATGTTTGGCAGAAGATTTTTTGTCAGAGAAATTACTTCAGGGTCTTACGTAGGATTTGAAAAAAAAAAATGATATGGGTCTGGGAAACCTTACCTAATTTATCAGTTTTTCCAGGGGCAGGTAGCTGACAGGCTAACTACTAGCTACAAGCAAAGCATCCTCTAAGGCTGACAAAGCAGGAGGAACAGCTGCAGGTTGAAGAAAACCCACCCATAGCAAATCATATGTTTGCTAGGTCTCTGGTATTTCTTGTTGTTACCACTGAAATAACTCCTAGTCCATCTCTCTACTGAAAAAAAGTGTCTGAGAAGTGTTTAATGGAGTCTTATGGTTTTCCCTCCAGACTGAAAATGCAAGGTCTCAGGCTAAATGTTTTTGTGACAGACACTAAAAACACTATCCCCAACCCCCAGCAATGCATTTTGACAGAAAAGTTAAAGTATTCCTCATAAAAATGGGTAAATATGGAAGGTAGTCCTCAACAGGGCATTTGTATGCCCAGCTTTGTAGAAGAACCAGCCAAACATTGATCACTTGAAGCCGCAGCAGACAGCTAACTTCAATGGCAAGAACATTTTGAGAGTTTGGAGCCCTAACTACTTGGTTTATACTGCGTTCCTCAAACTCTACAATTATGGTATGTGAAAAATGCCCTAATGCTTTGGAAGTTGGCAGGTAGTCTGTTCCAAACCAGTAAATGCCCCCTGTAGCTTAGGGTACTTAACAGTGATCTAATGATGAATATTGTGTTCTTCTCCACAGTACAGATGTTGATCTCTGGGGTGCCCCATACCTCCTTACAGTTTTGGAAAGGGTAGCAGATACAGCCCAAAAGGAAGCCATAATACATTCACTTCTCCTGGGATTAACAGCTGGAAGGGTGAAGCTCCAGTATAGGCCTCACTGCAGAGACAGTACAATATAAATGCATGTCATCCCACTTGTTCCCTTACTAAACCCTAGGTAGGCTTTCTGACCAGAGCAGAGCAGAAATACCTAAAAATCCCTTGACACAACCTGAAGGGTAAATAGCTCCACCACTCAGCTTGAACTAGTTTGTGTGACATTTCACTGCTTTGGAGTCTACTTGCTCTGCACCAAAATAGATGTAAAGTGGGAATCCATATGCTACAAAAAGGAAAACCACAAAGTGAGACTGGTGGGAATTGTCACCACAGCTTGGTTACAGGAGTTTGTCATCAGATGATCACTGAAAGTGTAATGGTCCTGCAACCACTGGCATCCTCCTCTCATGCCCGGGTGGGTAAATGGTACAGGGAACAAACCTGCAGCCATTAATGTTATAAAAAGTCTGAAATGGCTATGGGGCCTCATACAACATATTTAGCCAACTTTTATGATGCAACCAACATGGACTACTTTCCCAAACTAATCATTTATAATCTTTAAAATACTGACGTGTTCTGTCTTATTTTCAGAAGTAATGTATTCCCACATTTTCTAGCCCTAAATTTGAGTGTCTAGCTGGCTTGACTTATTTTTTAAATCAAGAATCATTAGCATGATGCTATTTCTAGGCAGATTTCCACAAACTGCAAACAAAATATACAGGGTATCTGGTAAGTACGCAGACATCTGTATACCCAAATTAAATCTCCTCTATATAAATGACAGTGGACTGAATACAGGTTCGTCATTTTAAGCCAGACTCAACATTATGAATTTTTCATACTTATGATATTTTTAGGAAAGTGATTTTGTATCTTTGCCATTTCTTTGACATCATTATGAGTGCAACTGCAAAAAAATTTTCCATATTCAAGTATAGGTCAAACAATACTTTTATGTAGAGGTATTAATACTGCAGTACTTTTAGAAGCAATATGCCTTAATAGTATCTTAATTATTCCATAACGCCCCTTCAGTTTTGGCCAAGCGTGCACTACAAACCTCAAATAACTAGTTATAACAATCACAGGATTAGAGTTTCCAAATAGAGAGACCAATACCTTACAGATACCCTATGGATATTTTAAGTTATCCTTTCCTAAAAGCAGTACCGTACATTAAACATTAAATTTCATATCATTATCTGCCCATAATATTAGTTCAACATACTTCTGGAGGAATTCCTGATGTTTCAAGAGTTGTAACCAAGCTTGTCTGCAAATCAGACAATAAACAGTTATTGCTAGTTGACAAAAATGCCTAGAATAACTTTGAGCCAATAAATGACCCCTGTGGAGCACTGCAAAGTGGTCTACAGTGATGTAATTTAACTTTACCTATATGGACTTAAGATGTTCACTCATATAAGTAATCCCTTATCCAACTAATCAAGGGATCTAGTTATTTTCTTCAGTACCTTAATAATAGACAAGTGAGGCATGGCACTGAATGCCTTTGCCATACCCAAGTACATAATATACAACAGAATATGGTTGTGTTCTGCTGTCGTTGAAAAGAGCATTAAGTTTGCTGCAGAAGATCTGTCACTAGAGAATCCATATTGGAAAATGTCAGTATTATTAAAGTTCTGCTCAGGTTTCATGCATTTTACAGTACCCTTTCAAACCTTTTATCAATAATACTTGCTAGACTTATTGGTTGGCAGTTATCAGTAAGTCATATCTACCTTACTTATATGAAGGAATTAAATGTGTACATTTCCACTGATGGATTGTGATTTCTAGAACAGAGATGTTTATACTTGAATTAGAAAAACACTTATTTTAAGTAACCATTTAAATTGTCAGAACCCACTGTCGAGTCTTAATTTTCTTCATTGCTTCAATAACCACTCTCTCAATTTCTCTCTCTCTATATATATATATATATGTGTGTGTGTGTGTGTATGTGTGTATTTTGTGGGGCACTTTACCTTAACATCTTTTTTATCAACTAGTATTTGTTTCAAAGTTTGATTATATCCCACACAGAATTTCCTTGCTAACTCATTAAAATACTCTAGATTTCATTAATAACTTGTTCCCAACACTTAACACAAAGTTATTACCTCCCCCACACCAATGTTCTCTGGAAAAAAAAAACATTTTATATTAGCAGGCATAAAATTTGCCAAATGTTTTTTTCATATTTTCTTTTAACATGCCACATTTCTAATCTATATTTTTTGCACTTTTCTTATGCTATAAAATGTTTTTGGACTTTGGTTGTCTTTACAAATTTTCAATCTCAAAATGTATCCTTGACAATTCTGCTAAGTTTTTATTCCACCATGCATTTTTTTATTACCATACCATTTTAATACTTTTAAAGGGATATAATTTTGTATAGCCTCATTCAGGTTATCATAAAAGATATCTCACTATCATTAATACCATGTTTTCCATATCAACCTGTAAATTCCAGTTCATTAAGTGTATTTATTGCTTTATAATCACCATAATAATTTTTTTGTTAATTATATTGTCAGAAACTCTATTTCCTTTGTGATCATTTTATGTTCATCCAAATTATTAATTACCAGTCAGTGGCAAAGTGTTGACAAAGCTAAGACAACATGAAGCATTGCTTAGGTATATACAGACTTTTGTTACTGCGTGCAATGAAAGAAATTAGTTTTTTCCTCAACTGAAGCATATGAAGCAAAAGTATTCCAGTCTACATGTGAAGCATTTAAATCCACAACCATGACAGTGTTATTACTTATTCCATATAACTCATTTTCTCTATGAATTTACTTCCCCAAGATCCACTGAAGGACTTCTATGAAAGCCAGTTACTTTTATTTGCATAAATATAGACAGGAGAATAGAAGTGGTGATGTTTCTATTTACATTAGTAATATGCATAAGGGATTAGACATGTATAATACCTCGAAATCCCAAGTTAACTGTGTAATGTTGTTTGTTGGGAACATGCAAATAAATTGTGTAATCCTTAAAATTCTCACTTTTAATGGAGGCTTGGAATTATTAAACCAAGTTTATGTGATTCTGAGAATGTAGTAATAGGTGCCTTTCAGAATTGCTTCCATACCACCAATCTTATTTTGACTTCTGATGTTACAGGAGCAGGCACTATAGTTCTAAACGGGTCTATATTATATGAATGAAAGTTCATATAAGCAAACGCTCAATGAGCGAAAATCCCAGACATCGAAAACAATATTAACCCCTCCCCCCGCTAAATATATATTCCAACTCCGAGATCACACTACAGTGAGGAAAGGGTAAAACTTCAATCTTCACTGTACTGCGATTCCCACAACATGCACCTCGATGCCCGGGAGCTTCGCTCATTAGAGCGTTCACTTATATGAACTTTCGTTCACATAATATAGACCCTTCCAAACTGCTGAGCTGATCAGGTCTAATTCTAAAAAACATTTTTTTTCCAGTTTGTGTCCAATCATTCTGTTACCATGGTGGCTAAGGTGATGGTACTTGTCTCTAAAGTAGTAGCTTGCATAATCAAGCATATACTCACAAACTAAAAATGTGAAAATATCCTGTCTGTACCATCCGCTGTCCAGTCTTAGTGCTCGTCTAATGTTCACACAGGACAATTTTATAACCTTATCATTATGCATCCTAATTATTTTTTCTATTTCACCTACATAATTTTGTTCTAAAGATGATTATGTGCGAGTTCTTACTTCAACTTGATAAAATCCTGAAAATAATTTTTCTGATGTTAAATATTCTGCAACCTCTCAGCCAGAGCTGGTTACCTACTAGTCTGAAATTTTTGGTTGACAATTGCTCGACCCTGTCAACACGGACTCTCCAGTGAGCAACACTAGTACTGTATTCATATTCACCTCAGCCTCTCCTTTTCCTCTCTCAACATTTTCTGTGCTATTTTGCAACCTGTTGTTTTATGTCTACAACAGTTTCTTCTTAGTTTCTACTTTGGACTGAATGATAATGTCTCTGTCCATATCCCCACCTGACATTCACTGCACTTTTATTTTTGCTCTTGTTTTTTTTAACTTTTCTTTAATACCTCAGAATAGTCTTTTTGCAGTACAGAACTGTGATTTGTCACTACTGATTCAGTAACTTTCATATAACTGGGTGCATCCACAAAGTTTTTTTGGTTAACCTTCACAACACTCCCAAATTAAGCTAGATGTAGAATTATTTTCTAACTTTAGAACTTCAGCTTGGTGCAAAATTATTTTTTAACCATAACTTCAGTTTCATCATCTTTGTTTTGGTCTCCATATCAAGTTCCCCTGTCTCTACTGATTTAGTCATAGCATTCTTTTGCATTCTCACAACCTCGCACCATGCAATGTAGTATATGCATTTATTACATATCTTTGTAGCGCTATCTAAAATAGAAACTTTGCTTGTCAGCATCTTGTAGACTTTATACTTTTTGTAAATACCCTCTTATCTTACAAGTCTTTTAACCTGCCGAAGTTAAAGTGTTTCTTTTCAACACTGCAATGTTATATTTATCAAATAAACCAATGCAGTTTTTCCTTCTTTTTGGAAATTATAGTACCTTAAGGCTTCTCCAATTATCTCTAGAGATTATGCTAAAAAAAAGATGTTAGCTGGTCAGGAATATGTTAATCGTAATAAACTTTAATTGAAGATACACCATCCTGTTCAAACGTTTCATGCAAAGATCCAATGTGTCAACAAGTCCTTCCCTTTGCTCGCATCCAATTTCAAAAAGGAATGCTTTAAAATAAATAGGAACCACAAAACTCCACAAATCAACTCAAACAGGTGTAAAGAATGGGATGGAGGTATGTCTAACTTCCCCTAGTCCCTAGGGACAATGAAGTGCTGTTGACAACAAGCAAAGTACTGAAAAATAAATGAAAAAAAAAAAAAAAAAATATATATATATATATATATATATATGCAATTTTCCTTTGTGGTACATTACTTTCACACAGTGCAGTCAATCTTTCTGTTGTTTATTTTAAAAGTTAAAAGCATCTGCTAGTGAAGAGTAATATTTAAACTGTTTAGGCGTCATGAACTGCAAAAGGCACAAAGTTTGAAGCCCTAGCCTACTTTGCTCCCTCACCTGAAGTGTCAACTAAGGGACTTGAAGGCCAGGAAAACACAGCATGATCTCCTCCAGTCTAAAGCCTTAGACTTCTTATCTACTAGTAAAATAGACAGATCACAACTGGAACCTAGACTGTGACAAAAAGCACAGACAATAACATGCTATGTTATGCCAGTCCTTTACATGTTAAGAAACTGCCAACAGTCTTCTCAGGAGTTGGATACAAGAATCTGGATGCCTTCAAGCCACAAAGATAGTATATTTTAATTTAAGTTTCAGAGGAGAATGACCTAAAGTTCCTCAAACTTCATCTCTAGATATGGGTTCTTGCTGCAGTTTAATTTTTCTAAGTCTTTTGGGTATTTAGTACTATAAAGAAAATAGACCTCATTCTTAAGTCAAAGTATAATTAAAGTTCGTGAAATTAGTATTGTTTCAATCTTTAATGTCAGCCACAAGTGCTCTTCCCAGCACCAGATATGTGCTCATAACTGACTCCTCCTGTAATTCATATGGAGTTACATGTTTTTGGTAGCCTTTCTAAATATAACTGCAAATCCTTTTATATGAGACCCATTGCTCTTACTGCTATTGGAACTATCTGGGCATCTTTCTTCCCCATTGCCTTCTCTTCTGCCTGCAAATCCTGGTATTTTATGACCTTATGTCTCTCTCTATGCAAGACACTGTAATCACTGTTTGTAGCAATTTCAGTTATCAGTGGTACTTTTGTCTTCTTTTCAAGGACTACTATACCTGGTTTTCTCACATCTATGTTTTGAACTGTTGATTATGGGTGATCCCATGGGACATAAGCTTCTTTATTCTTTATAATGCTTTGTGGCTCTTGTTTCCAATGCTTCTCAGCTACTTCAATATTGTAATATTTGCACAATTTCCTATTCAACAGTCTGGACACATTATCTTTCACCATACAAGCCCTCTCCCATTACTGTATCACACCCAGCAACAAGATGTTAGCCTGTTTTCAGTTCTGCTTCTCCCACATGTTCAATGGACTTTGTAAACCAATGTGTACATAGTCCACTATCCTGGGCTACCAATATTAACCTTTCATATTTTGGTTTAAATTCACCTCTTCTTAACATTCCAGCATCAGATCCTGATTTACATGAGGTTGTTCCAGGAGTCTTCTGTACTTCCAACAATATTTATGCCTTTTCCACATTTCCTGCCTTCTTATCAGATCCTTCTTTTATTTTTATTTTGTTTTTTGGCATATTCAGTTGCTGCCAGATTTTCGTTTACTTCTGGGTTTGTTTCAGTACCTCATTGACACTGATATGCTTCTGCTAAACTAAGCAAGGAAGTCATCTTAGACTTATTCTCCTCATGTCTTAAAACTTTCACTATGTTTGGATCTTGTGAGGTCAGCGGATATGTATGCCGTCCCACAACTGCAGATGTATACATGTAATCAATTTTGAGTTGGCCCATACCTCCTTCAGAACAGGGAATATATAATTATGGTATGTACTGAATTTTATAAATCCTTCGATGAGCATGAAGCATCCTTTTTATTTTCCTGTCCAGCCCATCCAACACCTTTTAGGGCCAGTCAGTCACTCCAAAACTGTAAGTTAAGACAGGAAGAACAAATTGGTTTATAGCTTGGACTTTGTTCATAGATGTCAATGTGTTGTTTTCATTATTAATTTAAGTCTTCTAAAATAATTCAAAGCTTTATTTGCATTTGTTCATGTTCTATTGTTGATCCTTCATCAGTTCCCAAATATGTATACACTCCCTCTTGCTCAAGTTCTTTTATATCACATTCCTGTCACAGTCTGATATTTTTTGGTACTGCAGCTTTCCTGCTTTAAATGCTGCTTTTGCACATTTATCAAGACTAAATTGTGTTGTGTCTTTCGGCTTTTCCTGGTTAGGGGTCGCCACAGCAATGATTGGCAGTAGATTTTTACGTGCCGAGTTGCCAGCCCTGACGCACAACCTGCAATGAAGGTACGCCCATTTATGCATGTCTCCAGACAGAAGATGCTTTAGCTGAGAATCGAACGGGACAACGTCTTACTGTGAGGCGACAGCGCTACTGCAGCACCACCACCGCAAATGGCATTCTTATATCATCTGAGAAAGTTTTGACCACTTGCAGTTGTGCTTGCAGCTCATCTGTTGAATTATACAGTTTTAAATCATCCACAAAAAGAAGATGAGTAGTCTTTGCACTTTATTGTTTTATGGGAGCCAGATTAAGGGGTTGAGGGCAAGACAGAAGAGCAGTGCTGACAGAATCACCCTAGAATATCCCTCTTTCAATTTTTATCCCTTGGATAATAATTTGTCCTTTGTCATAGCTTAGCTGCAAAGTGGTTTGCCAATGTTTCATGATCACCGTAATGTACTTGATCAATCAATATACAGTGCATCTCTCACACAACTGTAAGTACTCCTCTATCCATAAATGTGGGATGCTGTCAAATGCTTTTCTTTAATCAATGCCAAACCTAGATACTTCCCATTTTTACAACTCTTCATTATGACTTTAACAACAAATGATCTTTTCTCAATATGACTTTCTTTTGTTTCCTGTTTTTTTCTATTGCTATGACTGAGTTTTCTTCTAAATGACTATAAACTCTGTCTGCATCAATTCCAGTACACATTTTACACATTATCAGAAGGCAAGTTATTGGGCTATTAGTTTTTAGGACAGCTTGCAGTTTCACTCTTAAAGAGTATTGTTTTTCCTGTTGTTAACCAGGTTGGTGTTTATTCAGAATGTGCGTATAAGTAGTTCTTACTTGGGGCTAAATCTTCATGTAAATATACTTTTTTGCTAGAAGTTAGGTACTACATCTGGGCCTGGAGTTTACAATTAGGGGCTTTTCTTAAAATGTCTCTGGCCATTACTTCATCCCATTTCATATCTCGTACATTTGAACTTCTGTTTCTTTTACTTCTTCCATCCATTCAGCGTCTATATGTTTCACAGAGTCTTCATAGGTTTATAGCTGTGTAGTGGGCTAATGGCCCTGGAGCCTTTACAAGCCTAGCCCATAGAAGTACCCTGGCATCATGCCACCCGATGTTAGTTCCCACTGCCTCTATCAAGTAGAGCCACTGGAGTGATCCCCGGGGTGAACTTTCTATTTCCCATCTACTCATCAAGATTTCTCTTGAAGAGGGCCACTGAGGTACTCTGCTTGACATGTATGGGTAGTCTATTCCAGAGCATGGGGAGTCTCTGGATTATGAACCTGTCCCTCCAGCATGTTCTGTTGATTGTGGTAATGAGGTTGAGGTCTCTGGAGTGTGTGGTGTTGAGGGATTGGGATTTCTTTAGATGTAGCATTTGTAACAGAGCTTCATAGATATTTCTCCAAAATGTATCTGTTCCTTCTTTTTTTTTGGGTGGTATTTCTATTCCTTTTGTTTTGTTTCTCAATTTCCTATAAAACCTTTTTTGGATCATCAATGAATTGCTTATTTTGCATTTTTCATTTATTTATATATTTGCATCTCTTCTAAGTTTTTCTGCCTGTGCTGATATCTTTAGTTTATTATTTGCAATAGTGTACAATAGATCCTAGTCTGTTCTGATACTGCGCATTGCTTTTATCATGTTTATCTTTCTAAATAATCAAATTCACCGAACTGTGACCTTGGCTCTGGAACACAAAAAACACAAATCCAATAACAGAACGACCAGGTAGCAGAATCCAAAACAAGACTTTAAATAAAATAGTTGAGCTCTTTTTCCTACTTAATCATATTAGACATCTGTAACATTGTGAAGTATTGCCAGCTGTATCAGGAGAAGTAAAACAGTGCATGTGTGGCATGTCAGCACAGCTGTCTGAAGATTTGTAGGTAGTCCTGTATTATTTGTCATATTGATTTGCACAGATGCTTGTATTAAAAATGTATTTGTAACAGTTCTTTATGTTAAAAATGCTGCAACAGAATCTTAACAGACTTCTGAATGTGAATTGTGCTACAGTCAGGTGACTAGAAGTGATGTCATTCTATAGCCAACTGAAGGATGGAACTCTGGCAGCAGCAGTTTGTTTTTGTTTTTCTTTGGAACCTGATATAAAAGATCTATGTCAGTTATCACAGTTCAGTTGTTAGTTGTACAGTCCAGTCAGTGTGTAGTACCTCATCTTACCTTCTGGAAGTGAGCATCTAAGCAGTATATCTTGCCTTGCAATACTAAGTGGGTTAACTAGGGACAGTTTCTCTTTACTTCAGTTAGGAATAATGCAGTGAAATTAGTTTAGTATTATTTTCTTTTTCTGCATCTATGAGATTCTAACCAACTATCTTATCTTTATATCTCCTGTGACTGAAAATGATGCTGTTTATTGTAACTAAATTCTCGTTTTCATTGTGGCTGGACTTTTAGAGAATACTTTTAACATAGTACAGTTGTGTACACTTACCATAAATGTAGATGTTCAAGTGTATTCACTGTTGCAGTCATTACATTTGGGTAATCTGCTGACAGATTGCCCTCAGTCGGCCTGAATTCCAAAGTCTTGGGTCCTGCGTCGTTTGCTGATTCCTCTTCCATGACGTCAGGTCGTCAGGGGTATAAAACAAGCAGCCAACGCCATTTTCTTTATTTTTTCTTGCCCCAGATGTCAGGTGCCCCCAAAAAGGTAGCAAAAATATATATATATAAAAACTATATATACATGCAGCAATACAAACTTTACCTTCATCTGCAAGCAAATACACCACATAGGTTGTAGAAGATAGAGAAGGAAAGATAAACTCCAGAATGAAAGGGGATGGCGGGCAGGTAACCTGGACTGCAACAGTAAATACACTCGAACATCTACATTTATGGTAAGTGTACACAACTGTACTATGTTCTTCGTGTTTCACTGTTGCAGTCATTACATTTGGGTAGAATCCCAAAACTATTGATGGGAGGCTGGAGCTAAACAGCATTAGGTGCGGCTATAAGACCCTGCAGAACTGCAGTGGCAAAGCCTGCCCTGGACTTAGAGTAGAGAGGCACATGATAATGCTTTGTAAAGGTGTGAACAGAAATCCAAGTAGCAGCCTCTAAAATGTCTTTGGTTGGTACTCCTCTGAGAAAGGCTGCTGAAGTAGCTGCAGCTCTGGTGGAATGAGACAATGCCCTTGGGCACAGATTTGCCATGGTGTAAGTAGCAGAAATGAATGCAGTGGCTTATCCACTTTGAAATAGTCTGCTTTGAAATAGCCTTTCCTTCTGATCCTGCAGCATATGTCACTAGTAATTGCTCAGTTTTTCTTAGAGCTTTAGTCCTGCTCAAGTAGAATCTTAGCTGTCTGTGTATGTCCAAGGAATGCAGAATTCTCTCCCCCTTGTTCTGCGGATTTGGATAAAAGGTTGGCAGAGGAATAGTTTGGTTAGCAGCCACACTGGAAACCACCTTAGGCATAAATGAAAGCTTTGTCCTCAGAGACACCCCGTCTGGGTAAAATATGATAAAAGGCTCCACAGCCATGAGGGCCTGTAGCTCTGAGACTCTTCTTGCTGAAGTAATTGCTAGTAGCAGAGCTGTTTTCCATGATAAGAACTTTATATCAGCAGTAGCAGCTGGTTCAAATGGAGGCAGGGTGAGCTTTTCCAACACATAATTGAGGTCCCACGCAGGTATTGGTGATCTTCTAGGAGGCCTTACATTTTTGGCTCCTCTAAGATACTGCTTTAGTAAAGGATGAGAAAAGATTGGTGGCTCTGTATTGTAATGAGCCGAAATGGCAGAGGCATGGATTTTAATTGATGAAAAAGATAGGCCTTTGTCAAGCATCTCAGTCAAGTATTGTAATATCTGAGGAATATTTGATTCTGCTGTATCAGTTCCTTGTGCTTGATTCCAAGCACAGAAACTCCTCCATTTATCAGCATAAGATTTTCTAGTACTAGGCCTTCTGGCTTCCAAAATGACATCCATCACAGCTTTACTGAGAGGTGTTGTTTGTATAACTACATGATCAGCCATGCTGCCAGGTTCAGTGTCTGGAGTTGATTGTGCAGGATCTGATTGTTTTGCTAGACAGTAGTTGAGGTCTTTGAGGTAAGGTCCAAGCTGGGTATTGAAACAAGTTCCTTAGGATTGGGTACCAGTATTGGCAGGGCCAGTCCGGGGCAATTAGTATCATCTTTGGTTTCTCTTGTCTGACTTTTAGTAGGACCCTGGGAAGAAGAGGCAGAGGAAGAAAGGCGTAAACTGATAGGTTTTTCCAACTGAAGGATAGGGCGTCCACTTTCCATGCTTGTCTGTGATAAGTCCTTGTGCAGAATCTTTTCAATTGATAATTTTGAGGAGAGGCAAATAGATCTACGTCCGGGCTCCCCCATTTCTTTGTTATCATGCTGAAGACTTGTGGATCTAGTTTCCACTCGTGAGGGTCCATAAGGTTTATGCTTAAATCGTCTGCCAGAGTATTTTGTTTTCCTGGCAGGAATTGAGCTTGAAGATGTATTTGGTAAGTCAAAGCTGTGTCCCACAGTGCCATGGTTAATCTGCAAAGGGGGTAGGTGTGCATGCCCCCCCCCCGCTTGTTTATATACCACATAACCGTGGTGTTGTCCGTCTTTATCAGTAGTTGTCCTGGATGAAGTAAGTCCTTGAAGGCTGTCAGGTCATTTTGAACAGCTAGCATCTCTTTTTGGTTGATATGTAGATGCATTTTTTTGGGGGTCCATATGCCCTGAATGCATCTTCCCACCATGTGGGCCCCCCAGGCATAATCTGATGCATCTGTTGTTAAGGTTTGGCTGGCAGGGGGTAGAGTGAAGGCATGTCCTATATTTTGGTGACATGCCTTTGCCCACCATAGAAACTCCTGTTGTAGGCAGGGAATGAGAGGAATCATTGTTTCCAGACTGTGACAATGTTGACTCCATAAACTTTTTAGGTACCATTGAAGTTTCCTCATATGCAGTCTTACATATGGAATCAGTAGGATGCAGGATGCCATGAAGCCCAAAGCCTGCAGAGTTTGTCTTGCAGATAACTGGGTTTTTGTTGCCATCAGTTTGAAGTAAGTAGTCAGTTGCCTTTGTTTGTCTGGCATGAGGTAAGCCATCTGGGCAGTTGTATTCAAGCTTGCACCCAGGAATGTTATCTTTTGAGAGGGTACCATTTGTGATTTCTTTTCATTTATTGTGTACCCTAGGCATGTTAGAAGCCTTTTCACAAATGCCAGGTGTTGAAGAAGAATGTCCTTGTTCTCTGCTTGAATGAGACAGTCGTCCAAGTAAGGATATATTTGTATACTTCTTTGTCTGCAAAAATCAATTACTGGTGCCAGGCACTTTGTAAAGACCCTGGGTGCAGTAGATAAGCCAAAGGGCAGTGCAGAGAATTGGTAAAGCATTAAGCCAGCCTTGAATCTGAGATATCTTCTGCACAATTACCTTATTGGGACATGCAGGTATGCCTCTTTTAGGTCTAATGTCACCAGCCAAGCATTCTTGCCCAGCATGGGCAGAAGCTGCTGCAAAGTCAGCATTTTGAATTTTGGAATGTCCAGGTATGTGTTCAGAATTGATAAATCCAGTATTGGCCACCAGGCTTTGTCCTTTCTGGGTACCAAGAACAGTCGAGTAAAAACCTTGTCCTTTTTCCTCTTCTGGTACTGGCTGAATGGCCCCCATATCCATGAGGGACGTAACCTGTTTCTGTGCCTCTGCCCATTGATTTTTTGGCAGATCTGGCCATCCATTTGCCATTGGCAGAGTATGGAAATGGAATCTGTATCCCTGTGATACTATGTTTAGCACCCACTTGTCCTGGGTTATTAACTGCCAATTTTGAGCAAAAAGTGCTAATTTTCACCCAAAGTTTGCTGCCAAAAGGTAAGTGCTTGGTGAAGCCAGAGGGAAGTCATTGGGACTGTTTTCTGTAGGTTTGCGCTCTATCTCCTCCATCTTTGGAGGTAGAAGCACCCCGTTGCTTTAACCTGTAAGAATCTTGTGCCTGATATCTGGAACCCTTAGGGTGTCTGGATTTGCCCCTTTGAGCTCTGTCTGACACAGGAAAGGACCAATTTTTTGTAGGCCAGTGTCTACTGAATCTTGGTGGCTGCACTTGTAAGAAGTCCTTTACAGTTTGCATAGACTTAGCTTTGTCTTCAATTTTCTTTAAAACCTCTTCTGCCTTAATACCAAACAGAGTATCATGCTGTAAAGGTGCATCCAGTAATTTAGCTTTAACATGATCAGGCAAATTTTGCTCTTTTAGTCAGGCATGCCTCCTAATCACAGATCCAGTAACTGCGGCCCTGCAGGAGGCCTCTAAGGAATCAAAATCACATTGCAAAGTATGTTTTCCAACCTGTTTAGCTGCATGCAATAATTCCTGCAATTCTTTATTTTCTGCACATTCAGAAATCAACATCATTTTCTGTTTCAACAATCCCATAACATGTTGTTCATACTTGAGCATATGAAACTGGCAGTTTAAGGCCCTAATTGCCAAGGTTGCAGATGTATAAGCCTTTTTTCCCCATCTATCCAGTGCCCTTGAATCTCTGTCGGGGGGGGGGTAGGATTTTTTGCTGTTGAGGCCTTAACTCCCTTTGGACCCTGTGAAATAGTTTCAGGATCAGCAGCAGGGTTTCTAAATAAAAATTTGTGTGAGTCAGGGACCCTGTAATATCTGTCAGGTTTGCTGGGAGCTGGAGGTAAGGAGTCAGGGGACAACCTAGACTCCGAAAACACATCATCCACAATGTCTAAAACAGGGGGTATGGCTAAAGGCTTGTGATGAGGGAGAAGAAGGAAATCCCTGAGCCTTTTTTTTATTCTGATAAATCTTGACTCTCTCAGTGAAAATCCTCCCTCAAAGTATGCAAGGTTTCTCCAAAAGAAAAATCCTCAGGAGGTGATGCAGATGGTATAGACTCCTCTGCATCAGAATCCTCATAGGGAGGTATAGATAATTCCTGATCAGAAGAGGAATCAGAAGAAATAGAAATCTGATCTGAAGATTCATAATCAGTGTCTTGCCTAGGCCTCTTGTCAGGAGGGGGATGGGAACCCCTGATCAAGGTAATAAGGTCTTCAGCCATTTTAATCATCTGTTTTTTAGGCATAGCGGCCTGTGCACATGTCTCATGTGTCTGTGTTTTAGTTTTAGAAGTTGCTTTTGTCTTTGGTTTTGCAGCTGTTGTTGGTTTGATATAAAAATGTTGAGGCCTGAATACACCCTCAGAGGCTGGTGCCTGCTCAGCGGCTCCGGACCCATCCGAGGGAGATACATCCATGGGTCCAATACTTTGAGTATCTTGTGGCATGCCCGACTCCACATGGGTCTCGGTAGGGGCCTGCGACTCAAAAGTAGCGGGTATCAGGGGCTGCGAAAGTGCCTCACTGATTACCGACGAACCAGCGATTGGCTAAGGAGAAGCTTCATTGTTGGTTTTGGACCTTGACTGTCTGTCTCTGTCCTTTTCTTTGCGTTTTTTATGTAGTCCAGTAGTCGGATTGCTATCCGAAGACATTTCTGGGTAGTTAAAGCTGTTTCCAAAATACTTTGAGGCAAAAATATACCGACACTTAATAGTGCGTTGGTTAAATCTAGCACAAAACTGACAGCCAGGCACGTTGTGATCAGGGCCTAGGCAAGGAATACAGTATAAATGGAAATCCTTATGAGGTATTTGCTTCCCACAAGTAATACAATTATTAACTTTTTCTGACATCGATATGGAGCAAGAAAAAATTTTACCTAACGGGGTACTTAGCTTTAGTGAAGACTTCGGTTCTGAAACTCAAACTCGAATATTTCAGGAGTCGGCCGACCGGCACTTGCGAAATGCTTCTGCTTCGGGCACCGCGCGGCAAGAAAGACTAAAGAAAATGGCATCAGCTGCTTGTTTTATACCCCTGATGACCTGACGTCATGGAAGAGGAGACAGCAGCCGACGCAGGACCCAAGACTTTGGAATTCAGGCCGACTAACGGCTACCTGCCAGCAGATTACCCAAATGTAATGACTGCAACAGTGAAACACGAAGAACATCCTAAGAATACTTGTGCTTATTTTAGTGACACTGTGGTCACTCTGGAAAGCCTTACTGCTTCGGTCACACACTGCAACTTATATCAGTATTAATTTGACACAGTATAATTGGTTACCCTTAGTAAGAGCCTTAGAGTATTTGGCTGGTGGCAGCAATCTACCTTGTAGTCTGGAGAAAGAGGAGACAGCTGGTGAATCTGTTTGTGTGTGTGTGTGTGTGTGTGTGTGTGTGTGTGTGTGAAAAATCAGATATTCAAGTGTGTGTGTGTGTGTGTGTGTGTGTGTGAGATACTTGGAACTGGGACACAGTGCTCCAAAGTGAGTCTTGTTTGGGATTTGGAGAGACAGAGTCCAGTCCCAGTGGAGCGTGTTCCTTGTGTGCCCTTGAGGGAAATTGTGCTTGATGCAGACAGCTGCATTTGAAATACTGTGTAAACTCTCCCGTTTTTAGTGACCACCTCTCACCGGTGTCAGTGGTGAGGATTGAGTCTTCTTGATTACTGGCCCAGGATAAAGAGGGGGGCCATCACATATCGGTGTCACAGCGGTGGGATATTAATTGAACTTCAATAGCGTATAAGCAGTTGTCACTGAAGGTGTGTGTACTCCCAACAGCCACAAGGTAAAAATTCAGAGTTTCAGTTTCTCAACAGTTTTATTTATTTTTGTTAGTTAATTTAGTCAGGGAAAGCAGGCAAAGATGTCAGCAGAGGATTATAACAAGCTGACAAAGAACCAGTTGGCCATGTGTGAAGCCAAACGAGTGGTGCATGCCACCCTGACTAAAGAGGATATGATTTCAGCTGCAGCAACCAGGGAGACAGACAATCCAGTGATAGGATTGTGAAGCCTTCAGAGACTGGACAGTGCACTTTTTCCTCAGAATACTTAAAAATCCATCTGGAGTTAAGACAGACTTGAACTGGAGACCAAGCATTTAGAGTTGGAGACCGAAGAGAGACTGCAATTGGAAGCCAAACATTTGGAGGCTGAAGAAAAAGAGAAACAGTGTCAGCATGAACCGGAGGCCAAATGTTTTGAGACCGAAGAGAAACTGCAGCATTTAGAGGGTGAAGAAAAGGAGAATCAGCATCAGCAAGAAAAGTAGATACTGGCTCTTCGACAGGGTCATGAAGGTAATGGGGAAGGGAGTAACCGAACCTTAGAAGCAATAAACATCAGTAAGTTTCTTCCACAATTTAAAGATGATACTGATTTTGATAGTTTAATTCATATATTTGAAAGGGTATGTAAACAATATGATGTTGACCAACAGCTCTGGGGTACAGTTCCTGACCCCCTTACTCCATGGTAAAGCTCTTAAAAGAAGTTATGTGGTAAAGCTCTTAAAAGAAGTTATGTACTCACCATAATGTTCCATGTGTGTTGTACATCTCACCTTCATTCTGGAGTGGTTGGGTTTGGAACCAATCCTCGGTTCTGACTCGGCCTATACAAAAGCTCAAGGACTTCCACTGACTCTTGGCTGTAGCCCTATCCCATCATGCTTAGGGAAGATTACCCAGATCTTGTTTGCAGATATTTATCACTAAATACAGGAACTATTTACATATGTAACAAATCAAAGAGAGTCAGAGAAAGTACAGTTGTGTACACTTACCATAAATGTAGATGTTTGAGTGCATTCAATGTTGCAGTCATCAGCTGTGGGTTATCCCTGCTGTGGTAGCCCTCAGCCGACCTGAATACCAGAGTCGCTATTTTTCTGCGTCGGCTGCTACCACTTGCTGTCTGATGTCAGGTCGTCAGTGCTATAAAGGAAGGCAGCCAACAACATTACATCAGTTTTTCCTTACCCTAACCAGTCAGAGGCCCAAGTAAATATGGTAAAGTGGTCCTGGTGGCTAAAAGCCACCATTAGAAACTTATGCCTCCCTAAAGAAAGAAGATATACGGGGGAAGGAGGGTGGGAAACCTGGACTGCAACAGTGAATACACTCGAACATCAACATTTATGGTAAGTGTACGCAACTGTACTATATTTTTCGTGTTTCACTGTTGCAGTCATCACCTGTGGGAGGATTCCCAAAGCTGAGGAGAAGGGTGGTAGGGTTAGTAAGAGACATAGGAATGGGTCAGCATGCCCTGCAGAACTGCAGAGGCAAACCTTGCCCTAGCCTTAGAAAATAGAGGTAGGTGGTAATGCTTAGTAAAGGTATGGACAGAAGTCCAGGTGGCAGCTTCCAGGATGCCCCTGGTGAGAACTCCTCTGAGGAATGCTGTGGAATTGGAGGCTGTCCTAGTGGAATGGGTTTGAATATACTTGGGGGGGGGGGCTCACATGCAATCTGTAGCAGAAGTGGATACAGTGTGATATCCATTTGGAAATGGTTTGTTTGGAAATGAGCTTCCCCTCTGCCCCTGGGGCAAAGCTGACAAGTAGTTGGTCTGTTTTCCTGAAGGGTTTAGTACAGTCCAGATAGTATCTGAGCTGTCTATGCACATCTAGTGAGTGCAGAATTCTTTCCCCTTATTTTGAGGTTTAGGAAAGAAGGTGGGTAGATGTATGACCTGGTTGAGAGCCACATTAGATACCACCTTGGGCATAAAGGAGAGATTAATCCTCGGGGAGACCTTGTCTGCATGAAAGACGATGAAGAGCTCAATGGCCATCAGTGCCTGAAGTTCTGAAACCATTCTGGCATAGGTAATAGCTAGGAGAAAAGTAGTCTTCCAGGAGAGGTATCTTAGTTCTGCTGAAGCAGCAGGTTTGAAGGGTGGTAAAGTTAGTTTTTCCAAAACATAATTCAGGTCCCAGGCTGGAGTGGGTGGCCATCTGGAAGGTATGATATTAGATGCCCCTCTGAGAACTTGTTTAATCAAAGGATAGGAGAACAGGGGCTGTTCTGTATCAAAATGAGCTGAAATGGCTGAGGCATGGATTTTAATAGAGGAGAAGGAGAGGCCACTATTAAGTAGCTCTGCTAGGTAGTCCAGGATAAGAGGGATGGAAGGTTGTGAAGTACTGCCCCCTCTGGACTGGCAGCAGGAGTAGAATCTTTTGCATTTTCCTGCGTAAGATTTTCTGATGCTGGGCCTTCTGGCCTCTGTGATAATGTCTAGGACCTGTTTGCTTAACAGGGCCCCTTGTTTGCCTTTAGAGTATTAGCCATGCTGATAGTTTGAGTCTGCAAGTCTGGGTGCAGCATCCCCCCCACCTGAATTAAGAGGTCTGAGATCAGGGGAAGCTGCCTGGGAGGCTGTAAGGTTAGGCTGCGCAGTAAGGGGTACCAATGTTGTCTGGGCCAATCTGGAGCAATGAGGATGGCCACCCTTATTTTGATCAGTACCTTGGGAATAAGAGGCAGAGGAGGGAATGCGTACACAAAGAGGGTGTTCCAGGGGAAAGTCAAGGCATCCACCTTCCACTATAAGTGGCTATATTCCCTGGTACAGAATTTTATTCAGCTGATGGTTGAGATACGAAGCAAAGAGTTCCACCTCCGGAGTCCCCCACACCTGAGTGATGTGTAAAAAGATTTTTCTGTGGAACTGCCATTCATGGGGGTCCAGTAAGTTTCTGCTTAAGTTGTCTGCCAGGATGTTGTTGATCCCTGGTAGGTATTGGGCTATCAGGTGTACTCACATGGAAGAGGCTGCTAGCCAGAGGTTCACGGCTAGTCTGCACAGGGAGTAGGATAGGGTACCTCCCTGTTTGTGATGTACCACATTACTGTGGTGTTGTCTGTTTTGATAAGGAGAACCCCTGGCTTGAGATGGAGTTTGAAGGATGTCAGAGCCTTTTGTACTGCCATCATTTCCTTCTGGTTGATGTCTAAGGGAAGGTGCTGGGCATCCCAAAGACCTTGGGTGCACCTGCCTTCTAGGTGAGTGCCCAATGCTATGTCTGAGGTATCGGTGGTAATGTTCTGCCCAATTGGGCAGTGGGTGAAGGAAAGACCCTTATTCTGGACACAGGCCTCTGCCCACCAGAGAAACTCTGCCCTTATACAGGGGATCAGAGGGAAAGAGGTCTCTAAAGGTTGAGAGTGCTGACACCAAAGGTTCTTTAGGTACCATTGAAGTTTTCTCAAGTGAAGACTGGCCAGAGGAATTAGAAGGATGCAAGATGCCATGTACCCCAAGGCTTTGCAGGAACTTCCTCATAGTGAGGTGACTTCTGGAAGCCAGCTGGGTAAAAGAGAGAGGCAGGAAGCTCTGCTTTTCTGGAGATAGGAAGGCCATTTGGGATGCTGTGTCCAGCAGTGCTCTCAAGAAAATGATCTTCCTGGAGGGTGTTTGCTTTGATTTTTCTCGTTGATGGTGTACTCTAAGGAGGTTAGGAGGGTTTTGACAAAGAGGAGGTCCTTGAGGAGATTTTTTTTGCAATCTGCCTGAATGAGGCAGTCGTCCAGATAAGGGTAAATTTGTATATGTTTCTGTCTGCAAAAGGCTATGGCCAGGGCTAAGCATTTGGTGAATACCCTGGGAGCAGTAGATAAGCCAAAGGGTAGCGCAGAAAACTGAAAGTGTGAGCCTGCTCTGAAGTGAAGGAATTTCCTGCAGGATTCCATTATGGGGATGTGGAGGTAGGCATCTTTTAGATCTAGGGTAACTAACCAAGCATTTTTTGTCAGCATAAGCAGCAGCTGCTGCAAAGTAAGTATTTTGAATTTTGAGACCACCAGGAAGGTGTTCAGAATAGATATATCCAGGATGGGGTGCCAAGTGCCCTCTTTTCTGGGAACAAGGAATAGTCTGGAATAAAAGCCTTTGCCTGTTTGATCTGAAGGGACAAGTTCTACTGCCCCTTGCGGTATGAGAGTTTGGACTTGTTTTAATGCCTCTGCCCACTGATTTGGAGGTAAGTCTGGGTACCCTTTTAGAATTGGGAGTTCATTGAAGAAGAATTTGTATCCCTGAAAAATTATCTTTTAGACCCATTGGTCCTTTCTTACAGAAGGCCAATTTTCTTTGCAGAGGGAGAGCCTTCCTCCTAGTTTTTGGTCAGTGAAAAGAGGGCAGAGGGAGTCACTGAGAGTTTTTGCCACAGAGGGATGGCTTAGAACTTCCTGCCTTTGGAGAGGAAGTAGTCCACTGTGTGGTTCTCTGCTGTCCCTGGGATAGGAGTCTGGGTGGTCTCTCCCTGCAGGGCTTACCTTGCCCCTGTCTGCTAGGTGCAAGAAAGGACCAGTGTTTTGAGGGAAAAGTCCTGCTGAACCTAGGAGGTTGTACCTGAAGGAAATATTTTACTGTTTGCATAGATTTTGCTTTGTCTTCCATCTTTTTAAGCACCTCTTCTGCTTTTACTCCAAACAAGTGGTCCTTATCCATGGGTACATCAATTAATTTAGATTTGACATGATCAGGGAGAGTACCATGCATGTCTCCTAATGACAAACATCAAGTTTCTAGGGCATCATAACCACAGTGTAATGAGTGTTTAGCCAAGTAGAATGCAGTAAATCTGCTAACTCTTTCGAATTGGCAGTCAGGAAAGTTTGAAATCTTTTGTTTTAATAGTTCCAAAGTGTGTTGTTGATATTTTAACATGTGGAAAGTACAGCTGTGTACCTACCATAAATGTAGATGTTCGAGTGTATTCACTGTTGCAGTCATTACACTTGGGTTATCCTGCTGGCAGGCTACCTGCAGTCGGCCTGAATTCTAAAGTCCTGGTCCGGCGTCGGTTGCTGTCACCTCTTCCCTGACATCAGTGCGCCAGGGGTATATAAGATGCAGCTGACGCCATTTTCTTCAGTTTTTCTTGCCCCAAATGTCAGGTGCCCCCAAAAGGGTAGGCTAAAAATATTGCTTATAAAAAGCATGCACTAAAATAAACATTACCTTCATCTAAAAGCAAATACACCACATAGGTTGTATAGAATAGAGAAGTACAGATAAGTTCCAGCAAAGAAAGGGGGATGGTGGGTGGGTAACCTGGACTGCAACAGTGAATACACTTGAACATCTACATTTATGTTAGGTACACAATTGTACTATGTTCATTGTGTTTCATTGTTGGTCATTACACTTGGGTTGAATCTCAAAGCTGAGGTTGGGCGGCTGGGTCTAAATAGAATTAGGAGTGGCTATGAGGCCCTGCAGAACTGCAGTGGCAAAGTCTGCTCTGGATTTAGAGTAAAGAGGTAAGTGGTAGTGCTTAGTAAAAGTGTGCACTGAAGTCCAAGTTGCAGCCTCCAAAATATCCTTGGTTGGTACTCCTCTGAGGAAGGCTGCTGAGGTGGCTGCTGCCCTGGTCGAATGTGGTCTAATGCCCTTAAGCACTGATTTGCCATGTTGTGAATAGCAGAAACGAATGCAGTGTCCTATCCATTTTGAAATAGTCTGCTTTGAGATAGCATTTCCTTGTGATCCTACAGCATATGCCACTAAAAGTTGCTCAGTCTTTCTGAAAGCTTTAGTTTTGTCCAAGTAGAATTGTAGCTGTCTGTGTATGTCCAAAGAATGCAGAAGTCTCTCCCCTTTATTCTGTGGGTAGGCAAATGAATGGTTTGGTTAAGAGCCACACTGGACACTACCTTGGGCATAAATGTTGGGTTTGTCCTTAGAGAAACCCTGTCCAGATGGAAGATAATAAAAGGTTCCACAGCCATTAATGCCTGTAACTCTGAGACTCTTCTTGCTGAAGTTATTGCTAGGAGCAGAGCTGTTTTCCATGATAAGAATTTTATCTCAGCTGTATTGGCTGGCTCAAAAGGAGGCAGTGTGAGTTTGGAAGGGTGTGAAAGTGGAACCTGTAGGTTTTGCTGGTATTGGTGCTCTCCTTGGAGTTCTTATGTTTTTGGCCCCTCTGTGGTACTGCCTAAGCAATGGATGTGAAAAAATAGGTGGGTCCATATTGTAATGAGCTGAAATGGCAGAGGCATGGATCTTAATTGATGAGAAGGATAGGCCTTTGTCCAGCATCTCAGTTAGGTATTGTAAAATCTGAGGGATATTTGGTACAAGCGTGTCAATTCCTTGTGCCTGGTTCCAAGCACAGAATCTCTTCAATTTTTCTGCATAAGATTTTCTGGTGCTGGGCCTCTTGGCCTCCAAAATAACATCCATAACCACTTTAGAGAGAGGTGTATTTGGAATGGTTACACTATCCGCCATGCAGCTAGATTTAGGGTTCTGAGCTGGCTGTGCAGGATCTAATTGTTTTGTTGGGTCAGTAAATGAGGAATTTGAGGCAATGTCCAGGCTGGGCCTTGAGACAAGCTCCTTAGGATTGGGTACCAGTGCTGGCATGGCCAATCCGGGACAATCAGTATCATTTGTGGCTTCTCTTGTCTGACCTTGAGGAGTACCTTGGGGAGGAGAGGCAGTGGAGGAAAGGCATATACTGTAAGGTTGTTCCAGCTAAATGACAGAGAATCCACTTTCCATGCTTGCTTGTGATAAGTCCTTGTGCAGAATTTCTGTGGTTGGCAGTTGTGAGGGGGAGCAAATAGATCTATGTCTGGGCATCCCCATATCCTTGTCATCATGTTGAAGATTTGTGGATCTAGTTTCCACTTGTGAGGATCCATGAGGTTTCTGCTTAGTTCATCTGCCAGAGCATTTGTTTTTCCTGGCAGGAATTGTGCTTGCAGGTGTGCTTGGTAAGTCAATGCTGTGTTCCACAAAATCATGGCTTGTCTGCAGAGGGGGTAAGAATGTGCACCTCCCTGCTTGTTTATGTACCACATGACTGTAGTATTGTCCATCTTTATCAGCAGCTGTCCTGGATGAAGTAGGTCCTTGAAGGCTGTCAGGGCATTTTGTACAGCTAGCATCTCTTTTTGATTGATATGAAGATGCCTTTGGCTTGCGGGCCATGTGCCCTGAATACATTTTCCTGCCATGTGGGCCCCCCCAGGCATAATCTGATGCATCTGTTGTTAGTGTTTGCCTGGCTGTGGGTAAAGTGAATGGCTGTCCCTTGTTGTGGTGACAGGCCTGTGCCCACCATCGAAACTCCTGTTGCAAGCAAGGAATGAGTGAAATTAATGATTCCAAGCTGTGGCAATATTGAGTCCGAACACTTTTTAGATACCATTGTAGCTTCCTCATATGCAGTCTTGCATATGGAATTAGAAGAATGCAGGATGCCATGAAGCCCAGAGCCTGCAGAATTTTTCTTGCAGATAACTGGGTCTTTGTTGCCATGCTTTCGAAGTAAGAAGTCAGTTGCCTTTGTTTGTCTGGCGTGAGATAAGCCATCTGGGCAGTTGTATTTAAACATGCACCCCGGATTATTATCTCTTGAGAGGGTACTAGTTTTGATTTATTTTCATTTACTGTGCACCCCAGGCAAATTAGTAATCTTTTTACAAATGCCAGATGCTTTAATAGAATGTCTTTGGTCTCTGCTTGAATAAGGCAGTCGTCCAAGTAGGGATATATTTGAATTCCTCTTTGTCTGCAAAATGCAATTACTGGTGCCAGGCATTTTGTGAAGACCCTGGGCACAGTAGATAAGCCAAAGGGCAGTGCAGAGAATTGGTAGTGCATTGAGCCAGCTATGAATCTGAGGAATCTTCTGCAAGATTGTCTGATTGGGATATGCAGGTATGCCTCTTTGAGGTCCAAAGTTACAAGCCAAGCCTTCTTGCCCAGCATGGGCAGAAGCTGCTGCAGAGTCAACATTTTGAATTTTTGAACGTCCGGAAAAGTATTTAGAATAGACAGGTCCAGAATCGGTCTCCAGGCTTTGTCCTTTCTTGGTACTAAGAAAAGTCTTGAGTAAAATCCTTGTCCCTGCTCTTGTTGTGGTACTGACTGAATAGCCCTCATGTTCATGAGAGATGAAACTTGTTTTTGTGCCTCTGCCCATTGATTGTGTGGCAGGTCTGGCATACCTTTTGCCTTTGGAAGGGTGTGAAAGTGGAACCTGTAGCCCTGAGAGACTATATTTAAGACCCATTTGTCCTGGGTGATCATGTGCCAATTTTGTGAAAAAAGTGCTAGCTTTCCCCCTAAGGGTGCTGCCAAAATATAACTGCTTGGCATTGGCAGAGGGAAGTCATTGGGACTGTTTCCTATATGGCTGTGATTTTTCTTCTCCGCTTTTGGATGTAGAAGCACCCCATTGTTTGGGCCTGTATGAGCCCTGGGGCTGTTGTCTGCCTCTAGGGTGTCTGTATCTGCCTCTTTGTGGCCTGTCTGACACTGGAAAGGACCAATTCTTAGAAGGCCAGTTCCTGCTAAATCTGGGTGGCTGTACCTGTAAGAAATCCTTTACTGTCTGCATAGATTTAGCTTTATCCTTCATTTTCTTCAACACCTCTTCTGCTTTAACACCAAACAAAGTATCATGCTGTAATGGAGCATCCAATAATTTTGCTTTAACATGATCAGGCAGATTCTGTTCCTTTAACCAAGCATGCCTTCTAATGACAGAACCTGTAACAGCGGCCCTCCAAGAGGCCACCAGTGAATCAAAACCACATTGCAAAGTATGCTTTCCCACTTTCTCAGCTGCATGCAATAAATCCTGCATTTCCTTGTTCTCAGAACATTCAGAATTTGTCAACATTTTCTGTTTTAGTAATGACATTAAGTATTGCTGATATTTAAGCATATGAAACTGACAATTTAAAGCCCTTACAGCCAAGGTAGCAGAAGTGTAAACTTTTTTCCCCCATCTGTCCAGTGCCCTTAAATCCCTATCTGAGGGGACAGGGTTTTTTGCAGTAGAGGCCTTGAATCCTTTGGGACCCTGAGATATAGTTTCTGGGTCAGCAGCAGGATTTTTATATAGAAATTTATGAGAATCTGAAACCCTGTAGTATCTGTCTGGCTTAACAGGTGCAAGAGGTAGAGTCGGGAGACAGTCCAGACTCTGAAAATACATCATCTACAATGTCTAGAACAGGTGAAATAGCAAGAGGTCTGTGCTGAGATAGTAGAAGAAAGTCTCTGAGCCTTTTCTTAGATTCTGAGTAATCTTGGCTCTCCCAGTGGAAATGCTCCATCATAGTATGCAGGGTTTCCCCAAAAGAGTAATCCTCAGGAGGAGAAGCTGAAGGAATAGACTCTTCTGCATCAGAATCCTCATAGGGAGGAATAGAGTATCCCTGCTCTGAAGAGGAGTCAGAGGAAATGGAAACCTGATCAGAAGAATCATATTCAGTTGTCTTGCCTAGGCCTCTTATCAGGAGGGGGATGGGAACCCCTGATTAAAGTAATTAGGTCTTCGGCCATTTTGAGCATCTGTTTCTTAAACATGGAAGTCTGTCCTGGAGAATGCTGTACCTGTTTCCTTGTCTTTAAAACTGTTTTAGTCTTTGTCTTGGATGCTGAAGTTGGCTTGATATAAAACTGTGTAGGTCTGTAAACACCCTCAGAAGCTGATGCCTGCTCAGCGGCTCCAGACCCATCTGAGGGATTAGTTTCCAAAGGCCCACTACCATGAGTATCCAGAGGCCTAGTTGTCTCCACGTGGGAGCTGGAGGCGGCCTGTGGCTCTGAGGTAGCAGGTGTCAGGGGCTGCGAAAGCGCCTCACTGAGAACCGACGACTGGCCTAGAAGAAGCTTTGTCGTCGGTTTTGGACCTCAGATGCCTGTCCTTTTCTTTTTCCTTGTGTTTTTTATGAACTCAGGTCGTCGGCTGTTCTGACGGCATTATATAGTTAAACCTTCAACCAAAGTAATGAAATGCAAAATTGTACCGACGCTTAATAGTGCGTTGGTTAAATCTAGCACAAAACCGACAACTAGCAATGTCGTGGTCAGGGCCTAGGCAAGGAATACAGTAAGAATGAAAATCCTTATGAGGTATTTGCTTCCCACAAGAAATACAATTGTTAACTTTTTCTGACATCGGTCTGGAGCAACAAAAAAGTTTCCCCAACGGGGTACTTAGCTTTATTGAAGACTTTGGATCTGAAATTCAATTTCGAAAATCTCAGGAGTCGGCCGACCGGCATTTGCGAACTGCTTTTGCTTTGGGCACCACGTGGCAAGAAAGACTGAAGAAAATGGCGTCGGCTGCATCTTATATACCCGTGGCGCACTGACGTCAGGGAAGAGGCGACAGCAACCGACGCCGGACCAGGACTTTGGAATTCAGGCCGACTGCGGGTAGCCTGCCAGCAGGATAACCCAAGTGTAATGACTGCAACAGTGAAACACGATGAACATCTGGCAGTTCAATGCTCTGATATCTAAGGTTGCAGAGGTGTATACTGTTTTACCCCATCTGCCCAGAGCTCAGGAGTTCTTGACAGAAGGGATAGGATTTGTTACAGAACTAGCCTTAGCTCCTTTTGGTCCCCGTGTAATGACCTCTGGGTCTGCAGCAGGATTTCTGTACAGGTATTTGTGAGAATCTGGCACTCTGCAATACCTGTCAGATTTTCTGGGAGCAGGAGAGAGGGCATCAGTAGTTAAGCTGGATTCATGGAAGACATCATCAGCCACCTCTACGATTGGAGGGATGGCCAAGGGTCTGTGCTGGGGCAGGTCTAGAAACTCTCTTAGTCTTTTCTTAGACTGAGGGAAGTCCTTGGATTCCCAGTGGAAACGTTCCCTGAGGATGTGAAAGGTTTCCCCAAAAGAAACATCTTCTGGTGGGGAGGCAGAAGGAATGTATTCCTCTGCATCTGAATCCTCATGAGCAGTCAGAGGTTGTTGTTCCTCTTCAAAATCTGAATAAACAGACTCCTCAGATTCCTGTTCTGTCAGTATTTCAGGAGAAAGGTCTCTTTTACTTTCAGAAGGCGTGGTCTGACTACCCCTCATAAGGGTGATAAGATCCTCTGCCATTTTAAGCATTTGAGCTTGGGGTGGTGGAGCAGGAGTAAAATGGTGGGTTGAAGTAGTTTTTCTAGGAGTGGCCCTGCTTCCAGGCCAAAGAGTATCCATCGATCTGAGAGAAACAGTAGCTGGAGAAGATGTCAGTTTTTGTCTAGATACAGTACTGCGAAAAACCTCCTCAGAAGCTAGTGCCTGAGTCGCAGCTCTGGACCCAACCAAGGCAGAGACAACCAAAGGCTTGCAAGATGAAGAAGATTTCTACGGCATACTGGACTCTGAAAGGGTCTCAGTAGGGGCCTGCGAAGGCATCGAATTGGGCATCAGGGGCTGCGAAGGCACCTCACTGAATTCCGGAGAACTGATGACCTCCTTAGCGGTAGAGTCATCAGGAGGCTTAGCCTTGTGTGGTCTGTCTCTATCATTATTCTTATGTTTTTTTCAGAATGTCTATGGATTGTTGGCTAACGGACGCCATTTTGGAATGTGAAGACAGACGACAAAAGTACCTGGTGACAATAAGAGCTCTATGACAAATGGTTCTCATGTTAAAGAGGGCACAGAACCGGCAACGGGGGACATCGTGGTCTGGGCCTAAACAAGTGATGCAGTATGAATGGAAGTTTCAGTGTGGTATTTGCTTTCCACAGCGAGACAATTGTTAACTTTTCTGGACTAAAGGCTTCATAAGGGGATCCAAAAGGCCTTTGTGAATCTTGGGAATGCCAAAAAATACTGGAATTCTTGGGGTAATTACATTTAAATAGTTATATATAATGAAATGTCTCTTCTCCTCTCCAAGAACATATCATTCAGTTGCCCATAAATTTTCCTGTAGGCTCCATTAAGTTCATAAGGGAGACTTCCCTATAGTTTTCAGCATTAAGCATGGTTTGCAATTTATGAGTATACCTAGCTGTGTCCATACTCACAACCCCTCTCCCTTATTTGGTTTCATGACCCTAACATCTTGCCTTTGTAATGATGTCAAACTGTTCTGTTCCTCTGAATTAACATTCATAAAGTCTCAACTAATAGAGTTTTTATGTTTACGTAGGTTGTGTAAATCTAATTCACAGAGCTTCTCATACATGGCAAGCTTAGGATGTAAGGGGTGGTTGTAGGTGGAACTAATCCTAAAAATGTTACGGTTGTTATCATGATCATGGTTCTCATGCAGTAAAAATAAATTTAACTTTCTTAGATAAACTTTTAAATTAATGACAGTGTCGACAACATTAAACCTTCTAGCATCCTTTTGAAAGTAAATCTTCTATTGACTCATCTATGCAAGACTCTGGGTAACTATATACAGCAAAATCTTTCTGTCTATTCAATATCACTGTACATGGGAAATCATTGTTACTATTGTCCAAAATAGGAATAATTACATCCTGTTCTTGGTTAACAAACTCGTCAACCACTTTTTTTACAAAGAATGTTGTCGTGGTGCACACTTATGTCCCCCAGTTCCTGGTTTAGGGCCTGGTCCCTTGAAACCCTGCCTGAGGTTGCTGTCTTTTATTGTTGTAATTCGCTTTATTCTTTCGCTTCTCCTTAGTTCAGGATACTCTGTCAAAGTTAAAGCCCAACTCATCTTCTCGCTCAACTATGTTTCCTCGCCTTCCAAGTCAATGGCAGGGTTTGACGAAAAATTCCTGTTGTCACTAACTATATTTCTGGCTTTTCTGGGTGTGTACCTGAAGGTTTGGGATATGCATCACCATTTGCATAGTCATTAACATCTCTGTCAATCTTGTTTAATTACCAGCTTTCAGTTTGTTAATGTGCTGACAATGCTATTATATACTCTTAAATGTTCATATTTCATTAAGTCATATTCCCTATCTTCACAAATAGCTCTGTCTAAGACAGTTAACTCTTCAAATAAAATATCTATTTCACTTGCATTGTTTTTCACCAATAATTCTAACAGTTCAAGTCCACATCTATCAAACAGTTGTAACGGTTCAAGATGAAATGCAGAGTCATTAATTAATCCTGATGGGAAACGGCATAGTCTCAGGCCCTTGGGAATGACTTTTAACCTGATGCATTCCCTTAAATAAGTATTTTCAAACTCCAACTTCTTGCAGCGCAAACGTTTCGTGTCAAAATCACTGAGCTTATCTTCAATCGAAGAGAAATTATGTCCAGTTCCATTGTTGAAGGTAAGTCCAGACCGCAACCAGTCATTTAATTGCAGAATTTCTTTCCTAAAGCCGTTCTGTTCTCTGAAAACAGCCGCATTCTGTGTATTTGCTCCTTCTTGTTCTCCTGCTTCTGGATTGTGCGGCTGCATGTCATTTCCTTGTCTAGATGCTGAATCTGTTGATGGGCGGGCAGCAAGGCACTGAGGGGTGATGTTAAATTCTGTAGACACATCGCTGACTTCCTTTTGAACACTGGAAGTCTCAGTAGCATTATTTTTGGTTATAATATCCAGTTGTTGATATAGGTTATCCATTCTTTGTGTTAACTGCATGACAAGAGCAGTTAAATAGCCTATATCCGAATTCCCTTCGTTCTGCACAGTACTAGATAATGGTTGGGAGGTATTCAAGTCACTGCCGGATGCCATGACAAACTGCTGAAGAAACAAAGACCAAGTGAAGAAAAACAAGTAAACAGTGATAATACCTCACCAAACCAAAAGGCAAGAAGGCACAAAAAAGTTGCAAGATAAAAAGAAGTTGATAATTTATTTATAAAAATAATAAAAATAAACACGAACGCTTTTGTTTAACAAATGTAAAATTCATCAGACAAATGCATAAAATCAATCTGAAATTTAAATAGTGCACTCTGCTTTCTGATTGGATGAAACTACAGACATCACCTCAAGATAATGAACCCCTCATGTCCCACAATAAATTGAAGTTCTCTGATATATATATATATATATATATATATATATATATATAATATGTGTGTATAAAAAAATTCTAAACATTTGTAATTGTGCCAAACTATTATACATAAATCTTAAATAATATGTAAATGAATAAATAAATGAATGAATAAATGCATATATGCTGTACTTAATGCATCCATGATATACAGAATACACATCTAATTACGAATGTTACAAAAACCTATATATATATATATATATATATATATATATATATATATATATACACACACACACACATACAAACATAACCCTACAATAGGAAATTATTTATACTACTTATTCATGCTAAGGCGAGGCTTGAGCCCCGCAAGCCTTTCTGTGTTGGAGGAAAGCCATCTAGCTTATCAGTGGGAGTGGTAAGCACTAGGTAGCTTGTATACCATAAAAGGAGTGGTTCTTGGCCCAGAAATTGTAGTTTATTGACCATTTGGACAGTTTGTCCATCTCTTTCAACTTTATGGTTTAAAAGACCACATCTGCGCTTGTTTCCCATCTTTCCTGTAACTAACCTACTGGGTAGCACTAGAAAGCCTTAAATGGCTAATGGGCAACACTAGAAAGGCTTAAACTGATACAAGCCTTCTAGCTTAGAAGAGAGACTTTGGAGTGGTTATCAGTTTTCTGTACTTTCTTGCTGTACTTAACTGTTTTCCACCTAAACACAGATTTTCCAGCATTTATTGTGATTTAAAAGCTTGTTTTTTCACATATTGTATTTATTTGACTGCCTGCACTTTTAAAAAGTCATTTTTGTTTAAATAATTTGTTTAACTGTTGTAGGCTACACACTTGGGTGGCCACGGTGGTGCAGCAGTTAGCGTTGCCACCTCACAGCAAGAGGTCCTCCGGTTCGATTCTCGGCTGGGGTACCTTCTGTGTGGAGTCTGCATGTCCTCCCTGTGGTCGCGTGGGTTTCCTCTGGGTGCTCCGGTTTTCTCCCACATCCCAAAGACATTCTGTAGGTGGATTGGACACTCTAAACTGGCCCTAGGAGTGAGTGCGTGCATGTGTGCGCCTTCTGTGGAAGGTTGGGTGCGGGTCTGGCAACTCGACACCATAAAACCCCACTGCCAATCATGAGCAGACAGGTGATCCGCTGTGGTGACCCCTAACCAGGAAAAATCCAAATGTAGAAGAAGGCTACACACTAAAGTGTGATAGCCTTTTCTGATCATTTGTAGTCATTTAAAGCTGTTTTAAGTGTATTTTTTTTTTACTGTTTTTGCCTTATCTTTTCAAAAAAACAAAACAAAAAAATTCCTTGTTTCTCCGCCTTTCTAAGCTAGTATAGTCCAGTTTTCAGGCTAGTGCTGAATTCAGGGCTGTGATACTAGTTTCTGAGTTGCCCATACCTTTCTTAGATAGCAGGAAGTTTCTTTGTTCACCTGTGAGAGAGGGGAGCTTTGAGCAGCCTATCTGTCCCTGGAGGAGTGGTTCCAGCCCAGAGGTTCGTAGTTTATTGGCCATTTTGGGCTAATTTCTCTCTTTCATTTCCCTACTCTAAAAACTGCGTTTGCACGGTTTTGCTTGCTGGGCAGCATCGGTTAGCTACTGTTAAATTATTCCCGGCTCCACTAAGTCTCCTCTTCAGTTTTTCCATTAAAACTAGTCTAACTCTCAACCTAAGCACTCAAAAAGCATCCTACAGCCCAGCACTTGCTCAGACCTAATAGCAAGCACTAATATACCCTGATACTTGACTGCCCAGCAGGGCAAGGCTCTTTATTCACCCCTCACCAACCAAGCAGCTCACCCTACTATTCAGGCATGACTAAAGGGCAATTTCAGATGTACTCTCCAGTCCAGCTGGTGAATCTGAGTATCCTAAGGCAATGTTACAACTGCCTCATGTACACATACAACCCTCTCCTCCTACCACAAAACACTAACATATGTGAGAGATGCAACTATACAGCCAAACTGGAGGCTAAGCTGTCTTCACCTAAGACTAGAATAGACAGTCATGAGGAGAAGGTTAACACTTGCACCACACCTCCAGTCACACAGAGACCTACTAAAACAGCACTGGCAAAAAATACACAAAATCATACTCGGAGGCACTAAATAAAAACCTGCGAAAACATCAGAGACCTCCAAAGCAGACACCCAAACAACCTGCACCTCCCGTTACAAACCAGACAACACATAAAACACAAAATCAGTATGCCACACAATCACAGCCCTTAAGGCGAAATAACATACCTAACACACTAGTAATAGGTGACTCTATAGTCAGGCACACTGACGTCCCACTCACTAGGCTGGACAAGCAGAAGGTTACTGTTAGTTGCCTGTCAGGAGCCAGAATCCGCCACATAACACAAGCACTCAGGTCACTCCAGAACAAGTACAAATATGACTCTGTCATTGTTCATGTTGGTGTGAATGAGCTGAGATGTACCTCCCTGGACTAGATGAAAAGAGACATGGAAAAGCTCTCTGATCATGTAATCCAGGCTGGTATGACCCTGACCCTGAGTAGCATCCTGCCCTCACCAAGAATGATACCTCAGTATAAAGAAAAAATTATCAATTTCAACAACTGGCTAAGCTTCTGGTATCATTCAAAGGGGATCCAGTGTCTGTCAGCCTGGGATGACATGCTCGACAAGCCATGTTGCTTCGCAAGAGACGGCTTGCACCTATCACCCCTAGGCTTTCGAATTCTGACCAAGGCTCTTGCTGCCCCCATAGTGCCTTTTTTAGGCAAGGCTCAAAAGTCAAACCCACCTCCGTAAACAGCACAATTAACAAAAAACTGAGGGTTATGCTACTCAATGCCAGGAGTTTAAATCTCAAAATGCACATGCTCGAATTACTCCTCAGTATGGAGAACGTCAACATCTGTGCAGTAACTGAAACCTGGTTCAAGGCTCCCAAGAGCACCCCAGCACTACCGGGCAACAACTCATATCACATGTTTTGGCCACAGAACATGGACTGAAACACAAAAGGAGGGGGTGTATCCATATTCATCAAGGATACTTACACCTCCAGGTTAGTGGTGCAGCATGATTCCTCTGAGATCATCCATGTGCAACTAACATCGGGCAAATCTGCAATGCAAATTGTGGCCCCTACAGCTCACCTTCCATGACCCAGGACCACCACTCCACCTTTCTGGAGACACTGGAAAACATGAAGGTTCTACCGAACACCCTGATATTGGGCAATTTCAATTACCCTACCATTAACTGGGAAAACTATTCGAGTACAAAGTCCCAGGCCCAGCACTTCCTGGAATTCATCAACTCAAATGCCCTGGATCAGCTGGTAAACTCCCCTACCAGAGGTGAAAACATACTAGACTTGGTCATCACCAACATGGGCGACAGGTGTTCCACACCGGAGGCCAACCTATCACTGGTTAGATCAGACCATAAACTAATCACTCTGGATGTCCACACCCCACCACCACCCCCAACTAAGGAAGCCAAAGTAAAAAACATTTCTAAAGCAAACTTCACCTTACTTAAGACAGAGGTGGTAAGTTTCACAGCCCCCACACTAAAGGATAATGCTGCCCAAGATGTAGAAACCTTTACAAATGCACTCTATGAGCACCTACAAGGATGCATTGATCATGCCATCCCTAGCAAAACCAAGACTCACTCCTCTAAGAGAAGGAAACCAGTTTGGTGGACCCCTGCAGTAAACAGGCTATACAATAGAAGGAGGAAATTAGTTCAGAAAAAAAGCAAATCCCAAGAAGGAAAGACATCCCTGAACAGTATCAGTAAGAAACTAAGGTCCCTCATAAAATCATCCAAGGCTAACTTCGAAAGAAAAATAGCCAATGATTCAAAAGATAACCACAAAGCCTTCTTTAGCTATGTTAAGAATCTAAGTGGCAACCTGCAGATATGCACTGAACTACTGCAAAATAGCACAAAATATACTGAATCTACTGATATTGCCAACATCCTGGCAGACAGATTAAGTGCAAACTTCACCCCCTCCCCTCACCCCCCAAAACGGCCCACAACAATACTGGAAAAGTATAGTGTCCCGGAAATCACAGACACATGTGTGAAAACAGTCCTTTTAAAAGCCAAAAACACAGCGTCAATGGGGCCAGATGGTGTCCCAGGCTGCGTCTTGCACAAACTACAGAATGAACTAACCCCCCCCCCACCTAAACACGATGTTCAACCTCAGCCTCTCCACAGGCTATGTGCCCATAGAATAGCGCACAGCAACAGTTATTCCTCTCCACAAAAGAGGGGCCACAACTGACCCTGGTAACTATTGCCTCATAGGCCTGACTAGCCTGGTCTGCAAGGCTATGGAGCACATCATCAAGGAACTACTTAAAGACATTGGGAACCTCCAAACACTTGACCCGACCCAGTTCGGCTTTGTTAAGGGCAGATCATGCCTACTAAACCTGGTTTACTTCGAGACACTCACTAAGGCCATAGACGAGGGAAAGGTGGTTCACACAGCCTACCTTGACCTCACCAAGGCTTTTGACACCATTCTCCACTCAGGTATTACAGAAAAGCTCACCAGCCTGAACATAAACCCCTACATCACAAGATGGTTTGCCAACTGGCTTACAGACAGAACTCACACAGTAAGAATAGCGGGCTCCAGCTCAGACTCTAAACCAGTCACAAGTGGTGTCCTGCAAGGCTCGGTCCTGGGACCCCTACTGTTCGGCATATAATTCTCAGACTTACAGGCAAACACAGAAGGACTATGGCTAACCAAGTTCGCCGATGACTGCAAACTGGGAGCCATAATTGACTCTCCAGCTGACACGGACATCCTCCAAAAGGGCCTTACTGAGATGGACACCTGGTGTCAAAGTCATGGCCTCAAGCTAAATGCCAAAAAACGCATAGTCATCCCATTTGGGGAAAAACAAAACACCCATGAATTACCACATAGGTGGCAGCCTCCTTAATACAGAAGAGGTAATAAGAGCTCTGGGGACCGAGGTAGTTAGTAATCTCTCCTTTGACAATCATATCGCCAAAGTAGTTAGGAAAATCCTTCTATGTGGCCCATCTAATTACTAAAGGGTTCGCATCTAGAAATAAAGAGGTTATAGTGCCCCTCTACTCGTCACTCATCAGACCCATCATACAGTACAATGCCCCATTTGGGATGTACCTCACAAGACACTTCCAACAGCTGGAAAGTCCACAAAAGTACCTCACCAAGAAAATTACTGGCCTCAAACATATGTCCTATGCAGCCCAACTGAAAAAACTCTGGCTGTACTCAGTGGCATATGCTTACTCAGAGGTGATCTCTGCCTGACTTACAAAGCCATGTCCAACTCAGAATTGATGAATATGCTCCACCTAAAGAAATCCAAGTCACTGCGAGCCACGCGCTCTAGTGAGGTAAACCTCGCCACAGCGGTATACATGGTGAAGGGATACATTCCTGTCACAGAGACTCCCCATGCTTTGGAACAAAATTCCAAACTATATTAGGCAGAGCCCCTCACTAACACTCTTCAAGAGAAACCTTGACAAGTGGATGAGTAACAGAAAATACACCCCTGGGATCACTTCATTGGCTCTGCTTGACAGAGAATCAGTTAATTAATCAACGGGGCAGTGAAAGCCGACACACTCTGGCTAGGCTTATAAATGACCTCTAGCAGATAGCCTAGTACCTACCTATGAACCTATAAATATCATACTGCCCCCTTCAACTATTTTGGTACTTTCTAGGGCTTTGAGTTTTAAAACAGGTGTGATGGAAGTTATTTCACTGATGCCTGGCCACTTGTCTGCTCTCAATAAAACCTGATATTTTATTTCTTTTACTTCCAAAAAGACATCCCATGGTCTCTTTTCATCTATGTCCACATGGTCAATGGCCATGAATCTAAAATTGTGGTCAGTGTTGGCATGAATGTGTCTCGCCAAGGCATTATTCAAGTTGCTCTTTTTGATGGCATATACATGTTCATAGAGTCTGTGGCTAAATTTCCTCTCTGTTTTAACTATGTAAAATACTGGACATAAGTCATATATAGCTACATATACTATTGCTTTAGAAGAGCAGTTGTGTCTACCTTTGATACTGTATTACAGGTTATTAATAATGAATGAATCACCCACTTTAATTTTATGACACCAACTGCATGTTCCGCATTTTAATGTGCCTGAACGGTTGTACCCATGCAGTTGGTGTCCACTCTTGAGGAGATCTTTTGAATTTCTACCCTTCCTGTATGCTATTCTTGGCCTATCACCTAACCGGGTCCTAATGTCTACATCCTCCATAAGGATGTCCCAGTTCTTCTGAAAAATCTTTCTTTAAACTGTGAGAATCTACACTATAGGTGATGGTTAAAGATTTCAGAAATACATTACTGTTCTTTCTATTTGATTTCTGATCTAAAAAGGTATTCTGTGTATAAATTCTTGTTTAACTGAAAGCTGGTAAGTTAAACAAGATTGAGAGAGATGTTAATGACTATGCAAATGGTGTTGCATATCCCAAGCCTCCAGGTACACACAGAAAAGCCAGAAATGTAGTTAATGACAACAGGAATTTTTCATCAAACTCTGGCATTGACCTGGAAGGCGAGGGAAACATAGTTGAGAGAGAGGATGAGTTGGGCTTTAACTTTGACAAAGAGTACCCTGAACTAAGGAGAAGCAAAAGAATAAAGTGAATTACAACAATAAAAGACAGCAACCTCAGGCGGGGTTTTAAGCCCCGAGGGTTTCAAGGGGCCAGGCCCAAAACCAGGAATTTCAGTTGGTCTTTGTTTCTTCAGCAGTTTGTCATGGCATCAGGCAGTGACTTGAATACCTCCCAACCATTATCTAGTACAGTGCAGAACGAAGGGAATTCGGATATAGGCTATTTAACTGCTCTTGTCATGC
Organism: Protopterus annectens; assembly: GCF_019279795.1. Taxonomy (NCBI): domain Eukaryota; kingdom Metazoa; phylum Chordata; order Ceratodontiformes; family Protopteridae; genus Protopterus; species Protopterus annectens. The sequence goes on from NC_056728.1 coordinate 21,372,355, forward strand.
AGTTAACGCAAAGAATGGATAACCTATATCAACAACTGGATAGTATAACCAAAAATAATGCTACTGGAACTTCTAATGTTTAAAGGGAAGTCAGCGATGTGTCTGCAGACTTTAACATCACCCCTCCGTGCCTTGCTGCCCACCCATCAACAGAATCAGCATTTAGACAAGGAAACGACATGCAGCCGCACAATCCAGAAGAAGGAGAACGAGAAGGAGTGAATACACAGAATGCGGCTGTTTTCAGAAAACAGAACAGCTTTAGGAAAGAAATTTCGAAATTAAATGACTGGTTGCAGTCTGGACTTACCTTCAGCAATGGAACTGGACATAATTTCTCTTTGACTGAAGGTAAGCTCAGTGATTTTGACATGAAACTTTAACGCTGCAAGAAGTTGCAGCTTGAAAATACTTATTTAAGGGAATGCATCAGGTTAAAAGTCATTCCCAAGGGCCTGAGACTATGGTGTTTCCCATCAGGATTAATTAATAACTCTGCATTTCATCTTGAACTGTTACAACTGTTTGATAGATGTGGACTTGAACTGTTAGAATTATTGGTGAAAAACAATGCAAGTGAAATAAATATTTTATTTGAAGAGTTAACTGTCTTAGAGAGAGCTATTCGTTAAGATAGGGAATATGATAATGAAATATAAACATTTAAGAATATATAATAGCATTGACCAGCACATTAACAAACTGAAAGCTGGTAATTAAACAAGACTGACAGAGATGTTAATGACTATGTAAATGGTGTTGCATATCCCAAGCCTCCAGGGACACATAGAAAAGCCAGAAATGTAGTTAGTGACAAAAGGAATTTTTCATCAAACTCTGCCATTGACTTGGAAGGCGAGGGAAACATAGCTGAGAGAGAGGATGAGTTGGGCTTTAATTCTGACAGAGTACCCTGAACTAAGGAGAAGCGAAAGAATAAAGCGAATTACAACAATAAAAGACAGCAACCTCAGGTGGGGTTTCAAGGGGCCAGGCCCAAAACCAGGAACTGGAGGACATAAGTGTGCACCACGACAACATTCTTTGCGAAAAAGTGGTTGATGAGTTTGTTAACCAAGAACAGGATGTAATTATTCCTATTTTGGACAATAGTAACAATGATTTCCCATGTACAGTGATATTGAATAGACAAAGATTTTGCTGTATATAATTACTCAGAGTCTTGCATAGATGAGTCAATAGCAGATTTACTCTCAAAAGGAATGACATTTGTACCAGCTAGAAGGTTTAATGTTGTCGACACTGCCATTGATTTAAAAGTTTATCTAAGAAAGTTGAATTTATTGTTACTGTATGAGAAACATGATCATAACAACCGTAACATTTTTAGGATTATTTCCACCTACAACCATAGCTCTCAAACTTCCATCGCCAAAATGAGAAACACTCACCTTCATAATGTGGAACAAAGAGGAAAAATGTGGAACACAAACTAATGACTTACAAACAACTTCAACTAGGAAGGTCATAGGATGGTTAAAATATGCTCGTTTTACCTATAAAGAAGATCCTTTAATGAATTAATATGATTAATTTCTATTTACCGTGGATTTCACTTAAAAAAATTCCTAACACTGAATGTGACAGACTCTTTCAATGTTGAACTTTCAAGAACTTTGAGGAACATGAACTTTTTAAGACCCCAAATGAGGTATGTTCCTCGTAATGAGGTACACTTGAGAGGTATGCCTACAACTCTCCCTTTACATCCCAAGCTTGCCATGTATGAGAAGCTCTGTGAATTAGATTTACACAACCTACATAAACATAAAACTCTATTAGTCGAGACTTTATGAATGTTAATTCAGAGGAACAGAACAGTTTGACATCATTACAAAGGCAAGATGTTAGGATCATGAAACCAGATAAGGGGGGAGGGGTTGTGATCATGGACACAGCTAGGTACATTCAAATTGCAAACCACGCTTAATGCTGAAAACTATAGGGAAGTCTCCCTTATGAACTTAATAGAGCCTACAGGAAATTTATGGGCAACTGAATGATATGTTCTTGGAGAGGAGAATAGACATTTCATTATATAACTATTTAAATGTAATTACCCCAAGAATTCCAGTATTTTTTGGCATTCCCAAGATCCACAAAGGCCTTTTGGATCCCCCTTTGAGGCCTTTAGTGGATGGTAGGGATTCAATAACAGCAGCATGTGCCCAGTACTTAGACTATGAGTTGAAAAAATTGCTAAAAAATGAAATTCATATATGCAAAGACTCCTGGAAATTCTTGGAACACATCAACAATATAGTATTTGACAAGAAAGACCTATTAGTCACTACTGACGTGAAAGATTTATATACCGTCATTCCACAGACTACTGGCTTGGATTGGGTTAATGAAATGTTATTAGAGCATAAGGTTCACCAATATAAAGTTAATCTCATCTTGGAATTATTGGATAGTTCTAACCAACAATTTCTTTATATTCAACAACAGATATTAGTTGCAAACAACTGGTGTAGCCATGGGTTCATCTTGGGGGGGGGGGGGGGGGGCATTCGCCAACACTGTCACAGCATACTGGGAAAGACAGTTTGTATTCTAGTCAAGCTACTATTCCCACATCAAAATGTATCACAGATTCCAAGATGACATCAGTTTAATATGGGAAGGCCCACAATTTTCACAATATATAAATACTACTACCTCTTTTTTACATTTCACTTGGGTTGTTAAAGTTGACCATATGGACTATTTAGATGTTCATCTCTTTAAGGACGAAACTAATGGGATGTATGCCACAACTATTTACAGAAAAAAGACTTATTCTAACTCTTTTATTCAATATAGTAGCTCACACCCCAAGCACCAAAAGTGATAAGTTGTTAAAGGTCAGTTGGTAAGCGCTGCTCGGATGGTGTCAAGTGATGAAGATTTTGAGTTGGAATGTATTAATTTGAAACAAATGTTTTTGAACGTGGCATACCCTTTAGAGTTAATCACCAGAGTAGTAAAAGAGGTCACAGAAAAGAGGGAATCAGGTCACTTCAGACCGATAGTTAACAGCAATATTTTAGAAAGTGACCATTTGATTTGCGAATCTAGTTTGTTTCATGTGACACAGAATTCTTTGACAGAAAATTGTTCTCATAGAGGGGACACTGATTCTTTTAGTTAGTTTAGTTAGCTATTGTACTCAACCATACATAGAATACCTTTTTAGATCAGAATATAAATAGAACAGTAATATATTTCTGAAATCTTTAACAATCACCTATAGTGCAGATTCTCACAGTTTAAGAAATATTTTTCAGAAGAACTGGGACATCCTTATGGAGGATGTAGACATTAGGACCCGGTTAGGTGATAGGCCAAGAATAACATACAGGAAGGGCAGAAATTTAAAAGATCTCCTCAAGAGTGGACACCAACTGCATGGGTACAACTGTTCGGCTACAGTAAAATGTGGAACATACAATTTGTGTCATAAAATTAAAGTGGGTGATTCATTCATTATTAATAATCTGGAATACAGTATCAAAGGTAGATACAACTGCTTTTCTAAAGCAATAGTGTATGTAGCTATATGTTACCTATGTTGAGTATTTTACATAGGTAAAACAGAGAGGAAATTTAGCTACAGAATCTATGAACATGTATATGTCATCAAAAAGAGCAACTTGAATAAAGCCTTAACGAGACACATTCATAACAACACTGACCACAACTTTAGATTCATGGCCATTGACCATGTGGACATAGATGAAAAGTGACCATGGGGTGTCCTTTTGGAAGTAAAAGAACTAAAATGGCAGGTTTTATTGAGAGCAGACAAGTGGTCAGGCATCAGTGAAATAACTTCCATCACACCTGTTTTAAAACTCAAAGCCCTAGAAAGAAACAAAATAGTTGAAGGGGCAGTATGATATTTAGCATGAATAAACAGTATAAAATCATTTCTTATTGTAGGGATATATATATATGTGTTTGTGTGTGTGTATGTATATATATATATATATATATATATATATATATATTTTTTGTAACATTCATAAGATGTGTATTTTGTATATCCTAGATGCATTAGGCACAGCATGTTTGCATTTATTCATTCATTTAAGCACTTATTTATTTACATATTAAGGGTTATGGATTTATGTAGAATAGTTTGGCACAATTTACAAATGTTTAGAATTATATATATATATATATATATATATATATATATATATATATGTGTGTGTGTGTGTGTGTGTGTGAGGGAACTTCCATTTATTATGGGACATGAGGGGTTAATTTTCTTGAGATGGTCTGTAGTTTCATCCAATCAGAAAGTATAATGCACTATTTAAATTTCAGATTGATTTTATGCATTTGTCTGATGAAGTTTACATTTGTTAAACGAAAGCACTCACATGTTTATTTTATTATTTTTATAAATAAATTATCAAGTTCTTTTATCTTGCAACTTTTTTTTTTGCCTTCTTGCCATTTGGTTTGCTGAACTTGCAAACTACACAAGAAATGACAGTAATGCACAAGAATGTGTACTTGCAGCAATGGTTATTAGAGCGGCACAAGAACTTCTCTATTTTAAAACTGAAAGAATGAATTTGCAGCAACGGTTATTAGAACATTTGTACTGAACGGTTGAATACACACACTCCCCTCTCCTAAATCTGAATGCAGTCTCATAACTTACTTACTGAAATAACGAACTTGCAGGTTGACACACAGTTATAGTTGTTGCTGTTATGAACTTAAAGGTTGAATTAGAGCAGCCAGGTCAGCAGCATGCACACACAGTTATACAATTGTTGTTCTTGGCTGACTGCACAGTGCACACAATATCTTACAGTTCTTGATAAATAAAATAAGATAAATGAAATAAAGCTTATACTACCGCTGCACTGTTATATTCCCTATTCTCTCCAGTAGCTGATGTCATCACACCCCCCCCCCCCCCATAGGCGTGGTGACATTTAAAGTGGTAACTGGTAATACGAAAAAGAAAGCGGAAAATTCGAAAATTAAGAGGGCCACTCGTGAATTCATGGCACCCCAATATTTTGCCCTCAAAAGTGGTAAATGCCGAGGAATTTGGTATGGTTGAGAGGTCTGACTAAACCTAAACATTAAACACATCTAGTGTGGCCATCTGTCAAAGACATTTTCTGGCTACATTTATCATATTTTTTTAAAACCAGAAGGTTTTGACTCTTTTGAATCCTTAAACATAGTGGACTAATGGTACTATCAACAACAATCAACAGTGAAAACAACTAGAGGAAAAAGTTTTTTTTTAAACACAACAGCAAACCATATAAAAGGGAAACAAAGGCAATGAAGGCAGTTCTCTAATTTAAACGAACTTGCCTCTACAAGAATGGGAGAAAAAAACAAACAAGGGAAGGAAGGCCTCCAAGTTAAACAGGTCAAAGGAAGCCCTCTAACTTAAATGAGCTACCTTAGGGCACAAGAAAAAAACACAAATGAGTTAGCACAAGAAAAAAATCTGAGTTTTTTCCAAGCTCTCTAATTTAAACAAGTTTGGGTAATTAGAAAAAAGGATAGTCGGGATAGGAGGAAAAAGGCCTAGAGGTAGAAATGATGGCCACAGTAAACAGCCAACAATAAGGCGAACTACACAAAATAACTGAATTAGAATAAAGCTACCAACACTCTAAAAGGCTCTAACACAGGCAAGATAGCAATTCTCAACAATTTAACGATCAATTAGAAAAAAAAATTTTTCACTTAGCTAGATCCTGACTGGAAGCACCTGATCTTGTTTAGTGGCAAAAGAGATCTGGGTAATCTTCCCTGAGTATGACGGGATAGGGCTACAGCCACAAGTCAGTGGAAGTCTTTGAGATTTTGTATAGGCTGAGTCAGAACAGAGGATCAGTTCTGAACCTAACCAGTACAGAATGAAGGCGAGATAGGACAACACCACATCTGCCGTTTCTAAATTGTCTGATACTGTGCAAATTACGAAAAAGTCATACAATGTTTACTATACTGTTTTAACACCTGAAGCTTACAGAAAAAAGTTTTGTGAGCATATATGCAAGGCAGATAAAAGTGTATGTGATTACATTGCTGAGTTAAGCATTTACTTTCATAGGTGGGTGAGTGGGTGTCAAGTCACCACTTTTGAAAGGTTGGCAGAGCTTTTGGTGAGGGAACAAGTCCTAACCACTTTGCCTGAGGACACGAGAATCTGGTTGGCAGATCGAGAATATAAAGAATAGTTGTTCATAGGTTGGTACTAGGCTATCAGCCCTAGGGCCTATACAAGCCTAGCCATAACAATTCCCTGGCTATTTCTTCCCACAATATTTACTTCCCTGGACCCCTGTCTAGCAGGGCGACTGACGTGATCCCTGGGGTGAATTTCCCATCTCCCATCCAATCGTCAAGGTTCCTTTTGAAGAGGGCCAAAGAGGCGCTCTGCTTGACATGTATGGGCAGCCAATTCCAGAGTCTGGGGAGTCTCTGGGTCAGCAATCTATCCCTCCAGCATGTTTTGTTCATTGTGATGACAAGGTTTAGATCCCTGGAGCATGTGGCTCTGAGGAATTGGGATTTCTTTAATAGTAGCATGTCCAACAGCTCTGGGTTTGACATGGCCTTGTATGTTAAGCAGAGATTGCCTCCGAGTAGACAAATAAAATCTTACCATAACCATAAATGCCCTTCTCTTCTATATGCTGCAGTATTCATGACATAAGGGAGTCCACCTCAGGCCGACTCGTATGTCCGGCCAGTATCCAAAAGTCTTAATGCTACTGCAAGGTACGTGCTATGCCACACAATACATACATCAGTCATAAAGAGACATTGGGTATAAAGCGGACATCAGCATGCACCTACCTCAGAACTGTATGCTGCCCAGCACCAGCCTGAAATCCTAGCTGACAAAACATAGCAGGAGAACTAGGCAAGCATCAGGAGAAAAGCATAGGTTCATAGGTAGGTACTAGCCTATCAGCCCAAGGGTCTAAGTAAACCTAGCCAACAAGGTTCCCTGGCTTACGCCACCCAACAAAGTTATTTTCCTGTGCCCCTGTCGAGCAGAGCCACAGAAGTGATCCCCAGGGTGTATTTCCTATTTCCCATCCACTTACCAAGATTTTTCTTGAAGAGTGCTAATGAGGAACTTTGCTTGACACAGATGGGTAGCTTGTTCCAGAGTATGGGAAGTCTCTGGGACAGGAATCTATCCCTCCAGCATGTCCTGTTTATTGTGGTGACAAGGTTTAGGTCCTAGAGCGTGTAGCTCGGAGGGATTGGGATTTCTTTAGGTGTAGCATGTCCAACAGCTCTGGGTTTGACATAGCTTTATATGTTAGGCAGAGATCATGGTGGGGAAAGCAATACTGCAGCATATAGAAGAGAAGAACATCTATGGTTATGGTAAGATGTTACACAACTATTCTATGTCCTTCTATTCATATGTTGCAGTACTCATGACATAAGGGAGAATGCCAAAACTCAAGCTTGGGACAGGTTGGGTGGAGGATGAGCTGATGCTTTTTCTACAAATCCATGCAGGTTTGCTCTTGCAAACCCAGCTCTGGACTTGGAGATGGTGTCAAGCTTGTAGTGATTAGTGAAAGTATAGACAGAGGATCATGTAGCTACCTCCAATACAGAGCCAATGTCCAAACCTTTCAAGAATGCTCCTGAGGAAGAAACTGCTCTTGTGAAGTGAAGTAAGGGTCTTGCCATTAGACAAATAAAAAGAAATAGCTTTTGAAATCCATTTGAAAATAGTTTGCTTAGAAACTGACCCAAAGCTCTTGGGTGGTAAGGGACAAAGATAGACAGATGGTCAGTCTTAAGAAAAGGCTTGGTTTTGTGAAGGTAGTATCTGAGCTGCCTGTGCACATCTAAAGTGTGCAATATTCTCTCACTGGGGCACTGAGGTGAAGGAAAAAAGTATAAAGGTTAATGGGCTGACTTAGGGATAACTCATTTACCACTTTGGGTATAAAAGTAGGGTTAATGTGCAGGAAAACCCTATCTCTATGAAAGACAATGAAGGGGGAATTGGACATCAGGGCCTGTAACTCTGAAACCCTTCTAGCCGAGGTAATGGCCACTAACAAAAGTTTACCAGGTGCAATGCTGCAAGGAAGAGGAGCTTGCTGGTTCAAAAGGTCCCAGTGTATGTTTCTCTAGCAAAAACTTGAGATCCCAAGGAGGAGGTATTGGTTTCCTTGGCAGTCTGATATGAACAATGCCTTTAAGGAACAGTTTTACCTCTAACCTACAGCCCAAAGGTGGGAGACATAGGCAGACAAGCAGAGATGGCTGAAAAGATGAGCCTTCACTGAAGCCTAGGACAACCCAGCTCTCATCAATTCACTCAGTTAGAACAAGACCACTGGGACATCAACTGGCAGTGACTGTAGGTCTTTTTTGTGACACCAGATGAGAAATCTTTTCCATTTAGAAATGTAGGATTTCCTAGTTGTGGATTTTTTGGCCTTCTGCAGAACTTGTAGCACGTCCTCTGAAAAAAGGTGTCTATAAGGGAATAAAACCCTATCACCCACAAGATCAGGTTCAGGGTTGACAGTTGTGGATGTATTTGGGTCCCTTTATCCTGTGTGAGTAGATCCATCCTTTGGGGTAACTTGTGATGATTGCCCCTGGCTACGTGCAGAAGGGGGAAAAGTACAGATGTGTACACTTACCATAAATGTAGATGTTCGAGCGTATTCACTGTTGCAGTCATCACCTGTGGGTTATCCCTGATGTGGTAGCCCTCGGCTGGCCCGAACACCAGAGTCAATGTTTTTCTGTGTTGGCTGCTGTCGCTTAGTGACTGATGTCAGGTCGTCAGTGCTATAAAGCAAGGCAGCCGATGCCATTACATCAGTTTTTCTTGCCCTAACCAGTAAGCAGCCCAAGTAAATATGGTAAAGTGGTCCTGGTGGCTAAAAGCCACCGTGAAAAGCTTATGTCTCCCTAAAGAAAGAATACATACGGGGGAAGAAGGGAGGGAAACCAGAACTGCAACAGTGAATACACTCGAACACCTACATTTATGGTAAGTGTACACAACTGTACTATGTTCTTTGTGTTTCACTGTTGCAGTCATAATCTGTGGGAGGATTCCCAAAGCTGAGGAGAGGGGGGTAGTAGGATTAGTAAGAGACCTAAGCATGGGTCAGCATGCCCTGCAGAACTGCAAAGGCAAACCCTGCCCTAGCCTTAGAAAACAGGTAGGTAGGTAGTAATGCTTGATAAAGGTATGGACAGAAGTCCAGGTGGTAGCTTCCAGGATGTCCCTGGTGGGGACTCCTCTGAGGAATGCTGTGGAAGTGGAGGCTGTCCTAGTGGAATGGGTTGGAATAGTCTTGGGGGGGTTCCCATTTAATCTGTAGCAGAAGTGGAAACAGTGCGATATCCATTTGGAAATGGTTTGCTTGGAAATGGGCTTCCCCTCTGCCCCTGGGGCAAAGCTGACAAGTAGTTGGTCTGTTTTCCTGAAGGGTTTAGTATGGTCCAGATAGTACTGGAGCTGTCTGTGCATGTACAGTGAGTGAAAAATTCTTTTCCCCTTGTTTTGAGGGTTGGGAAAGAAGGTGGGTAGATGTATGGCCTGGTTGAGAGTCACATTAGATACCACCTTGAGCATAAAGGAGGTATTAGTCCTCAGGGAGACCCTGTCTGCATGGAAAATGATGAAGGGCTTAAAGGCCATCAGTGCCTGAAGTTCTGAATCCCTTCTGGTGGAGGTGATAGCTAGGAGAAAAGCAGTCTTCCAGGAGCAGTATCTTAGTTGCGCTGAAGCAGCAGGTTCGACAGGTGGTAGAGTTAGTTTTTCCAAAATATAATTCAGGTCCCAGGCTGGTGTGGGCGGCCTTCTGGGAGGTCTGATATTAGAAGCTTCTCTGAGGAATTGTTTAATCAAAGGATGGGAGAACAGGGGCTGATCTGTATCAAAATGAGCTGAGATGGCTGAGGCATGGATTTTAATAGAAGAGAAGGAGAGGCCATTATTAAGTAACTCCGCTAGGTAGTCCAGGATAAGAGGGATGGAAGGTTGTGAGGTATTGCCCCTCTGGACTGGCTCCAGGAGCAGAATCTTTTCCATTTTCCTCTGTAAGATTTTCTGGTGCTGAGCCTTCTGGCCTCTGTGATCATGTCTAGGACATGTTTGCTTAACAGGGGCCCCTTGTTTGCCTTTAGCATATTAGCCATGCTGATAGTTTGAGTCTGCAAGTCTGAGTGCAGCATCACCCCCCCTCCCCCACCACCACCACCAGAGTCAAGAGGTCTGAGATCAGGGGAAGGTGCCTGTCAGGCTGCTCAGTAAGGGGTACCAATGTTGTCTGGGCCAATCTGGAGCATTGAGGATGGTCTTTGGTCTCTCCTCCCTTATTTTGATCAGTACCTTGGGAATAAGAGGCAGAAGAGGGAATGCGTACAAAAAGAGGGTGTTCCAGGGGAAGGTCAAGGGATCCACCTTCCACGCTAGGTGGTGATATTCCCTGGTACAGAATTTTTTCAGCTGATGGTTGAGATGAGAAGCAAAGAGATCCGCCTCCAGAGTTCCACACGCCTGAGTGATTTGTAAAAAGATTTTTCTGTGGAGCTGCCAAGCGTAGGGGTCCAGTAAGTTTCTGTTTAAGTGGTCTGTCAAGGTGTTGTTGATCTCTGGTAAGTATTGGGCTATTAGGTGTAATCCCATGGAAGAGGCAGTCAGACAGAAGTTCATAGCTAGCCTGCACAGAGAGTAAGATTGGGCCCCTCCCTGTCTGTTGATGTACCACATTAGTATGGTGTTGGCTGTTTTGATAAGGAGAACCCCCTGGCTTGAGATGGGGTTTGAAGGATGTCAGAGCCTTTTGTACTGCCATCATTTCCTTCTGGTTTATGTGCAAGGGAAGTTGCTGGGCATCCCAAAGACCATGGGTGCACCTGCCTTCTAGGTGAGTACCCCAAGCAATGTCTTAGACATCTGTGGTAATGGTCTGCCCGGCTGGGTGGAGGGTGAAGGAAAGACCCTTGTTCTTGGCACAGGCCCCTACCACCAGAGACTCGGCCTTTATACAGGGGATCAGAGTGAGAGAGGTCTCTAGAGGTTGAGAGTGCTGACACAAGAGGGTCTTTAAATACCCCTGAAGTTTTCTCATGTGAAGCCTGGCCAGAGGAATTAGAAGGATGCAAGATGCCATGTACCCCAAGATTTGCAGGAACTTCCTCGCGGTGAGGTGACTTCTGGAAGCCAGCTGGGTAAAGTAGAGGCAGGAAGCTCTGTTTTTCTGGGGATAAGAAGGCCATTTGGGATGCTGTGTCCAACAGTGCTCCCAAGAAAATGATCTTCCTGGAGGGTGTTTCCTTTGATTTCTTCTCGTTGCTGGTGTACCCTAAGGAGGTTAGGAGGGTTTTGACAAAGAGGAAGTCCTTTTGTAGCTTTTCTTTGCATTCTGTCTGAGTGAGGCAGTCATCCAGATAAGGGTAAATTTGTATACTTTTCTGTCTGCAAAAGGCTATAGTTGGGTCTAAGCATTTGGTGAATACTCTGGGAGCAGTAGATAAGCCAAAGGGTAGTGCAGAGAACTGAAAGTATCGTGAACCTGCTCTGAAGTGAAGGAATTTACTGCACGATTCCCTTATGGGTATGTGGAGGTAGGCATCTTTTAGATCTAGGGTAACTAACCAAGCATTTTGTTGACAGCATAGGCAGCAGCTGCTGCAAAGTTAGCATTTTGAAATTTGTGACCACCAGGGAGGTGTTCAGAATGGATAGATCCAGGATGGGGTGCCAAGTGCCCTCTTTTCTGGAAACAAGGAATAGTCTGGAATAAAAGCCTTTGCCTGTTTGATCTGAGGGGACAGGTTCTACTGCCCCTTGCGATATGAGAGTTTGAACTTGTTTCAATGCCTCTGCCCACTGATTTGGAGGCAAGTCTGGGTACCCTCTTGGAATTGGGAGTTTGTTGAAGGAGAATTTGTATCCCTGAAAAATTATCTTTAAGACCCACTGGTCCTTTCTTACAGAAAGCCAATTTTCTTTGCAGAGAGAGAGCCTTCTTCCTAGTTTTTGGTGAGTGAAAAAAGGGGAGAGGGAGTCATTGAGAGTTTTTGCCATAGACTGATGGCCTAGAACTCCCTGCCTTTGGAGCAGTAGTAGTCCACTGTTTGGTTCTCTGTAGTCCCTGGGATACGAGCCTGGGTGGTCTGTCCCTGCGGGGCTTACCTTGCGCCCCTGTATGCTAGGTGCAGGAAAGGGAAAATTCCTGCTGAACCTAGGAGGTTGTACCTGAAAGAAATCTTTTACTGTTTGAATAGATTTTGCTTTGTCTTCTATCTTTTTAAGCTCCTCTTTTGCTTTTACTCCAAACAAGCAGTCCTTATCCAAGGGTGCATCAATTAATTTAGATTTGACATGATCAGGGAGAGGTTGTTCCTTCAGCCATGCACATCTCCTAATGACAGATCCTGACACTGCTGCGCTGCTTGATGCTTCTAGGGAGTCATATCCACAGTGCAATGAGTGTTTGGCCACTTGACAAGTACAGTGCAGCAAATCTGCCAACTCTTTTGAAATGGCACAGTCAGGAAAGGTTGAAATATTTTGCTTTAATAGTTCCAAAGTGTATTGTTGATATTTTAACATGTGGAACTGACAGTTGAGTGCTCTGATAGCTAAGGTTGTAGAGGTGTATACTTTTTACCCCATCTGTCCAGAGCTCTGGAATCCTTGTCAGAAGGAATAGAATTATTTGCAGAACTAGCCTTAGCTCCTTTTGGCCCCTGTGTAATGACCTCTGGGTTTGCAGCAGGATTTCTGTACAGGCACTTGTGAGAATCTGGTACTCTGTAATACCGGTCAGGTTTACTGGGAGCAGAAGGGAGGGCGTCAGGATCTAAGCTGGATTCATGGAAGACATCATCCACCACCTCTAAGATGGGGGGGTGGCCAAGGGTCTGTGCTGGGTCATGTCTAGAAACTCTCTTAGTCTTTTCTTAGACTGAGGGAAGTCTTGGGATTCCCAGTGGAAATGCTCCCTGAGGGTGTGAAAGGTTTCCCCAAAGGAAAGATGATCTGGTGAGGAGGCAGAAGGAATTGATTCCACTGCATCTGAATCCTCATAAGCAGTCAGAGGTTGTTGTTCCTCTTCAAAATCTGAATAATCAGAATCATGTTCTGTCAGTATTTCAGCAGAAGGGTCTCTCTTCCTTTTAGAAGTTGTGGTCTGATTACCCCTGATAAGGGAGATAAGATCCTCCACCATTTTAAATATTTGAGCGTGGGGTGGTGGAGCAGGAGTAAGATGGTGGCTAGAAGTAGATTTCCTAGGAGTGGCCTTGCTTCTAGGCCTAAGAGTATCCATCAGTCTGAGAGAAACGGTAGTCAGATGAGAAGACGTTTTTGTCTAGATTCTGTAGTGCGAAAAACCTCCTAGGAAGCAAGTGTCTGTGTCGCAGCTCCAGACCCAACCAAGGCACAGACAACAAAAGGCTCAGAAGACGAAGATTTCTGCGGCATACCGGACTCCAAAAGGGTCTCGGTAGAGGCCTGCGAAGGTATTGGATCAGGCATCAGGGGCTGCAAAGGCACCTCACTGAACTCTGGAGAACTAATGACCTGCTGAGCGGTAGAGTCGGAAGGCTTAGCCTTGTGTGGTCTGTCTCTAGCTTGACGTTTTTTCAGAATGTCTATGGATTGTTGGCTTACGGACGCCATTTCGGAATGCGAAGACAAAAGATGAAAATACCTGGCTACAATAAGAACTCTATGATGAATGGTTCTCGCGTTAAAGAGGGCGTAGAACTGGCAATGGCGAATGTCGTGGTCTGGGCCTAAACAAGTGATGCAGTATGAATGGAAGTCTCTGTGTGGGATTTGCTTTCCACAGCTGAGATAATTGTTAACTTTTTCGGACATTGGTTAGTGCAAGAAAAAAGGGTCCCCAACAGGGTACTTAGCTCTGGTAGTGACCATCCAGCACACTTGTGAACTGCTTCTGCTACTGGTTCCACAACAAGAAAGACTGATGTAATGGCGTTGACTGCCTTGCTTTATAGCACTGATGACCTGATGTCAGGCAGCAAGCGACAGCAGCTGACGCAAAATTTGGGCCGGCCGAGAGCTACCACAGCAGGGATAACCCACAGGTGATGACTGCAACAGTGAAACACAAAGAACTTCCAATGTTGCCTTGGCCAAAAGGGAGTCACCAACAAGAATTTTGGCTGATCCTGCTAAATCTTCAGTAGGACCTTTAGTAGAAAGGCAAAGGGGAGAATGCATACATAAACATCCCCTTCCAAGAGAAAGACAAAGCGTCCACCTTCCACACCAGGGGATGTGGGACCCTAGCACAAAATTCTGGAAGTTGTCTGTTCATGGGGGAGTCAAAGAGATCTGTCGGAGGTGTACCCCAATAATGGATTAGGTTCAGAAACATATCCCTGTGCAACATCCAGTCATGGGATTGGGTCACAGACCTGCTTAAAGTGTCTGCCACTGTACACTGGGCTGAGGGGAGATAGACCACCTGAAGTGAGAATTGGCTTTTTAAGGCCAGTTCCCAGGTGAGTAAGGCTAGTCTGCATAGAATGTAAGACTTCATTCCCCCCTGCTTGTTGATGTACCAAACAGCTGTGTTGTTGTCTTTGAACCACTTCAGTACTCTTGGAATTAGGTTGCTTTTTAAGATTTGCAGGACAAAAACAGTGCCCTCATCTCCTTTACATTAGTATGTTCCTGTGCCTGTTTGGGAGACCAAACATCTCTGATCATCCAGGCTTGAAGAGTTGCACCCCAACCTTTGTCTGAAGCATCTGTAAATAGCTCCTGGGAAGGAAGGGTGGGTTGAAGAGGTAGGCCAGGATTTTTGTTTACCTGCAGGATCCACCAATCTAATTCCCTTTTTATGCAAAGAAGGAGTGGGATCAGAAACTCTACAGGATGTGAGTGTTTCATCCATACAGTTTTTAGATACCATTGCAACTTCCTCATGTGTAGTTTTGCTAAGGATATCATGGGATTAGTGGATGCTATGTACCCTAGGAGATGGAGAAATTCCCTGGCTGTCGATGACTAAAGAGGAGTGATGCTCTGAAAGTAGGAAGTCAAGAACAAGAGATTCTGCATGGGAAGAGAGGCTAACATTTCGTCTGTTTGTATCCTGCATCCCAGGAAAATGTGATCCTGTGAAGGGGTGACAGAAGACCTCTGGAAGTTTATAGTGAACCTAAACTCTGTAGAAGGGCAATAGTGAAGGAAAGGTTTTCCTGAAGAAGTTCTGGGGACTGTGTCTGAATCAGAAGGTCATCAAGGTAAGGGAAGATTTGAATTCCCTGCATTCTGCAGAATGCTATGACAGCAGCCAAGCATTTTGTGAAAACCTTTGGTGCCATAGAGACACCAAAGGGCAGAACACAAAACCGAAAATGCGAGGAAGCAACAGAAAAACGTAAAAACTTCCTAAACATTGGATGGATAGGAATGTGATGATAGGCATCGTTTATGTCTAGGGACACCATGAATGCCTGGGGAAGAATCAGAGGGAGAAGGGAAGGTAAAGTCACCATATGGAAAAAAGGGAGAAAGATGTTTAAATGGGAAAGGTCCAGGATGGGTCTGCAAGGGCAATCCTTTCTGGGGACCAGGAACATCCTGGAGTAAAATCCCTTCCTTTTTTGGTAAGTGAGAACTTCTTGAATAGTACCCTGAGAGATCCGGTCTGTGCTGACCTGAGGAAAGAATTTCAATTGATCTTGGGGTGGTGGGATCCCTCTGAATAAGGGGAAGTTTTCCCAAACCATGAAATACCCTGTTCTGATTATGGAGAGGACCCAAGAATCCTGGGTAATCAGCTTCCACACAGCAAGAGATAGGGTGAGAAAAAGAGACAAGGGAGTGCATGGCACTGGTGGCAAGCAGTCACAGACTGCCTGGCTCAGGTTGTGACTGAAAGGACTGTTTTGGAGCAGAGGTGGAAGGAGCAGACTTTGAAGAGTCTGGCTTTCTGGGTCCCCTCTTACTTTTAGACAAAGACAAGGATGGCTTTCTTACAAATGCAGTCTTAACTGGGTAATTCCTTTGAAACCATGGAACTGGAGATACAAGAATGTGTTTAAGGCCCTGTAACTCCTTTCCTTTCTCCTTAAGAGACTTGAAGAGTTCTGCTGTTGAACTCTCAGACAAGACTTTGTTATCCAAGGGTGCATCCAGCAATTTGGCTTTAAAATCTTCAGGCAGACGTTGTAGCTTAAGCCAAGAGTATCTTCTAAGAACCGACCCAGTGGCAGCTGCCCTAGCGGAGGCAGCAGCAGCAGCATAATTGCACTTGGACTGCCTAGTGACTTGCGCAGAATTAAGAATAGCTGCTAATTTAGATTTTGCTGGGGAATCTGGGATGTCTGCCAAAAATTTCCCTGCATCAGCCAGAAGGGCCAGGGAGTACTTTGCCATGTGGGTCTGATAATTTATTGCAAAGAACGCCAAAGTGGCAGAAGTGTAAACCTTATTTCCCAAACATTCAATGACCTTACTCTCCTTATCAGAGGGTAACAAGGAAGTGGATGGTAGCAATTTTAAAGTCTTATCCATGGAAAAAGATATAGTAGTCGGATCAGTAGCTGGAGCCTTGAAAAGAAACTGGAAGTCCTCAGGTACCTTATAGAATCTATCTGGATGCTTGGGGACAGGAAGCGGAGTCTGAACACTTGTAGACAGCCGGGAAAACATCCAGAAAGACAGGCAGGACTGGAGGGATAGCAGAAGGAGATGGAAAATCCATCTACAAGAGGTCATAGTACTTCTTCTGAATGTCTGAAACTTGGGAGCAGTCCCACTTGAAAAAATCTTTCATTTTGAGAACAGCATCTCCAAAAGAAATGTCCTCTCCAGGGGAATCTGTGCTATTAGATTCCTCCTCTGGGGAGGTACACCTTAAGTGGGAAGCCAACTAAGTGGAGTAGGCTAAAGATTCCTCTCCAGAAAAATCTTCCTCTCCCAAGGAAGTGTTAACAGCTGTCCTTTTGAAGGTTGTAGAAGGAGTAGCAGGCTGCAGTAGAACAGGAGGAGGAGATTGGTGAAGGGCCATAAAGGCATTAAAGTGCTTTGAGAAAAAGCTTGACTATCAGGGGGCTGCTGAGGTGTAGCAGGAGACACGTTTAGTTTTAGCAGATTTCTTTTGGGGGCTTCCATATGGTGAAGGGTGGAAGGACCAGATGTCAGCCTGCATTGAACAATATCAGAAAGCACACTTTAATGCACCGTGATTTGTGTGATGCCACGAGGGCCTTTGGAAATGATGAACCTGGGTTCCCCCTTATCGCCCTGATTTGATGCCTGCTCTTCCCTCACAGACGTGCCAGCAGACTCCTTCATGGCCTCTACTCTGGTAACCACCAAAGGTATATCCACCACCTCTGGCATGGTCTCCAGGCCTACATCAGCCTCTGTAGAAATGACAGGAAGAGAGGACGCAGCTGAAGGTTCAGGCTGCAAGTTTTTAGCCTTCTTCGGTACAGGCTCATCCAACAGGCCCAACGGCATATCCATCTCATGTGCTAGGTGCTTAAGGCGCTAGTTTTCTAAGTATAATTTTTGAGAGGCTAGCAGACTCCTGATGTTCTTATGGATGAAGGACTTGCAAATAGTGCACTCTGTGTGGTCGTGGTCTGGGCCTACACAAAAGAGGCAGAGTTCATGGATGTCTTTATGTGGAATCTGCCTTACACACTGACACTTGCCCTTCCTAGCTGACATGAATCCAACAAGCAAGCAGCAACAAGAAAAATTTTAAGAAAAAAACACTGAGTGCTTATCTGGTAACTGGAACATAACAGTTGTTGTGAGCAAACATCTGGAGCAGGTGATTGGACAGGTGGCAGAAAATTTCTGAGGTAGGTGATTGCTGATGTCTGCTTTATACCAAATGTCTCTTTATGGCCGACACGTGTTATATTGCGTGATGAAATTAGTACCTTGCGATAGCATTAAGACTTACTGGCAGGACATACGAGTCAGCCGGTGCCGGACACCCTTATGTTATAAATACTGCAGCATATAAATAGAAGGACCTCTCTACAGATAAGCTGGGGAACAGGACATCACTGCATAAGAAGGGGATACCCAGTGCTGCACATGGATATATGGGAAACCATGGTGGGCAGCCTAAATCACCCCAACAGAGTCTACCAGTAACAGGGGAAGCCACTACAGTAGAAAGTCGATTATCCAAACTAATTGTGACCAAGGGTAGTTTGGATAATCAAACATACATTGAACTGGATTAAAAACTTCTAAAAATCTTGTTTTTTTTCTGCACTCAGGGGAATACACTTTTCAACCATTCAGCAAGTCCAGTGCACAATAAAGAAAATTTTTCACACACAAATAGATTTCAAGTTCAAAAAACATGTACAAGCTAATACATGCAATGTTTACATATTCAGACTTTATGATTTTTCCTACTCAAAAACTAAGACTGGGTTCGGATAATTGACATTTTGGATAATCAACTCTCTACTGTAGTTTAGGTAACACAGCCAGGATCAATGGTTAGAGGTTTTAAATGTAAACAGAGGGGCCATGTAGCATACAAATGTCCACTGAAGCAAGGTGATGAATAAAAGGTGAGGCAGCCAGTAAGTGGGGATAACAACCTGCCAGTGGTAAGTTGTCTTGAGACAACAAAGGTAGCAAACTATCACTGAAGTTTGTATCCTATCTTAATGGATGGAAGAAAGGCCACTGCTAAGAGAGACAAAGACACTAACCTAACCACACTTGCTTGGGTAGTGCACGCCAGTTAGGGCTTTAACAGGGACCCCATTTCAAATACCTTTGGCTAGGGTTCACTTTGGCTGGGAGTGTGGAAAAGGGAGCAAGCAGGTAGGTGCGTTTGAAGATATCCCTGCAATGTATTAACAGGGAATGATTTTGATAATGTAGTACCTTGTGTGCATGCAGTTACACAGTCAGACTTGGAGACAGGCAGGCAGGTAGGTCTGGTAGCCTGGGGGGTGGGGGGCACAGACTGACTCTATGCCTGAAGCTGGGGCTGGTGATGTGGTTATTTCAGGGAGGGAGCTACCTTGTAGCAGTGAGCCTGAAAGTGAACCACAGCTGTTGGCAGGTACTGATGTTCCCATGGACAAAGTGACTGCAAAGACAGAGGTGAGTGGTAATATCCAAGCTGACAGGGAGACACTGTTGTCAAAAAATTCTAGGCTTCCTGTGGAAGGGGAGCTAGGAAGGGTCATGAAAGTAGAGTTGATACAAGCACAGCTTTTGGACCCTACCTTATGAGGCTTGAGGGAGGTAGCTAATGAGGCATCTGATGCTCAAGGAAAAGATTTGTTTGCTCCATTTAAATGCAGCTTGCTTTAATTTGAAACACTATGGTAATGTTTATTTTGTGTTTAATAATTTTGTCTGTTCTTCAGTTTGCATTTAAAAGCTGGTATCCCACAATTCTGCATGAGTGGGTGGGGTTACATAATTATGTACGCAAATTTTATGTTAATTGGTGTACAGATTAGTACCTATTTTTTGTGGGCCTTTGTCCAGATTTCTTGCTCTAAGAGATTGAGAAGTACGACTGCATGTGTGGCATACGCCAGCACGGCGGGCTGAAGTTTTGTTGGTGGTCTTATGTCACTTGACTGTCGCATTGATTTGTACAGACGCTTGTATTAAAAATGTATTTGTAAATGTTGCTTATGTTAAAAATGCTGCAACAGAATCTTAACAGAGCTCTGAATGTAAATTGTGTCAGTCAGGTGACTAGAAGTGATGTCATTTTATAACCAGCTGAAGGACAGAACTCTGGCCGTAGCTGTTTGTTTGTTTTGTTTTTCTTAGGAATCTGATATAAAATATCTGTGTCAGTTACCCTACTTGTTTAGTAGCCGAGTTGGTTTTTAGTTGTACAGTTCAGTCAGTGTCTAGTATCTCATCTTACCTTGTGGAAGTGAGCATCTCAGCAGTACATCTTGCATTGAAGTACTAAGTGAGTTAACTAAGGACAGTTTCTCTTTAGCTCAGTTAGGAATAATGCAGTAAGATTAGTTAAGTATTATTTTTTTTTGTTCTGCATCTATTAACTTCTATCCAACTATGTTGTTTGTAGATTTCCTGTGACTGAAATTATTTAGTTACAATAAACAACAGAGTTAAGTATTCTCCTGCTTTCTATTTTACTATCCATTATTAAATATTTTTAAACTTTTTTCATTGTGGCTGGTCTTTTAGATACTTTTAACATCTTGAGAGTAATTGTGCTTATTTGGTGACACTGTGGCCACTCCGGAAAGCCTTACTGCTTCAGTCACACAATACCATTTATATCAGAATTAATTTGACACAGAAAATCATAAAAGCATGAACAAAAAATTGCAGTATAATCAAAAAGTACAGTTGTGTACACTTACCATAAATGTAGATGTTCAAGTGTATTCATTGTTGCAGTCATTACATTTGGGTAATCTGCTGGCAGGTTGCCCTCAGTCGGCCTGATTAACAAAGTCTTGGGTCCTGCGTCGATTGCTGTCCCTTCTTCCATGAGGTCAGGTCGTCAGGGGTATAAAACATGCAGCTGACGCCATTTTCACCAGCTTTTCTTGCCCCAGATGTCAGGTGCCCCTCAAATGGGAAGCTATATATATATATATATATATATATATATATATATATATATATATATATATATATACACACATGTAATTTAGAACACAAAAAATATACCTCCAATTAAAAGCAAATACAACAAAAAGGCTTTTGAGAATAGTAACAGAAAGATGTATAAAAAGAGAAAGGTAGGGGGCTGGCGGGTGGGTAACCAGGACTGCAACAGTGAATACACTCGAACATCTACATTTATGGTAAGTGTACACAACTGTACTATGTTATTCGTGTTTCACTGTTGCAGTCATTACATTTGGGTAGAATCCCAAAGCTATGGTTGGGAGGATGGAATTATGCAGCATTAGGAGCAGCTATAAGGCCCTGCAGGACAGCAGTGGCAAAGCCTGCTCTGGATTTAGAGAAGAGAGGTAAATGGTAATGCTTGGTGAATGTATGAACTGAGCTCCAGGTAGCAGCTTCTAGAATGTCTCTGGTAGGAACCCCTCTGAGAAAGGCTGCAGAAGTAGATGCAGCCCTGGTGGAATGGGATCTGATCCCCTTAGGGACAGGTTTACCATGATGCATGTAGCAGAAACGAATACAATGGCTTATCCAGTTTGAAATTGTCTGCTTTGAGATAGCCTTTCCCTCTGCCACTGCAGCAAATGCCACCAGTAGCTGCTCAGATTGTCTTAGAGATTTTGTCCTGCTCAAGTAGAATCTTAGTTGTCTTTGTACATCCAATGAATGCAGAATCCGCTCCCCCCTGTTCTATGGATTTGGGAAAAAAAGTTGGCAGATGAATGGTCTGATTAAGAGCCACACTAGATACTACTTTAGGCATAAAGGATGGAATGGTCCTAAGCACTACCCTGTCTGGGTAGAAAATAATAAAGAGCTCCACTGCCATGAGAGCCTGTACTTCTGAAATCCTTCTAGCTGAAGTGACTGCTAAAAGAAAAGCTGTCTTCCAAGAGAGAAATTTTATGTCCGCAGTGGCAGCTGGCTCAAAAGGAGGCAGGGTGAGTTTTTCCAAAACAAAATTGAGGTCCCATGCAGGAATTGGTGCTCTCCTGGGAGGTCTTAAATTTTTGACCCCTCTGAGATACTGCTTTAGCAGGGGATGAGAAAAGATGGGAGGCTCTGTGTTGTAATGAGCTGAAATGGCAGAGGCGTGGATTTTTATTGAAGAGATAGGCCCTTGTGAAGCACCTCAGTTAAATATTGCAGAATCTGAAGAATATTGGGCATTTCTGTGCTTATTCCTTGTGCCTGATTCCAGGCACAGAATCTTTTCCATTTATCAGCATAAGATTTTCTAGTACTACGCCTTCTATTCTCCAAAATTACATCCATCACAGGTTTGCTGAGAGATGTAACTGGTGAAATTAGTTGATAAGACATGCTGCAAGATTCAAAGTTTGGAGCTGAGTGTGTAGAATTTGAAAGTTCTGCTGAGACAGTAGATAAGGTGTCTGAGGCAGGTACCACGGAGGAAGGTGTGACATATTGCGTAGGAGCGGGTACCAGTGTTGGCGAGGCCAATCTGGAGCAATCAGAATCATTTTTGGTTTTTCCTGTCTGACTTTTAGTAATACCTTGGAAAGTAAAGGCAGAGGGGGAAAAGCACAGACTGATAGGTTTTTCCAGCTGAAGGATAGAGCATCCACTTCCCAAGCTTTTTTGTGATGGGTTCTTGTGCAGAATTTGCCCAACTGAAAGTTTTGGGGTGAGGCAAAAAGATCTATGTCTGGGCTCCCCCATTTGAGTGTCAACATACTGAAGATTTGCAGATCCAGTTTCCATTTGTATGGGTCCATAAGAGTTCTGCTTAGTTCGCCTGCCAGAGTATTTTGCTTTCCTGGCAGGAATTGAGCTTGTAGATGTATTTGGTAAGTCAAGGCTGTGTTCCACAAGGCCATGGCTAGTCTGCAAAGAGGGTAGGAATGGGTACCCCCCTGCTTGTTTATGTACCACATGACTGTGGTGTTGTCCATCTTTATCAGTAGTTGTCCTGGATGAAGAAAGTCCTTGAAATCTGTCAGAGCATTCTGTACAGCTAGCATCTCTTTCTGGTTGATATGTAGGTGCATTTAAGTTGGGCTCCATTCGCCCTAAATGCATCTCCCTGCCAGATGCCCCCCCCCCAAGCATAGTCTGATGCGTCTGTAGTCAGGGTTTGGGTGGCAGGGGGTGGAATGAATGACAGTCCCTTGTTTTGGTGACAGGCCTCTGCCCACCATAGGAATTCGTGCTGCAGGCAAGGAATTATGGGAATCATTGTTTCCAGGCTGTGACAATGTTGACTCCATAAGCTTTTTAGGTACCACTGAAGTTTCCTCATATGCAATCTTGCATATGGAATTAGAAGAATGCAGGAAGCCATGAACCCCAAGGCCTGCAGAATTTGTCTTGCAGATAACTGGGTTTTTGTGGCCACTTGTTTGAAGTAAGTCATTGTCTGGCATGAGGTAAGCCATATGGGCAGTTGTATTCAAGCTTGCATCCAGGAATGTAATTTTTTGAGAGGGTACCAGTTGTGATTTATTTTCGTTTATGGTGTACCCTAGGCAAGTTAGAAGCCTTTTTACAAATGTCAGATGCTGTAGAAGAGTGTCATTGTTTTCTGCCTGAATTAGACAATTGTCCAGATAAGGATAAATTTGAATGTTTCTTTGTCTGCAAAATGCAATTACTGGTGCCAGGCACTTTGTGAAGACCCTGGGTGCAGTAGATAAGCCAAAGGGCAGTGCAGAGAACAGGTAATGCAAATAGCCTGCTTTGAAGTGGAGATATCTTCTACAAGATTCCCTGATTGGGATATGCATTTAAGCCTCGTTTAAGTCTAGAGTTACCAACCAGGCATCCTTGCCTAGCATAGGCAGTAACTGTTGTAGAGTCAGCATCTTGAATTTTGGAATGTCCAGGAAATTATTTAGAATGGATAAGTCTAGAATTGGACGCCATGATTTGTCTTTTCTGGGTACCAGGAAAAGTCTTGAATAAAAACCTTGTCCCTTTTCCTTTTCTGGTACTGGCTGAATAGCCCCCATATTCATGAGAGACATAACTTGTTTCTGGGCCTCTGCCCACTAATTTGGAGGCAGATCTGGCCATCTGTTTGGAATTGGCAATGTGTGGAAATGAAATCTGTATCCCTGGGATACTATATTTAAAACCCACTTGTCCTGGGTAATTAGATGCCAATTTTGTGCATGAAGTGCTAGTTTTCCCCCCAAAGGGGCTGCCAAAAGATAAGTGCTTGGAAATGGCAGAGGAAAGTCATTGAGCCTGTTTACCGTAGGGAGGTGCCTTGCTACTTCCAGATTTGGAGGTGGAGGCACCCCATTGTTTTGTTCTGTAAGTTCCTTGTGACTGAAACCTGGAGCCTTTGGAGTGTCTGGGTTTGACCTGAGCGGCTCTGATGGGTACAGGAAAGGACCAATTATTAGTAGGCTAGTGCCTACTGAACACCTGGGTGGCTGCACTTGTAGGAAATCTTTTATAGTTTGCATAGATTTAGCTTCGTCTTCCATCTTTTTCAAAACTTCTTCTGACTTGTTACCAAATAGACTGTCCTGTTGTAAAGGAGCATCCAACAATTTTCCTTTAACATGATCAGGCAGTTTTTGCTCCTTGATCCAAGCATGCCTTCTTATCACAGATCCAGTTACAGCGGCCCTGCAAGAGGCCTCCAACGAATCAAAACCACATTGCAAAGTATGCTTTCCAACTTGTTCAGCTGAACGCAATAAATCCTGTAACTCTATTTTCCACACACAGATCAACATTATTTTCTGTTTAAGCCCATGACATGCTGCTGATATTTAAGCATATGAAATTGACAGTTTAAAGCCCTGATTGCCAGGGTTGCAGACGTGTAAACCTTCTTACCCCATCTATCCAGCGCCCTGGAGTCTCTATCAGAAGGGGTAGGATTTTTAGCAGTAGAAGCCTTAACACCCTTGGGACCCTGAGAAATTGTTTCAGGGTCAGCAGTAGGATTTTTAAAAAGAAATTTGTGGGAGTCAGGAACCCTGTAATATCTGTCTGGCTTACTAGGAGCCGGAGGCAGGGAATCAGGAGCCATGCTGGATTCTGAGAAAACATCAACAATGTCTAGAACAGGAGGTATAGCCAAAGGCCTATGCTGAGGAGGAAGGAGGAAATCCCTAAGCCTCTTTTTGGATTCTGAAAAATCCTGACTCTCGGTATGCAAAGTTTCTCCAAAAGAAAAATCCTCAGGAGGAGAAGCAGAAGGGATGGATTCTTCTGCATCAGAGTCCTTATAAGGTGGAATAGATAATTCCTGATCAGAAGAAATGGAAACCTGATCTGAAGATTCATAATCAGTGCCTTGCCTAGGTCTTAGCAGGAGGGGGTTGCGAACCCCTGATTGAGGTAATTAAATCTTCAGCCATTTTGCTCATTTGTTTTTTAGGCATAGGGGCCTGTGCACGTGGCCCATGTGTCAGTTTTTTAGACATAGAAGTTGGTTTTGGCCTTGTTTTTGTAGATGGCGTCGGTTTAATATACAAATCTTTAGGCCTGAAAACACCCTCAGAAGCCGGTGCCTGCTCAGTGGCTCTGAACCCATCTAAGGTAGAGACATCCGCGGGTTCAATACTTAAAGTGTCTCGCGGCATACTGGACTCCGAATGGGTCTCAGTAGAGGCCTGCGAATCAAAAGTAGCAGATATCAGGGGCTGCAAAAGTGCATCACGGAGTACCAGCGACTGGCTTAGGAGAAGCTTCGTCGTCGGTTTTGGACCTCGACGGTCTGTCTCTGTCTTTTTCTTTGCGTTTTTTGTGAATTCTGGTAGTTGGAATGCTAACTGATGACATTTCTGGATAGTTAAATCTTGAGCCAAAATATTTAGATGCAAAAATATACTGACGTTTAATAGTGCGTTGGTTAAATTTAGCACAAAACCGACAGCAAGGCATGTTGTGGTCAGGACCTAGGCAAGGAATACAGTACAAATGAAAATCCTTATGAGATATTTGCTTCCCACAAGTAATACAATTATTAACTGACATCGGTAAGGAGCAAGAAAAAGTTTCCCCAACGGGGTACTTAGCTTTAGGTTGAAGACTTCGGTTCGGAAACTCTAAAATGAAAATTTCAGGAGACGGCCGACCGGCACTTGCGAACTACTTCTGCTTCGGGCACTGCACGGCAAGAAAGTCTGATGAAAAAAGCGTCGGCTGCATGTTTTATACCCGTGACGACCTGACATCATGGAAGAAGGGACAGCAACCGACGCAGGACCCAAGACTTTGTTAATCAGGCCGACTGAGGGCAACCTGCCAGCAAATTACCCAAACGTAATGACTGCAACAGTGAAACACGAAGATCATCCCCCCAATCATAAATAACATACATAAAGGACCAGTGAAATCCCCTTATTGGCAAAATCCACCAATAAAAATTAAACATATTTCCCAATGGTAAAGCCTGCAAAAAAACTTGTACTCGCAATTTTAAGTTTACATCTTACAAGCTCTGAATTTGAACATTGGGAGTGTGTTACATGGAAAAGGCTTTTAATGGGCTTGAATATTTTTAAGTGATGGTTCTGAAGACGTCTAATATGATTAAGTAGACGAAAGCTCTCGACCATTTTATTAAAGTCTTGTTTCGGATTTTGCTACCCGGTCGTTCTGTTACTGGATTAACTTTCCAAGTATTTTTGTTAATCTATTCCCTCTTCTAAAAGTGACACTTCTTGTCTTAAATGATTTACAGTTTTCTCTGTTCAGTGCTTCCATGATGGTATTTGATTTCTTCCCTTCCTTTCCCTTATTGCTCTGTGTTTTTGTGATAAGACTTTATAGGTTACTAATGTAGCTGTACAGTAGTATAACCTATTTACTTCTGTTATATCACACAAACTTCTATTAAAAGTCTTGATTACAGTGTTCATTTGTTTTATTAGACTTTTAACATTTTGGATATTACTGACTTTCTGTAATCAATTTTTTCTTCGACCTTAATATCTTTATCCACCTGTACTAAATCAAGCAACTCTTAGCTCATTTTCTTCTAATATGAGGGCATATTTTTTTTATCTCAGTTTCCTGCAGGCATTCTACAGAAAGTTCCAGAACACTGTGACATTCTCTTTATGCTGCATACTGCGTCATCCGTTTCCGCTGCTTTTTCATATGGGAACTCTAGTAGCCTATCACTCTACAACACTGACTGTGTCAGAGTTGCCACTGTTTCCTGCTTCTTCCCTTGCAGTGCAACTCCAACTGAAGTTTTGCACTGGTTTTCTACTGAAGGCTCCTCAGTATCTTTATGTGGCAAGTGATCAGATGCTTCCTGTTCAATCTGTTTCTTGTTAATTTGTGGACTCTCAGTTCCATCATGCTGGGACATTACCAGCTGGATTTTCCACACAAAATCCTTCACTTTGCAGGAAATCCATAATTTCAGTTTCTACTTTAACTTCTCCATTACTAATCCTCTTTTCTAACCCCCCCCCCATTTTCTTATTTTGTAGTATTGTAAAATTTTCCATATTTATTTTATTTTACATTTGTTGACCGGGATAGTCCGACTGGATATATGTCCATTTTCAGCGGAGGCCCGGGGAGAAAAGCTCCAAGGTTGACAATGACCAACATAAAGATGGTTTTAGAAAAAAGTTGCATACATTCATGAGCACATCAATAACGATGGTAGTTACAGAAGAGCATATATACAGTAGATATATACATACAGTAGTTGCATTGCTTGCAGAGGGTACATTACATGACATATTCAGACTAGATCAGGTACAAATTCTGGCTAGGAATGTTTGTGTGTTGACAATCTGGCTAAAGCAGATAATTGAGGTTTGTTTCCTGTTATAGGACCATACTCACTATGATTAGGGAAAGGCTAGACCTATTTTGTATGAAACTAGTATGCTTAGGATGGGACTTGGAGTAGGGATGAAGAGAGAAAAAAAAACTAGTTGGGTCTGGAGCATGGGCATAACCAGTGTGATTTGAGGTGTTTCTTTAGTTTGTTTTGAATATGGCTAATGATGGTTGTGATGTCAGGTCTGTTGGTAGACAGTTCTATGTTTTACCAACAGAGTTGGCAAATAGTGAGTCATCAGCAAAGTGGTTTGCTTTAACCGTTTGGACCAGTAACCTGGAGGAGGATCGGAGTGGGCGACTGTTGTTGTAGGGGTGATTGTTTTTAATGCTGGGGTTTGTTTCTGGGCAGTTAAGGACTTTATGTGCTACTATGAGTTGATTGAACTGTAGTAAGTTGGGAAGTTCCTTCCATCCTAAGAGGTTTAGATTGATGCAGTGGTGGGTCCAGTATGGAGTGCTGGCAGCAAATCTGGTTATAGCAGGTTGTTAGCTTATTCAGATCTGATTTGTTCAGGTTGGAGAAGAGAGGTGACGCATAGAGAAGGGTAAGTAGTAGTTGGGATCTGGCAATAGCAGCTCTGGCTTGTGGAGTAAGGAAAGATTTGATCCTATATATTGACCCGTGTTTTTATGGACTGTTTTGTATGGTTTGATTTATGTTTGTCAAACCTGAGGTTGTTGTCTACTATAATGCCTAACAGTTTGGTTTGGGCTTCTGGGGAGATGATTGTGCCATTGCTTGCTGTTATGTTCAATGGTGTTGTTGGGGACCGACTTGTGGGGGAGAATATAAGCAATTTGGTTATGTTGGGGTTTAGGATTAGGTGTTGGTTTGAGAACCAGTTTTCAACTGTGTTGAAGGTGTTCTGGGTTAAGGTAAGTAGGTTAGCAGGTGAGGTTGTGGATCAAATTGGAGTGGATTCATCTGCATATTGTATGCAGGTGGCCTCTGGGATGGCTGAATAGAGATCATTGGTAGAGAGAGAGAAAAGACGAGGTCCTAATATGGAGACCTGGGGGACGCCTAGTGTGATGGGGAGGCTGGATGATAGTTTGGTTTGCCAAAGCACTGCCTGCTGCCTACCATTTAGGTAGGATTCAAACCACTGGAGTGCCTGATTGTTTAAAGCAAGTGACTTTAAGGTTCTCATAAGTATTTTATGGTCTACCATGTCAAAGATTTTGGATAGATAGAGAAATAGTGCTGAGGATAGTTTATGATGTTTGAGAATGACAGGAGGGCTGAGGTGGTGCTATTATTTGGCCTGAAACTGTGCTGCGTACTGGACAGAAGTTTGTTTTGGGTGAGATATTGCACAAGTTGCATGTGTATGCATTTCTCCATGATTTTAGCTAGTGGAGATAATATAGCAATGGGCCTGTAGTTTGACAGTTCAGTAGAATTGCCTCTCTTGTGGAGAGGTATAACGTGGGATATTTTCCAGATGGTGGGTACGGTGGCTTCAGATAAAGTCCGGTTAATCAATATAGAAACCGGGTATGCTATAGCATCTGCAGCCTTTTGTAGGTAGTCTACAGGGAGTAGACAAGCTGCTAGAGTTGTGGGTCTCAGTTTCTTAAGTAGGGTGGCTATTAGATGGGTAGGTACGAGTTGGAAGCTAAACTGTGTTTGGTTGTTAGTAGTGGCTAAGCTTGGATTAGGGTCATTAGGAGTGAGTTTGCTGGACAGAGATTGGATAGTCTCTGTGAAAAAGGTGTTAAAGGTGTTAGCTATAATTTCAGTGGATTTATCATTGGCAGATATGGGGGGTGGGCTGTTAGTCTGGCCTGGGTGTAGGAGTTTGTTGAGTACAGCCCAAAATTTTTGAGGTCTATTTTGGTGGGTTTGTTGTAGGTGGAAGTAATAGCTTTTTTTGTCTAAGGCTATAGATTTTTTGGTGTCATTTCTTAGTTGTCTGAATTTAAGTTGATCTTTGGGGTTTTTTGTTGTTCTGTAGGTGGCCTTATTTGTTATTGTGATTTTTTTCTTTGGTGTCTTTGGTGATCCATGGCGCAATATTACCTCTAGCTCTAACGGTACAAGTGGAAGCATAGGAATTGAGGACAGTAAGGAGTTTAGCATTAAAGTATGAGACTGCATCATCTAGGGGGAGATACTTTAGTGCTGACCAATTGCAGGCTGTAAGTTCATTACTGAATTCATTAAGGTTGAAGTTCCTATGGCATCTAATAGTCCTGTATGTGGGGGTTTGGGGATAGTTTACCTTAAACTTGATTATATAGGTGAGGTAATGGTCACTGTGGTCATCAGGTAAAGTGCCAGATATGTAGTACAGTGGCGGGTTGTTAATGAGTATCCAGTCAAGGGTACTATCTTTTTGGTTGCGTTTACCTATCCTAGTGGGAAGGGATATGGTCTGGGTAAACCCATGTAAGTTTACATGGGTTGTGGGGCTTTCAGTGGAACAGGAGTTCCAGTCAATGTTGAAATCTCCTAGTATGATGGTTTCTTGTGGATGGATAAGGGATAGCCAGTTTAAGAGGTGTTTAAGGGCTTCTGTGTTCTTCCCTGGGGGAATACAGCCACAGACTATGTTTATACTTTTGTTACTGTTAATTTTTAGTTTGGCAATGAGAATTTCAGCATTGTTGATTTGGGGGGGTTATTGCATATCCAGAGTGACGGATAAGTCCGATTTGTAAAGTAAGGGTACTCCGCCACCCTTTCTTGAGGAACGGTCTAATCTATGCATATTGTACCCTGGTGGCAGTACCTCACTGTCCTTAGTGGAAGGTTTTAGCCACGTTTCTGTGAGGCATAGCATATCAGGTGTATTAAGATATAAGAGGGCATGAACATGATGAATTTTATTGTTTAAGCTCCTGATGTTTAAATGGCAGGCTAGCAAGGAGTTTGGTAGTCTGCTAGACAGATCAATGTTGGTAGGGGTGTTGGTGGAGATACTAGGGTAAAGTAGTTTGGGGGTACCAGGGTTTGGGTGGATGTCTCCATCCCTTGTTAGCTTGCTTCTTAGCCTGAGTAGCAGTTTCCATATTTTATGGAGAATTTTTTGATAGTGTGTGGGTTTGGGCGAGATGTAGTAGGGTTTAATAAGGATGTATTTCTGTGATGTTGAGGAGTTGGTTAGATAGGGAAGTGAGAGGTGAGCATTTTTATTTCTGCTTGTTCGCGTGGAAGTTTGACATTTTGGATATTGGTAGCCTAGTTTACTGTTGGTTTCGTAGGCTGAGAGGAGGTACAGGGTGAGAAGCACTGCTGCTAGCAGGGTTGGTAACAGCAAAGTGGGAGGTGACATAGCTATCTAGCTTTACACTCACGCCTAGTAAATGATGACGGGGAGGGGTCAGTGATTGCTGTTTGAGTAGTGCCACTTAGATTACAGACAGTCACTGATTGTTTTTTGTGGGGATGGATGTGGTTATACTAGTTAAACTTAGGACCCCTAGGGGTGGGCATGATTTGGGGGCAGGGTGGGGTGTGTAGCAAGCCCAAAAAAAGCGAGGGCGAGCGAAGCAGGGCTAAACCAATCACAAGTCACCAGAAACCAGTGCTCTGAGCTACAGGTAAATGGCTTCTTTTAAAGTTGAGTTAAAGTAAAGTTGAATTAAAGCTAGTGGATACTTTTTGAAGGTAAAATGTTTATACAACAGATATTTCTTTTGAAAAAAAGGCTAGTTTTGGGTAGAGGGAGTGGGTAAGGTGGTGGTGGTAGTCTCTAGGTTTTAATATTACTAGCGACTGTGGGTAGAGCAACTTTGGTAAATATCTTAACTTCTAACTTTTAATTAAGGGCTCAGGGGCTAACCGCCAGTGCAGGACCCAGTATCAGTAAAGTACTGCTTTGTGGTGAGTAGGTTTAGGATGATATTAACCTTTTGTAGATTTGGTTGGTCCAGATATCCAGATGCCTTTGCCTGTATTTCTCTTCAAATATCTTTGGTGCTTTTTTGTTTTGATTTCTCCTTTGCATAAATATTGCACCATATTAAATCTCTTTCTTTTTCATGTCCATACTTCTTCATAAGTCTCTCACTTCACCACCTACTTCTTATTGTGGGGACTTGTTTGTTGCATCCTGCTGTGACATAACCTGTGTTAGACTTTCTACACTAAATTGTTAACTTCACATGTATTCCATAACTTCAGTATCTACTTATTTAACTTCTACTTTACTAATCTTCTGATCTACATTACCCTTTGTGAGCTTATTTTTTTGTATTGGGAAGTTTTCCTTAGCTGGGTGCCATGCCTATATTTCTCTTCAAATATCTTTCAAGCTGCCATTGTTTGTATTGATTAATTTGGCTTTCTTATTTGCATAAATACTGCACCACATCAGATCTCTCTCTATTTCCCATAACCATGTTTCTTTTTATACATTTCAAAAATCTCTAGGTTTTGTTCTTTACATTTTCACACTTCCTCTGTCACTTATTTTTCCAAACAGCCCAATTTTTTGGTTTATATGTTTTTCACAAATATGTTGCATTAATGAACACATATTTGCATTTGAAGCTTTTGACAGGTTTTCTTTCCTCCAAGTTCTCTCTCAATCTTTTCTATCTGGAAATTCTGGACTTCTTGCATAATAGTAACAATACATAATTTTTCCTTACCTTAAGCAGTCCACTCTATCATATGTATGGCTCTTTTTTTGTCCTGTCAGTTGTTTTGTGGACTATTTCCTTCTACAATGGAGGGGGGCAGGTTCTTCTGCAGGGGGAACTCCCTTTCTGTTTCACAAGCTGGGACTTAGTACACCAACAATTCTTCCTAGGTGGAACCAGGGGATAAAAGGAGACAAGACTCCTCAGGCTGGGTCCGCTATTGGGTGGCCTACACTCATCAAAGTACCTCATGCATCATGTGACTGGCAGTCTAGTGCTAGGGACAGGTGGAGTTAATACTTCAGTAGCTGAAAGTCTATAACCAGGAAAAGAACATAAAGGCATTTTTTTTAGTGGATTTAACTGGTGAATGGCAGATGATATACCTGGCCTCATCTCTTACCTTCCCCCTCACTGTGGCCCCATGAGCAGTACTATGTAAGGAACCTGCTTGCTGACCCTTGCAGTGATTATACTCCATTTCTTCTACCCATTCAAGCAATAAGAAAGGTCCTGAACTTCTCGAGTCTTCTGGTAGTGGAATTAAAATGCTGGCACCTGTGGCAATCCTTAACACAGTGGAGCTTCTACACGCAATACAGAAGGTATATGTTTGTATCCCTGGTTGCGATCCGATGTCTACAAGTACTTTTAGAAGGGTTTCCATTTGTTCTCATCAAAAGTATGAACTTTTTATGAAGTACATTAGAAGAGAGCCAAAAAGTGTGACTGGAAGAAAAGAAATGGGGAACATGTGTTGGATGTAGTCCTCCCCCTACATCTTATGGTATGCCATCACAGATGTGCTGGAAGGAGGTACATGCTCCCCACTCAAAAGAGCTAGAGAAATACGGGTCTATATTACATCACTGAATGCTTAAAAAAGCGAACAATGAATAATCAACCCCATGTAAGCGAAAGCTTACAATCTCGAAAGCTCAGAACAGTGATTTTTTTTTCCAAGGGAAAGAATTGAAAGAATACATAAAGTGGGGGGCTTCGCCACCCACACCCCCCTACTTAAATATACCAGCTCTGAGATCGCACTACAGTGCCGAAAACGGCAAAGTAATAGAAGCGACCAAGTGAATTCTTTCCCTGGGAAAGAATTCGCTTAAAAGCCACTTCACTATTTTGCCTTTTCGTTGTTTTAAGTTCTACCAAGACGCATTCGACACAATGCATCTTCGGTCATGTAATAGGAACACAGAAATATAACAATTTTGTACTAACAGCAGGTCTTCAGGAGAGAAAATAACCAAATGTCTGTTACCCACTGCAGAGGACCCTGGAAGCTAAAATAAAAAGGTATATAGCTATTTTTTTTTCTAAGCTTTCCTCTACAATTTCCTTGAAACTACACCCTGAAAGTACAGTTTTGTACCTACCATAAATGTAGATGTCCGAACTGGATAGCATCTGCAGTCATAACAACTGGGTTGTCCTGTCATCAGGCAGCCCTTCAGTCGGCCGGATTCCAAAGTCCGGGTCCGGCTTCAGCTGATGTCGCACTTCACCCGACGTCATCTCTGTTGGTCTTCGGGTATAAAGGCATCAGCCGACGCCATTTTCCTCAGTGTTTCTTGCCCCAGATGCCAGTAGCCCTCTTGGAGGCTAAAATTTGGATAGATGCCAATGTTTCCAAAAAGAGGTAAACACAAAAATAAGCATGTATGTACATATATACAAACAAATACACCATAAAAGACTCCCCCCCACCAGCTAGCTATTAGGAGGGTAAAATACCCTAGGAGTACCACAGAGGGGAAGGAGGGAGGGTAATCCTGACTGCAGATGCTATCCAGTTCGGACATCTACATTTATGGTAGGTACAAAACTGTACTATGTCCTTCATGGATGCATCTGCAGTCATAACAACTGGGTAGAATACCATAGCCAACTAGGGAGGAGGATAAAACTAGATTATGGTGTGTTTAGGATCCCTTGCAGTACAGCAGTGGCAAACCCTGCTCGGGATCTGGAATATAGAGGTAAGTTATAATGCTTGGCAAATGTATGCACGGAGGTCCAAGTAGCCGCCTCAATAATGTCTTTGGTTGCCACTCCTCGTAAGAAGGCTGTGGTAGTGGCTGTTGCCCTTGTAGAATGAGGTCTTATGTTCTGTGGAATTGGTTTTCCATGGAAGGAGTAACAGAATCGTATGCAATTTCCTATCCATTTGGAGATTGTCTGTTTGGAAATAGCTTTTCCTTCCCTTCCTGTTGCATAGGCTACAAAAGTTGGTCAGTCTTTCTGCTATTTTTGTTCTGTCCAAGTAGTAGCGTAGCTGTCTATGTACATCCAAGGTATGCAGTATTCTTTCCCTCTGTTTTGTGGGTTGGGAAAGAAGGTAGGTAGGTGGATTGCCTGGTTTAAAGACACTCTGGATACCACCTTAGGCATAAATGTAGGATTAGTCCTCATGGACACTCTATCTTGGTGGAAGATTAGGAAGGGTTGCACTGCCATTAAGGCCTGTAGCTCTGAAACCCTCCTTGCTGAAGTAATTGCCAGTAGGAAAGCAGTTTTCCATGACAGGTGTTGTAGGTCTGCTGTTGCTGCTGGTTCAAAGGGTGATAGTGTCAACTTTTCTAGCACAAAGTTTAAGTCCCAAGCTGGCAAAGGTGGTTTCCTTGGAGGTTTTACATTCTTGATTCCTCTGAGGAACTGCCTGAGCAAAGTGTGCGAAAAAACAGGTGGATCAAAGCTGTATTCTGCTGAAATAGCTGATGCATGTATCTTGATGGAGGAGTAGGACAAGCCTGAATGAAGAAGTTCGCCAGATACTCTAGAATGTTAGGCATATCTATGTTTGACACATCTTTTCCTCTTTCAGTACTCCAAATGACAAACCTTTTCCATTTTCCAGCATAGTTCCTTCTTGTTGAAGGTCTGCGTGCTTCAAGAATAATGTCTTTAACTCTTTGAGAAAGTTCTGGGTTAGCTGTTGCTATGTGAAGTTCCATGCAGTCAGTTGCAACGTTTTTAGGTTTGGATGTATGATGCTGTAGTTGTTCTGAGTTAGCATCAAAGGCATCAGGGTATTGGCCACATATTGTTCTGAGACATGTTCCTCAGCAGTGGGTACCAGTGTTGTCTTGGCCAGTTTGGAGCTATCAGGATTATCCTTGGACGTTCTTCCTTGATTTTTAGTAATACTTTGTGTATCAAGGGAAGAGGTGGGAATGCATATGCTGTCAGGCCTTTCCAGCTGAAGGAGAGCGAATCCACTTTCCATGCCAGTGGGTGTAATGTCCTTGTGCAGAATTTTTGAGCTGGTGATTGAGAGGTGATGCAAATAGATCTATCTGAGGCATTCCCATTTCTTTGAGATGGTCTTGAAAATGTCCGGGTGCAGTTTCCATTCGTGGGCATCCGATGTGGTTCTGCTTAATATGTCTGCTAGAATATTTTCTTTTCCCGGTACAAACATTGCCTGTAACTGGATGTTGTAGCTGAGTGCCAGGTTCCACAGCTCCAAAGTCATTCTGCATAGGCGGTATGAATGAGTGCCTCCCTGCTTGTTGATGTACCACATGACTGTGGTGTTGTCTGTCCTTATCATCAACTGGCCCTCTTTGAGAAATGGTCTGAACCTTTGGATTGCCAGTTTTACTGCCAGCATTTCTTTTAGGTTGATGTGCAGGTGAAGTTGATCCTGTGTCCACAATCCTTGCACGCATTTGTCCAGCATGTGGGCCCCCCATCCTAGGTCTAAAGCGTCTGTTGTGATGGTCTGGCTTGCTTGACATCTGCGAAAGGGTAGGCCTGGGTTTGTCTGGCATGCCTGAGCCCACCATAGGAACTCCTGTTTTAAGCATGGAATTAGTGGGATTTCTGTTTCTAGGCTGTGACTGTGTTGGAACCATAAATTCTTTAGGTACCACTGTAGTTTTCTCATATGTAGTCTGGCAAGTGGGACCAGGATTATGCATGATGCCATGAAGCCCAAGGCCTGCAGTACTTTTCTTGCTGTTAACTTGTTCAGCTTTGTTAGTGCCAAGAAGTAAAGAGGGAGTTCTTTTGTTTTTCTGCAGTTAGGAATGCCATTTGTTTTACTGTGTCCAATTCAGCCCAAGAATGTCCTTGTTTGGGATGGTATCAGCCTTGACTTTTGTAGATTGACTGTGTATCCCAGTGCTTGTAGCAAGTAGATGACCCTTTGTAAATCTGTTGTCAGCTTGCTTTTGTTGTCCCCTTGTAGCAGGCAGTCGTCCAGGTATGGGTAAATTTGTATTTCCTGTAGTCTGCAATGGGCAATTACTGATGCCAGGCATTTTGTGAATACTCTGGGCGCAGTAGATAAGCCAAAGGGCAATGCTGAGAATTGATAGTGCTCTGATCCTGCAAGAAATCTGAGGTATCTTCTGCAGATTGGTCGAATGGGGACGTGCAGGTATGCCTCCTTGAGATCTAGAGTTACCAGCCAACACTCCTTGCCCAGCATGGGAAGAAGTTGCTGTAGGGTCAGCATTTTGAATTTTGGGACAATGATGTATGTATTTAAGGCGGACAGGTCGAGAATTGGTCTCCAACTTTTTCCTTTCTTGGAACTAGGAATAGTCTTGAGTAGAACCCCTTTCCTTGCTCTGCAGTTGGCACTTTTTCCACAGCTTTCATGTTTGCTAACTGCATTATCTGTTGTAGAGCCTCTGTTTTTTGATTTGGAGGTAGATTTGGCATTCCTCTTTTGATTGGTAAAGTGTGGAAGTGGAACCGGTACCCTTGATCTATGGTTTGTAAAATCCACTTGTCTTTTGTTATATAGTGCCAGTTTTTTGAAAATAAGGTTAACTTTCCGCCTAGAGGAGCTGCTGTTTGTTCCCTGGTAGGCAGATTTAGGATTAAGTCACTGTGGTTGTGTTGATGTAGTGGCAGTGGTTGTGTCTGTGCCTCTGTTGTTACCTTGCCACTGTCGCCCTCTGTAGGCACCTCCTCTGGATTGGGTTCTGCCTCTGGAACGCCTGTTTCTGCCCCTTTGAGATCTTGTGGAGTCAGGAAAGGACCAATTTTGGCAGGCCAGTTCCTGCTAAACCTTGGGGTTGAACCTGCAAGAAATCTTTAACCGTTTGAACGGATTTTGCCTTTTCTTCCATTTTCTTCATAACCTGCTGGGCAGGTGTACCAAACAAACTTGTCTTATCCATAGGAGCATCTAGTAACTTTGCTTTAACATGATCCGGTAAAGCTTGCTCCTTTAGCCATGCATGCCTTCTTATCACTGTGCCAGTCATGGCTGATCTAAATGAAGCCTCCAGTGCATCATAGCTACATTTTAAGGAATGGTTACTAACCTGTTGTATGTTATTTACCATTTCTAATACATATTTCTTATCAAGAGATTCATCAGTGGTTAGCTTTTTAGTTAACTGATCAAGCATAAACTCTTGGTATTGTATCATGTGAAACTGACAGTTTAAAGCTCTAGCTGAGAGAGTAGCTGAAGTGTAGACCTTTTGCCCCATCTGTCTAATGACCTTGCTTCCCTTTCAGAAGGAATAGGGTTTTTAGCTATGGTCGCGGCTACTGCCTTGGGACCCTGGGATATAGTTTCGGGGTCTGCAAGAGGGGCCTTGTAAAGGTGGTGATGAGTGTCTGGCACCCTGTAAAATCTGTCTGGTTTGGCAGGGGCTGGAGGTACAGAATCTGGAGCGGAGCAGACATCATTGAAAGCATCATCCACCACAGAGAGAACAGGAGGTATAGCTAAGGGCCTGTGTTGTGGAAGGTGCAGAAAAGTCCTAAGTCTTTTCTGGAGTCTGAAAAATCCTGTTGCTGCCATTGGAACTGCTCTGCATGGCATGTAAGGTTTCCCCAAAGGAAAATTCTTCTGGTGGGGAAGCAGCTGGAATGGATTCTTCAGCATCAGAGTCTTCAAAATTAGAGAAAGGAGCCTCTGGCTGATCAGTTATGTCTGATTCATCGGCTGAATCATCAGATGACACTGGCTCAGGGGCTCTGCCCTAGGTCTCTTCTCTGGGGCTGAGAGGCCCTGTCTGGGTGAGATTGAGATCCTCTAATTAATGAAATTAAATCTTCTGCCAGAGTAAGCATTTGAGAACTAGAGGAGGGCCTGGTTGAAGGGGTTTAACAGGCACTGATTTAGTAGTCTTGGCTGCTTTAGCCCTGGCGAAGGCCTTAATGGACATGGCTGCTGGAGGCCTAGCAGCACCACGTGCTGGGGTAGAGACATCCAAGGGAATGGTGTCTGATAAGTCAGTGGCAACCACCGTAGTGGGTATAATTTCTGAGGCCGATTCAAGAATGGTAGCAGGGGCCTCAGTTGTAGAGATAGATTCAGCTGTACTTTGATCAGTTTTCTCGGTTTCGCCGAAACCGAGACACTCGCGGTTTGCTTAACCATGGTTTCAGCCGAAACCGCGGACCGCGAGTGTCGGTCTTTATCTTTGCGTTTTTTGGCAGATTGGGTAGTCGGAGGATCCGACGGCATAATGTACGCAAAATCAGAACCGAAAAACTTCAGCAAACTCCGACCGACGCCTAAGCGTTCGTCGGTTGAAAGAAGCACAGGCCGAACAGGCTGCTACGTCGTGGGCTGGGCCTAAACAAGGCAGACAGTAAGAGTGGAAATCTTTATGAGGTATTTGTTTCCCACAGGTTAAACAATTATTAACTTTTTCTGACATCGGCTGAGGCAAGAAAGAGTCCCCAACGGGGTACTTAGCTTTAGAAGTCTTCGAAGTAGTATTCGGTAGAAGTAATCTCTGGATCCGACCGACCGGCACTTGCGAACAGCTTCTGCTTCCGGCCATGCGGCAAGAAAGACTGAGGAAAATGGCGCCGGCTGATGCCTTTATACCCGAAGACCAACAGAGATGACGTCGGGTGAAGTGCGACATCAGCCGAAGCCGGACCCGGACTTTGGAATCCGGCCGACTGAAGGGCTGCCTGACGACAGGACAACCCAGTTGTTATGACTGCAGATGCATCCATGAAGGACATCCACATCTGTCCAAATTTTTGCAGAATGTTGAGAATTGTTCCTCATTTTTTGGTCTATTGCTTATAAAATGTATATTTTTCTAGCAAATCACTGAAGACTGAAGTTAATAAATAATAACAGACATTTCAGTTTCAGACTTCACATCCTTCATAAAATACATGCTACACAAAACTGCTATTATAGCAATTTTCCTTATAAGAACAATATTTAAATAGTTTTAATATTAAAACCTGTCCCTGTTTTGGGCCTTTCTCCCCCATTATTTTAGGCTTTGACAGATTTCTTGAGCTAAGAAGTTGAGAGGTTATGCCTAGAACAAATGTAATCTCAAACACCCAGAACTGACCCTTCACACACAAATCTTGTTGAGGGCGAAAAGGTTCACTATATTACTGCTAGGACTTCCCTGGCTTACTTCTCAGTTTACAAAGATTTTAAGTCAATGTTTCTTGGTCACAACTTCTTTGATACCAGGCTTTTATTTCAAATGTTGCAATTTATTTTTAAACTTCTGTATAGCATCTCCCCTGAGTTTCAGCGAATCCCTACAACTTAAAAGAATACAGCAAAGTTATAGCCATCTACAGTTTCTTCTTATTGAAGAAAGGAAATGGTTTCACCAAGTGAACACATCTGGGAGACCTACACAGTTATTAAAGATCAGTAAAAAATTTATTCAGAAGTGAAGGAATTTCTGTTTGCCCCACCAAGAAAACAGAACAAACATAAGAACAATGGAATAACACAGAGGTGATCATCATAACACTTTAGTATAAATGTTTTCTGACAATAGTAATACAATAAATGTTAACATGTTACAATACCACAGTTAGATGAATCAGATTCAGAAGCTTGTAAAAGTATTAGAAAGGACTCGTTTTGATCAAACAGAATGGTCAGAAAGCTGGTCTTACTTCAAGGCACTATAGTGCTTATGCTCATAGATGTGCGTTAAAAATGCCTTTTTAATTTACTAACAATATGCTAAATACCTAGGTGTACTCAAGTAACTGTCATGAAGCTAGTACTTCAAAGCTGCAAACACCAATACTAAAACAGAAGTTGTTACATACTTTTTAGAGATGTCAGGACAGGCTTATAATGATGCACAATTTCTTTTGGCAGAATTGGTTCATAAATACTAAACCATAAAAAAGCCTAAAGGTCAGTAGTTAAAACTACAGGCATTCAGTCTACATGTTTGTTTGTGTCTTTCGGCTTTTCCCGGTTAGGGGTCGCCACAGCGGAACTCTGGTCCGCTAATGATTGGTAGTGGATTTTTAAGTACCGGGTTACCAGCCCTGATGCACAACCTTCAACGAAGGCACGCCCCATTCACGTATGCCTCCACACAGAACACGCTCTAGCTGAGAATCGAACGGGACAACGTCTTGCTATGAGGCGACAACGCTACCGCAGCACCACCACTGCAGTAGGCATTCAGTCTACATATTATATGAAATCCCAATATGTTTCGCCAGACCACTCTGCCTTCTCATTTAAGACCTCTAGGCAGTTTTGCACACCTGAAAAAAATCACTTATTTCTATAGACTGCTCAACAGTTTTCATTAACTACATTGTACAATTTCTACCAGTTTTACTTTGTTACTTAGCATGCCCGAACAAATCCTTCAACTACGTATGTTGCACAATTTGGAATATAACGTTGAAGAAATAAATTGCACATTTCTATGAATGAACATTTTTAAAAATCAAATCTTGGACTTTGGAAAAAAAATAATATAAAAATAAATTTTGCAGGTAGTTTCTTTAGTGGTAATTATAACACTCGAATCTGAAACTGCCCTATTCTATTAAAATAAAAAATATATATATATATGGCTTAAATCCATGCATACAGCAAAAACTTATGACCTGAAAAATGTGTTGCTGCCTCACAATGACAAACACCAAAAATGCTATGCACTTTGGACACTTTTGAAGTGTGTCAAAAAAGGGACACTATAAGCTGCAAAAAAATGAAGTGATTATTACTATCCAGAATTTTCACTGCAATTTCAATTAGTTATTTCATGTAAATACTGACTGGCCAATACATTGTTATAGGTAGAAATGAATATGTACATTTTTAACAAATGAGAAGCTGAAGCAAGTTATACATCTCTGCAGAAGCTGCAACAGATATTGCACATTTAGAACTACTCTGAACAATTTCTCAGCCTTGAATCTTGTTACTATTTTTTTCTGGCTGCAAGCCCCTGACAGTCTTAAGATCAAGAGCAAGAAAGCTTCCCTTCAGGATACTACACACAACAAAATCTTAATTTGGAAATTTGCAGGTCCTCACAATAAGAACACATGTTTAACTTCAGTTTCTGTATAGCATAGCATGAAAAATATGTGTATTTATATCTCCAAGTGCCTGAAACTCACTGACTGTTGGAGTGCATTCAACACTGTACAATCTTGTTTGTCACAATTCCTCATCTGTACCGTTGTCATGTGTGGAATTGTTAGTGCATGGTTTCATTTTAAGCTCCACGATGCTTTACATAGAAAAGGCAACAAATTAAATAGGAAGACGAAAAAAATCACTGTGGCAACGAACTAATGCCGACTTCCTCCAAGTGTTGGCACTATACAAGAATAAGAATCCCTCTCAGAGCCAATTATAAATACAATTTCTTGGTGAAACCTACCACAAAAGCTAACTAGCCAGGGAGTAACTGGCATACAACTTTTATGATGCATGCCTGCTCTAATACCAGAAGGAATGTTGCTTACACTGTCATTGATGCATTTTTTTTAACCACTGCACTGAACCTGTGAGAAAGGTGTGCTTAAAAAACACATGGTACTTGTGCTCTTCAAAGTTCCCTGCTAGAATATGATTTAAAAAAAAAAACATGCTAAGAAAAATTTACATGCTTCAGCAACCCTTTTATGCAACATCTGGAAGACAGCAGACAAACTGTAAATAATTCTTTCAAATCGTATTATGTCTTATGAAAACCTTTTTCATGGTTTCCAGGCTTGTGTCATACGATGAAATCATACAACCAGCAATTTCAGATGAGGAATACTCAAAGGCATAAGGCTAAGGAGTTTACAAACCATTTGTAAAAGGATAACAGCCAGGCAGATTTATGTCCAGCAACTAGAGCTTTCTCTTGTCTACAAAATTCAAATCAATCTTCCACATACATACATGTTTTCTGTAGCACTTCTTTGATGACACTCTTGCTTGCTCTTCCTGTGATCAATCTCCATCTGCATTCACTATCTCAGACATGCACACACCTACAACACATTCCCAATTCCATCTCCGCAAAAACTCAATTGCACTGCCCTGTTCCTTTAAACACACATACTCTTGCTCTGCCCTTCAACAGTCAGAGGTGCTGATGTGCCACCTTGTCCCCCCAAGCCAACAATCACAGATGGATGACTTTTATTTCTCCGCAGTCCTCCCATAAGTATACTTCCATTGCCTATAAACAAAGATGCAGTGGCTTGAGAAAGCAGGCTGTCCTGTAACTGCTGGGTATTTCCAGTCCTTATTCCATGGGATTTTACCACTTTTGCAATTCCGAGCTTCTTGAGTCTTTCTACCAAGGACATCTTTCTCTGGTTTAGCTCAAAACTGTTGCATACAGGTTTCAGCACATACTTTTCTTGCAGAAAGGACTCTGCTGGTTTTGAAGCCAAAAAAGCCTCAGTGGGTGTCCCTCGGGAGTCAAAAGGGACTGGAGATGGGCAAGTAGACTGAGATGGTGAATTAGGTGGAGTTGAGGGAACTGTTACAAGCTTTTGGGATTTCTGACTGCAAACTTTCCCAGACACAGGACTGTTATAGACTCTGGCA
Source organism: Protopterus annectens (assembly GCF_019279795.1). Taxonomy (NCBI): domain Eukaryota; kingdom Metazoa; phylum Chordata; order Ceratodontiformes; family Protopteridae; genus Protopterus; species Protopterus annectens. The sequence goes on from NC_056728.1 coordinate 21,415,197, forward strand.
GATATGCCATGTTCCTGAAGTAGTGTTGCCAAGTTACTGCTGGTACTGAGGGTCGTAGTAGAGTTTTTCCTCTTTGTTAAAGATTGTCCAAGTTTGGGGTAGCTGGATACAACAGGTGAGCTGGACATTATAGTACCAGAAGTGTTTCCTCCCTTTGGGACTCCACTATACATTGAGCTGCAGACAAAATAAACAGAGCTAATTAGATTCCAATAAAAGAATATCCATTAAGAAATTAAAATGATACACTCGCCATAATTCATATGCCATTGTCTACATTCACCTTTACTTTTAGGTAATGTAGCAAACTACGATTTCACAAATGAAGTTAAACTACTGAAAGGTACTGATGATGAGAAAGATCCCATGCATAACTCATTCTGCAAGAATATCTCATGAGAACACAAAGAACACCTTGACATTGGTGTAAAATCAGGCAAAATCATCTAAAATCAGACCAGTGAAAGCAAAAAAAGAAAACGAAAATCAGACCAATCTCATGAGAAAGAACGTCGTGTAAAATCTTACCATATACACAGATGTCCTTCTCTTCTACTTTGCAGTATTCCAAACTCTTGATTTTTCCTTTCTTGTTACCCGAACATCTGGCCAGTATACAAAAGCTTGTAGTCACTGCTAGGTACGTAGGACGTCTGACGTTGGCCTAATGTGTGTGAGCCATAAAGGTGATGCCTGCACGTACCTTTCCTCAGAACTGAATGCCCTAGTTGGACCCCAGTCCCAGGATAGCTGTATAGGTGTTCTGTGCCATCCAAGAAGAAACAGTTCAGATGGAGAGAAGGGGGTAAGGTGGGAGGGAATGAACACTGCAACATGGAAGAGAAGGACATCTATGGCTATGGTAGGATTTTACATAACTATTCTATGTCCTTCTATTCTCATGTTGCAGTATTCCAAACTATTGGATGAGTGCCAAAGCTCACAGGGAAGAAGAGAGTGGTGGTATGGAGCTACTCTCCACAAAGCCATGCAGGACTACCCTAGCAAACCCGCTCTGGATCTGGAGACATGATCTAACCTGAAGTGTTTAGTGAAGTTATGGACAGAAGACCAAGTAGCTGCCTCTAGGATGGAGGCAGTGTCCAATCCTTTGAAGAAGGTTCCAGATGAAACCATGCTTCTAGTGGAGTGGGCCTTAATTTTGGATTTGAGCTGTTTCTCATAGAATGTGTAGCAAAAGGATATAGCTTTGGAGATCCAAACAGAAATGGTCTACTTTATCACTGCCTTTCCCAAGGCTCTGGGGTGGAAAGAGACAGTTGGTCTGATTTTCTAATGTCCTTAGTCTTGCCAAGGTAAAATCTAAGTTGTCTGTGAACATTAAGGGAATGTAAGACTCTCTCACTGTCATTTTGGGGATGAAGGAAAAAGGTGGGCAAAGGAATACCCTGATTTAAGGATAGCTCATTGACCACCTTGGGCATAAAGGAGGGGTTGGTCCTGAGGATCACTCTACCCTTGTAGAAGATGAGGAAGGTAAGTGATGCTGTGACAGCCTGGAGTTCTGACACTCTTCTGGCTGAAGTTAGGGCCAACAAGGAGTACAGTTTTCCAGGTACAATGTTTCAGAGATGCCTTGGAAGTTGGTTCAAAGGGGGCAACAGTGAGTTTCTTTAGAATGTAATTCAGATCCCATGGAAGCAGGATCTGCCTCCTGGGGGGGGGGGGGTCAGAGGTGTAGAACTCCCTTAAGGAATAACTCTGAAGGGAGACGGGAGGCTAGGGGAGGATCAAGAAGCAGACAGACTGAAATATCAGCAAGGTGTGCTTTGACAGGGGAATATGCCAACCCTGCTTGCACGAGTTCACACAGATAGAACAGCACTAAGGGGACCTCATTTTGCAAAGGGTCTATCTGTCTTTGTTGTCACCACATGGAGAACTTCTTCCATTTAGACAATTAAGATCTCCTAGTATTAGGTTTTTTGGCCTCCTGCAGGACTGCCAGCATGTCCTCAGTGCAAAGCTGCCTAGAAAGGATCAGAATTCTTCACCCACAGGGTCAGATCCAAAGATTCCAGGTGGGGATGGATCAGGGATTCCTTTGTGAGAAGGTCCACTATGTGAGGTAACCTGTGGTGATTGCCCCTGGCTAAATGAAGAAGGAGGGGGAACCAATGCTGTCTTAGCCAAAAGGGAGTCACCAGTAAGATTTTTGGTTTGTCCTGCTGAATCTTCAAGCAGGACTTTCTGAAGTAATGGGAAGGGAGGAATGCATACAGAAACATCCCCTTGTATGAGATTGAGAAGGCATCTGTTGCCCTTGCTAAGAGGCTGGGTAGCCTGATGCAAAAGAGTGGTAGTTGTCTGTTCAGGGGAAGGCAAACAGATCTATTTGAGGTGTATCCCACCTATAGACAATGTCCAGAAACACATCCTTGTGAAGCCATCCATTCATGGGATTGTGACATAGACCTGCTCAAGGTGTCTGCCTGAATATTCTGAGCTGAAGGGATATAAACTGCCTGCAGGGAGATTCCGTGTTGGGCTGCCAGATCCCAGGCCTGGAGAGCAAGTCTGAAAAGCAAACAGGATTTGGTTCCTCCTTGTTTGTTCACATACCAAAGAACTGCAATATTGTCTGTGAACAACTTCAGGGGCCCTTCCTTGAGGGCATGAAGAAAGGCTGTCAGGGCAAACATGATTGCTCTCATTTCCCTGATGTTGATGCGTTCCCGCCTGAAGGTGAGGAACTAGGTACCCTGCACTTTCAGGATGCCCAGAGTAGCCCCCCAGCCCAGAGCTGAGGCATCTGTGTAAATCCCCTGGACAGGGGGAAGGGGTTTCAATGGAATTCCTGGGTTGAGCATAGCCACCACAGAATATCCTTCTTCAGCCAAGGGAGGAAGGGGATGATGAAGTCCAATGGGTGTGAGTGTTGGGTCCACATGGACTTGAGGTACCACTGCAATTTTCTCATGTGGAGTCTTGGCAGAGGTAGCATGGGAATAGTGCAGGCCATGTAACCTAACAGCCTGAGGTACTGTCTTGCTGTCAAAGCAGTGGCTTTGAAGATGGTGGCCAGGTATTGGTTCATGGTTTCCACTCTCTGGGGCAGGAGGAATGCCCTCATAACATCTGTCCTTATTCTACACCCCAGAAAAACCTGGTCCTGGGAAGGACTCAGGCTGGACTTGGGGAAAGTTTATGTTGAATCCCAGAGCCTGCAGGAGGGAGATGCCTTTGTGGAGTTGGCTCTGCAGGAATTTGCAGCATTCTGCCTGAATCAGGAGGTCGTCCAGGTATGGAAAAATCTGGATCCCTTGAACGCTGTAGTAGGCCACTAAAGAAGCCAAGCATTTGGTGAAGACCCTTGAGAGTAGTAGACAGTCCAAAGGGCAAGGCCAAGAACTGAAAATATGAAGAATCAGCTGCAAAACACAGAAATTCTGTGTAGCTGGGCCTTATAGGTATGTGGAGGTAGGCGTCCTTTATGTCCAATGTGGCTAGAAATCCCTTAGTTATCAGTACAGGAAAAAGGGTTTGAAGAGTAAGCATGCAAAAGGTGGGGATCTGCAAGAACAGGTTTAGGTGACAGAGATCCAGGATAGGTCTTCCAGGGTCCATCCGTCCTGAGCACCAGGAAAAGTCTTGAAGAGAACCACTTTCCTTTTTCTGCCACAGGAAACGGTTGCATGGTTCCTTGTGAAAGGAGGCTGTCTATGACTGCCTGGAAAAGGTGTAGTTGGTATTTAGGTGGCTGGGGGATCCCTCTAGGAGAAGGGGGAATGATCCAGGACATAAAATAGCCCTTTTCTATGATGGAGAGGACCCACCTGTCTGAGGTAATGAATTGCCAAAGGGGCAGACAGTGAGATAGCCTTACGGACAAAGGAATGGAGTCTGGGGGGGAGGGAGAGAAGGCAGGTAGTTACAGGCTACCTGCCCTAACCTGAAAGGGAGTTTTCTAGGCAAGAGTTTGAGCAGATGTAGAAGGGGTCTGCTGATTCCTTGCACCTTTTCTGTCTCGAGCATGGGAAGATGGAGCAGAGTGTTTCCTAATGAACTGCGTCTTTGATGCATAGTTCCTGTGAAATTTAGGAATAGGGAAGATGAACAGGTGTTTAAAGGTCTTGCAGCTCTTTCCCTTTCTGCTGAAGGGCCTTAAATAGCTCAGCCACTTTAGATCCAAAAAGGACATCGTTATCCATGGGTGCATCCATTAATTTTGCCCTAATGTCATCGGGTAAGGGCTGAAGCCTTAACCAAGAACATTGTCTTAGGACTGATGCTAAGACAGCTGATATTGCAGAGGGTTCAGCAGCATCATAGCTGCAATGAACAGAGTGCCTAGTGTCTTGTGATGGCGGATTAATAAAGCTAGAAATTTGAGTCCTGGAAAGTGAGTCTGGAAGGTCAGCTAAGAGTTTGGTGGCCTGGGTCAAAAGTGCCAAGGATACTTGGTCATGTGTGTCTCATAATTTACTGCCCTGAAGGCCAGGGTGGAGGAAGTGTAGACTTTATTACCAAGGCTCTCCACGGCCTTGCTGTCCTTGTCAGTGGGGAGGACTGAGGTAGATGGCAATAATTTGCATGGCTTGCCTGCAGAGACAGAGACAGTGGCAGGGTCAGCTACAGGGCATTTGATCAGAAATGTTAACCCTTCAGGGACCTTGTAGAACCTGTCAGGCCTCCTGGGAGCAGGTGGTTGGGAATCACAGTTAACTGAGGCAGCAGTGAAAGCATCCAAGAAAGTTGGTAATACTGGGGGGATTGCAGAAGGAGCAGGGGTGCTCATAATATCTTTTTTGTACCTCAGACATTTCAGCGGAACCCCACTTAAATTCCCTCGTTTTGAAAATTGCCTCCCCAAAGGTGAGGTCCTCTGCTGGGGAATCAGCCTCTACATATTCATCCTCTGGAGAAACATATCAAAGAGGAGAAGGCATCTGGAAGACATAGAAGAGGGAATCCTCGGGAGAGGAGTCTGAAGAATTCTCAGCTTCAGGTAGGGTGACATCCTTAACCTGAGTCCTGAGACTGATGGGAGGAGGGCCGGCCTGTGGGGATCCAGGCACAGCAGGCCTCAGGGACATAAAGGCATTAAATAGGCTCTGTGAAAAAGCTTGCCAATCTGGCTGGATTTCACGAGAGGGGACAAGATGCTTGGTCTTGAACTTCATTTTCAATTACGGCTTAAGAGGCGTAAGGCCCTGAAGAAGGCCTAGGTTCAGTGGACTGAGAGGCAGAGGGAAGACCTGTCTGGGCAGCTGTAGGAACCTGTGGTTCCCCCTTGACATTGCAAGGTGGCATCTGCGAATCGTCCTCGGACGTGCCTTCTGCCCTAGGTTCTGTTGCATCCCGAGGGGTACCAACTATACCTGTTTCAGCAGACTCTTGAGTGCTCCTCCAGGTGAACATCGGCCACAGGATGGACGTTGGATGGAGGAGCAGCAGTAGTAGCAACTTTGGGCCTGGAAACCTTGGCCTTCTTTTTAGGTGGTTCCATGGGCTGACCAGATGACCCTTTCATCCTTAAAACTAAGTGTTTAATTCACTGATTTTCTAAATATATATTCAAGGCGTGCAGGCGGCTGTATAGTTTAGGCATGAAGACCTGACAGATCGTGCAAGAAAGATGGTTGTGCGTAGGTCATAGACAGAAAAGGCAAAGCTCGTGGACGTCCTTATGGGGATCTGATGACCACACTTACACTTTCCCTTCTTGGGTGACATGTAACCCTAACAGGCATATAGTGACAAAGGGGGAACTTATCTTTTGGAATTTGAAGTTCCAAAGCGAAGATGGCAGGAACACTGACATTCGACTGGCAGCAGAGAAGTTCTGAGGAAAGGTATGTGCAGACGTCACTTTTATGGCCCACGCTCCCTAGGCCAACGTTAGACGTCCTACATACCTAGTAGTGACTACTAGCTTTTGTATACTGGCTGGACATTTGGATAGCAAGAGAGGAAAATCAGAGTTTGGAATACTGCAACATGAGAATAGAAGGACATCACCAAAACCTGCCAAAAGCTTTTAACTGTCTTAGCACCTTATTCATAAAGATATACAGGCCAAGAAGCAAAAAAAAAAAAAAAAAAAAAAAAAAGGAAAGGAAAAGGTATCATTTAGCATCTTACACTTACGTTTGGGGAAAAAATTAAGCATACCTAAACAGTTGAAGTCTTCTGGACGGCTTCTCGAAGAATCACATTCAGACATGCTTCAGCTTATATACTGTCTCAAATATTATGATACAGGAAATGACATTACTTCAGATTTTGTAATTAAAACTAACAGAAATGTACTATTTATCTGAACATCCTTTCTGCACAGAGTTCTCATGAGAGAGTTCATACTCAGTTCACTTTGGCTAGCTTTTGATGCCCAGCACTTAGATCACAGATAAAGGAGCATTAGGTGGCAGGCCCTACCCATATTTTCTTCAATTCTTCCATCCAGAGAGATATGAAGGATGGTTTGAAAGAATGAAAGACAACCAGGTAGCAGTAATCCTTCAATTTTCCATGGGTGATGGAACACAGGAAAATGGACCTGGTGATTGAGATGCTCTCAAAAATCTGGTCTTATAGTACACTCCTGCATAATCGATGCTTACCAAGGCAATATCAGCTATTAAGACTTGGTTCACAAACTGAGTCCACCATGGAAAAATGCAGGAGAATCATGTCAGCAGGCCTCACAGAACCACATTGTCGCACTGGACTGAATATACAAATCTCAATATTTAGTAAAAGCAAATGGCTTGGATCAGGTGACTGGAATGCAGACAGTCCAGACTGATATACCACTGAAATGAACATGTGAGGCTGCCAATTTATCTCAGTGGGATGAGATCTGAAAGGACTAGAAAGAGGTTCCTCCTCTTAATATAGAAAATGACAATGCAGACAGACAACCAAAAGGGAAACACCTGCCTTGTTAAAGTCTTGCCAACCTTACCCTAAATGAAAAATAAAAAGTGTTGCTTACTTTGATGCAACTGAGCTGTATAACAGAAAGCGCTGAAGGGCTTGTCCGACATCTCAGTTGATGACAACTTCACTCAAACAGGGTGGGAAGTTAACAAGTAAATAAACATGCTGCTTCAGGGGGTGACCTTTGATACCACTTACAGAAAGACAGTATACATAATTGCACCTAACCCCTCTGCCCATCAGATACCCCCCATTCACCAGTACATACTTTCTTGGAAATCATGAAATAACAATGAAGGCATGATATCCAAGCTATTAACAAGTAATACTGTGAATCCATACCAGGTTGCTGCCATCCAAGTAATCAATAGTTAAGCTGTCAAACTAAACCAAATGAACCTGAAACCAACACTTTTCTCATTTGAAATTTTTGAAAACATTCAGTTAAATAGTGTTTGAAGGAAAAGCTGACACTGAATGACAGAAGACAGAACACGAGTCAAGAAAGTACAACAGGGTAAATAAACTTACTATAATGTATCACTGCTGCAGTTGCACAATGCTATTATGAACATCTATCCTTGCTCCAGTGTACAATAGCTTTTAGGTGCCTTCCTTGCACAATGTACGTCTGTGAGCTTTCTTGCCTCTTACACAAAAAGAGGAGGCTGTAAAGATATAACAGGACCAGGGAATTTTGGAATTTATGTGCTGGGAGAAAAGGGACAAGAATAAAGGGGAAAGGCCAAAGGACAGAAAAAGTAAGATCTAAGGATCCAGTACTTAGCCAGAAAGGAATAAAATGAGAACGATGGCTGGTGGGCAGGTGTTAGTACTGAAACAGTGACATAGGTGAGCATTTAGTGTTATGGTTACGTTTACTTACATAACTTTACTATGTTCATCATTAGATCATTGCTGCAGTAGCATAAAGCTATCTGGAATTATTGCCAAAGCCTAAATAACCACAAAGGAGGAAGACAAGCTAGAGTCCAGTAGCCCTTACAGACCAGACATGCTCTTGCTCTGGAGAATGAGTCAATTTTGCAATACTCAGTAGTAAAGGTATATACAAAAGACTAAGTTGCTGCCTCAAGAAGAATTCTAGAGTCCACCCTTTCTAAAATGCACTGTCAAAGCTCTGGAAGAATGAGCTTTGACATTCTGAGGGATGGACTTTCCATGGTGATTGGATGGAATGGGATAGTCATTTCAAAATCCATTTTGACACGTGTCCTTTTTTACTTTCCATCAAAAGAAACAAAGAGCTTATCAGCAGCTCTCAAATCTTTTGTTATACCAGTGTAGTATCTTGCTGCATTTTTTTTTTTTAGTTCAGGACAGAATACAGGGAGATGGACAGAGTGATTTTAAAGTAAATTAAGAGACAGGTCATCTTTGGTAAGAAGGAAGCATTTGACAAAGTTTTTCTGTCCCTATGAAACACCAGGTTGGGATGAATCACCAGAGTTTGAAACTTTTTCCTAACTTACGTCAGAACAGCAAGTAAAACAGATTTTCATGTCAAGAACTTCAAGATAGCTTGACAAACTGGTTCAAAAGTTGGTAGTGTAACCCCCCCCCCCCCAAGACAAAACTTGACGTCCAAAAGAGAAGCCACCTGTTTTCAAGGTGGATCCACATGCAAAACCCCTTTCAAAAACTTTTACCTGGAACAAGGAAGTAAGGGAATGTCTAAAGGCAAACAAGAAGAAGTAGATGACTAAGAAAGGTCTGATTTGAGGAATTCACACATGTACTGGGGAACTGGGGGGGGGGGTATATTTTTGCAGAGGATGGGTCACTTTTCTTCCCATGACTCCATCTAGAAAGTCTCTTCCATTTGGCTAACCAGGATTTTCTAGTGGAAGGTTTCTCAAGCTTCCTTTAATACAGTCTCAGAAAAGAGGTGTCTAAGTGGGATCAAAATTCTATCATCAAAAAGTTGGAAAAAAATTCTGCAAACTGGTGTAGATTCGTGATCCTTTGTCTTGTGTGAGTAAGTACCATTTTATGGGGAAACTTGCGGTAATTACAGTTTCATGAGAAAGGAATACCAGTGTTGTCTGGGCCAAAAGGGAGTTACCAATACAATTGCTGGAGAGTCATTTTGGGTACTTAAAAGAACTCTACCACAGGAAAGGGGATAGACATAGAGGAACACTAACATCCATGGGAAGGAAAAGGCATCTGGTCTTTCAGGCCTTTTTACAAGGTGTCTTGGAGAAGAACTTGTTTAAATGTCTGTTAAGAATAGTGGCAAAAAGTTCTTTTTGAGAAGTTAATTTCCTCTAAGGCCTCTGGGTGTAACATCCATCTGTGAAGGTCTGTCCTGGATCTGCTCAGAGACTGCCATCATGTTCTGTTCTTATGGAATGTAAGTAGCCTGGAGGGAAATAATGTGGTGAGTTGTAATTTCCCAGGCTATCATGGCTAGTCTGGGTAGGGGGGCAAGACCTTGTCTCTCCCCGTTTATGTACCACATCACTGTTGTGTTGTCTGTGATTATCAACAGAGAGCCTGGAGTCCACAGATGATTCAACATCTTTACTGCTTTTATCAGGGCCATTATTTCCGTGATGTTTATGTGCTTTTTCTTGAAGTGATGGTCCCAAACACCTTGTGCTTTGATTTTCTTGGATAATGCTCCCAATGCAAAGTCTTACACATCTATACTGAAGACTAATTCTGGCACCGGGACTGGAAATGACAGAGGATGCTGGTGCTGAGTCCACGTTAACTTTAGAAACTACTGTAGCTTTCCCATGTGTTCTCTGGCTAGAGGAACCATCATAATGGTGGAAGATATGCATCCTGAATCCTAATGTAACCATTTGCCATTGCCATAGTTTGGTGGGAAAACTCTGGAAATGGCAGCAGAAGTGGGGAAGATAACCTATAGTTACAGACATATCTAGAAGCCATCCTGGAATGGCAAGTCTGAGAGAGGGGGAAAAGAGAAGATTTCTCCAGAGTGAGATGAAGACCAGAAGTATTTTTGACAGTTTCAAAAAGAATCTGCAAAAATAAGGCAATTGTCCAAGTAGGGGAAAATGTGGATTCCCTACTGTCTGCAAAAAGCAATCACTGGAGCTAGACAGTTTGTGAATAGCCATGAAGCTGAGGAAAGCCAAACAGGTAAAGAATGGAACTGAAAAATAAACCAGATACAGAAACCCTTAAGGTCTGAAGTCTTCATGAATAGGAATATGATGACAGGTGTTTTCAGATCCGAAGTTACCAAAAAGCAAGTGGAAGAATTTGGGGACGTGGGGTATGAATTCTAATGAACAAACTGAGGAAAGACATCCAAAAATAGGTCCCCAGGTTTTTTACTTTTTTGGGTACCAGAAATATTTTAGAACAAAATTTTGGAACTGGTTCTATGATGCATGCTGGCTTAGTTCTTAGAACACTTTCTGCTACTTTACAAATATAATATTCCGTATGTTTATTGTTATTCTCCTTAAAGATCTGCATCCAAAATCCCAGTCTCTCCTTGTTTCTTGAGCTTCATCCCTGTTTCATCATCATCCCTTTCCACTATGAATTATAGCTTTCTGCCTGTGCTTTGTATAGGAGCCTTAACTCTGTAGCTTTGAAATACCCCTTCAAATCAGGTAATCCCAAGCCACCTTCTTCTATTGGAAGGAACAGCTTACCCACTTCACTCTTGCCATTTTCCCCTCCCTGATAAAATCCTACAACTCTAACTGCTATCCACAACTTCTCCTCTGGTTAATAAAAATATGTTTGACCTGTGTGTAAAAAGTACAGTTTTGTACCTACCATAAATGTAGATGTTCGAAGATCCACATTGCTGCAGTCCTTACTTATGGGTAGTCCGCTGTCCTCGGTCGGCCCGAATACCAAAGTATTAGGCTGACGTCGGTCATGGGCGCTCAGATCTGACATCAGAGCGTCAGGGTATAAAAGCGAATGACCGACGTCATATCCTCAGTCTTTTCTTGCCCCAGATGTCAGAAGGCCCTAAAAAGAAAGGCCACAGCCCAAAAACAGGATACCTCCCAAAAACATGCCCAACAACAACCATCACCCAAACCATATTACCATGCCAAACTACAGAGGGGAAGGAGGGAGGGTAAATTGGACTGCAGCAATGTGGATCTTCGAACATCTACATTTATGGTAGGTACAAAACTGTACTATGTTCTTCATCTCACATTGCTGCAGTCCTTACTTATGGGTAGAATCCCAAAGCAGAGGTAAAGGGAGGATGGCAAAATCATAAAGCATTAGGGGCTGCTAAAATGCCCTGTAAAATTGCAGAGGCAAATCCAGCCCTAGACTTAGAATAAAGAGGAAGGTGGTAATGCTTGGAAAAAGTATGTACTGAACTCCAAGTGGCTGCTTCCAAAATATCTTTGTAGCTACCCCTTAGAAAGGCAGTAGAAGTGGCAGTAGCTCTAGTGGAATGAGGTCTGATTCCAGCCGGAACCTCCTTACCATGATGGGAATAACAGAAAGAAATACAAAACCCAATCCATTTAGAAATAGTTTGTTTTGAAACAGGTTTCCCCTGAGAACCCAAAGCAAAAGAAACAAACAACTGCTGAGACTGCCTGAACCCTTGGTTCTGCTCAAATAATAACGTAACTGTCTGTGAATATCCAAAGTATGCAAAATCTTCTCCCTTTATTTTGGGGGTTTGCATAAAAGTAGGCAAATGAATAGTTTGGTTCAAGGCCACACTAGAAACCACTTTAGGCATAAAGGAAGGATTAGTGCAAAGATACCCTATCCTTATGAAAAATCAGGAAAGGTTCCACTGCCATAAGGGCCTGTAATTCAGAAACCCTTCTTGCAGAGGTAATGGCCAACAAAAAAGCAGTCTTCCATGATAAATACTTTAACTCGGCAGTAGCTGCAGGCTCAAAAGGTTGTAGAGTAAGTTTTTCCAACACAAAATTGAGATCCCAAGCAGGAGTAGGAGCTCTATGTGGGGGTCTTATGTTCTTTGCCCCTCTAAGAAATTGCTTAAACAAAGGATGGGAAAATAAAGGAGGGTCACAGTCATAGTGAGCCGAAATGGCTGCAGCATGAACCTTTATCGAGGAGAAAGACAAACCCTTGTCCAATAACTCAGTAAGATATTGAAGAGAAGCACTTAAATCAGGCTTGGAAACATCAAAGTCCTTCGCTTTGCTCCAAAGAAAAAATCTCCTCCATTTATCTGCGTAAACTTTCCTTGTACTAGGCCTTCTGGCCTCCAAAATAACATTCAAAACTTGTTGTGGAAGCTGAGACCCTCCAGGGTCTAAAACAGAATATACCAAGCTATGAGATGTAGAGACTGAATCTTGACATTGAGGAAGTGATTGCCCTCCTGAGACAAAAGATGCGGAATCAAAGGCAGAGGCCATGGAGGCTCCCGTACTAAACTCCTTAGTAGTGGGTACCAGTGCTGTCGAGGCCAATCCGGCGCTATCAGAATCATGGATGGCTTGTCTATTCTGGCCTTCAGGAGTACCTTGGGAATGAGAGGCAGAGGTGGAAAGGCATAGACATGAAGATTGCTCCAACTGAATGATAGAGCGTCCACCTTCCAAGCTGTGGGATGAAACATTTTTGTGCAAAACTTTGGCAACTGGAAATTTAGTGGAGAAGCGAACAGATCTATGTCTGGAGTCCCCCATAACATTGTCAACTTTTGAAACACATGAGGATCCAGTTTCCACTCGTGAGGATCCACAATTTGTCTGCTCAACACATCTGCTAAGGAGTTCTGTGCTCCTGGTAGAAACCTTGCCTGAAGATTGAGGTGTAAACTGAGAGCAGTCTCCCACAAGATCATCGCTTGCCTGCAAAGAGGGTACGAATGGGTTCCCCTTGCTTGTTGATGTACCACATGACAGTAGTGTTGTCTGTTTGAATCAACACCTGTCCTGGGTGAAGTAAATCCCTGAAAGCCATCAATGCAAATTGAACTGCTAACATCTCCTTCAAGTTGATATGCAAATGTTGAAGTCTGACAGGCCACATGTCTTGCACCCATTTTCCATTGAGGTGTGCTCCCCAAGCCTTGTCCGAGGCATCTGTCGTTAGTATCTGACTCGCCTCTGGTCGGGTCACAGAGAGTCCCTTGTTTAGGTGACATTCCTGAGCCCACCACAAAAATTCTTTCTGAATGCAAGGTATTATCGAATGACAGTGTCTAGATCTTGGCAGTGTTGTGTCCATACATTTTGAGATACCATTGAAGCTTCCTCATATGCAGTTTGGCATTGGGAAGCACCAGAATACAAGATGCCATGAACCCCAAGGCTTGAAGGACTGTCCTTGCAGTCAGCCTGGACTGTAGAGACATTTGATGGAAATAAAGAGAAAGGCTTCTTTGTTTGTCCGGGGTCAAAAGGCCATCTGGGAAGCTGTATTCAGTCTCACACCCAGAAAGCACATGTCCTGAGAGGGTACTAGACTGGACTTTGTTTCGTTCACAGAATACCCTAGGCATCTTAACACTACCATCACATACTGAAGATGATGAAGAAGTTCGTCTTTGTGTTGTGCAATAATCAGGCAATCGTCCAAATAAGGATAAATCTGTATTCCTCTTAACCTGAAAAAGGCAATCACTGGAGCCAGAACCTTTGTGAACACTCTGGGCGCAGTAGATAAGCCAAAGGGCAATGCAGAGAACTGATAATGTAAATTTCCAGCCCGAAAACGCAGGTACCTCCTGCAACTGGGCCTGATAGGAACATGAAGATAAGCCTCTTTGAGATCCAGAGTTACCATCCAGTGATCTTTTCCCAACAGAGGTAAAAGCTGTTGTAACGTCAGCATTTTGAACTTTGGAATGTCCAGATAAGTGTTGAGGATAGATAAATCCAAAATTGGTCTCCACGTGTTCCCATTCTTTGGTACTAGAAACAGGCGAGAATAAAATCCTATTTGAAGAAGCAAAGAAATCTGCTTGCGAGCCTCTATCCTTTGCCGAGGAGGAACGTCTGGCATGCCTTTGAAAGGAGGCAACGTATGGAAATAAAACTTGTAGCCTCGGTTTATAATGTCCAATACCCATTTGTCCTGGGTGACTAAAAGCCAGTTTTGCTTGAAGAGTGCTAACTTTCCTCCCAAAGGAGCTGCCAGGCAAGAAGAATCTGGCAGCTGAAAATGCAGGTCATTGGGCCTGTTTACGAAAGGACTGGCCCCTGCCCTCACCTGCAGATTGTGCAGGCGAACTCCAAGTTCTAGGCCTGAATGTACTGTGAGCTCTGCCCCTGCCACGCCTAGATCTACCCCTAGATTGAGAATCAGAAGAAGGGTAGGTCCACCCCTTAGTAGGCCAATTCCTACTAAACTTTGGAGGTTGTACCTGCAAAAAATCTTTAACAGTCTGCATAGACTTAGCCTTGTCTTCCATTTTCTTCAAAACCGACTCCACAGGAGGACCAAACAAAACTTCAGACTGTAAAGGGGCATCCAGAATTCTAGTTTTAACATGCTCGGACAAATTCTGATCCTTAAGCCAGGCGTGCCTACGAAGAACTGAACCAGTGGCAGCCACCCTAGAAGAGGCCTGTACAGCATCAAAACCACATTGCAAAGAATGCTTACCCACCTGTTCAGAGACATGTACTAAATCCTGCAATTCTTTACACTCTATACCCTCTGCCAAAGCATCCACTTTAGATTTTAGCTGAGAAAGGAGGAAATTCTGATACTTCAACATATGAAACTGGCAATTTAAAGCCCTCATTGCTAAAGTAGAAGCGGTATACACCTTCTTACCCCATCTATCCAAAGCTCTAGCTTCCTTATCTAGAGGAACCGGATTCTTTACAACAGAGGCTCTAACACCCTTAGGCCCCTGACTAATAGTTTCTGGGTCCGCCCTAGGACTCTTATACAGATATTTATGAGCCTCAGGCACCCTGTAATATCTGTCCGGTTTAACTGGCGGAGGAGGCAAAGAATCTGGATTAAGGGAAGCCTCCGAGAAAACATCTTGAACAACATCCAAAACAGGAGGTATAGCCAAGGGTCTATGCTGTGGTAACAGCAAGAATTCCCTAAGCCTCTTCCGTGAATCAGAGAAATCCTGTCCTTCCCACTTAAAATGCTCCCTCATGGAATGCAGAGTTTCTGAAAATGAAAAATCCTCTGGAGGAGAAGGAGAAGGAGTGGAATCCTCTGCATCAGAATCCGAATAAGGATGAAAATCTAGAATATCTTCAGCAGAAGACTCTGAGTCATCTGAGGCCTGATCCAAACTTTCCAACTCTGGCTCCACCCTAGGCCTCTTATCAGGAGGGGGCATAGAACCTCTAATTAAAGTAATCAAATCTTCTGCCATTTTAAGCATGTGCTTTTTAGGCACAGACCCTCAAGTACCTGAAGGGACACCAGAGGAAGGCAAAACAGACCTGCCCTTAGAAGAAGCCTTAGAAATAGAAGCAGAAGGCCTAACCACCTTAGGCATAGAAGGGAGAACAGTAACTTGAGAGGCCCCTTCAGCCTGACCTGATTCCTGGGAGGCCACATCCTGCAAAATCAAAGTTTCCCCCTGAGACTCAACAGAAACTTCAGCCGGATCCACCTGCTCTACTGTAGCTTCTGCAGGACCGGCGTCCGAAACGGACAAATCAACCTGTCTAGGTTTCAAGGATTTGTCTTTGCGCTTCGTGGAAGCGGCGTCGGAGGATCCGACGGCATATTATAATTACACCGCCTACCAAAGACTAACCTAGCACAATCTAACCTCCTTTTTATAGTGCGCTTATTAAACCTAGCACAAAACCGACACCCGACTACGTCGTGGTCCGTCCCAAACAAGGAATGCAAAGAGAGTGATAATCCCTATGCGGTATCTGTTTCCCACAAGAAATACAATTATTCACTTTTTCTGACATCCGGTAATTAACGGAGGCAAGAAAAAACAAAAATATTCCCCAACGGGGTACTTAGCCCAACTTGGTTTCGGTCTGAAACTCGGAATTCGAAAATTTCAGAACGCCGAACTGCACTTGCAACGCTGCTTCTGCATCGGACCATGCGGCAAAAAAGACTGAGGATATGACGTCGGTCATGCGCTTTTATACCCTGACGCTCTGATGTCAGATCTGAGCGCCCATGACCGACGTCAGCCTAATACTTTGGTATTCGGGCCAACCGAGGACAGCGGACTACCCATAAGTAAGGACTGCAGCAATGTGAGATGAAGAACATCTAAGGGAACTAAAAACATTTTGACTGCTTGAATCTTGCTATCTATAGTCATAAAACACAGCTTCTAATTTTTCAGTTTTTGTATCATCTTTTTAGTCTTTTCTCACATATCCTTTGCTGCTATAACAGAATCCGTTTTAATCCATACTCCTAACAACTTCATTTTATCACGTCTCCATAAGTATGGCTATTGCTGAACCAATCTGTGTGGTAGTAGATAGTTTACAGCTATTTGCTTTGTTTTATCTTCATTAATTTTATATCCCAAAAAGGCTTGAAAAGTACAGTTGTGTACAGTTAACATAAATGTAGATGTTTGAGTGTATTCACTGTTGCAGTCATCACCTGTTGTGGTAGCCCTCGGCCGGCCCGAATACCAGAGTCAATGTTTTTGTATGCCGGCTACTATCGCCTGTAGTCTGACATCAGGTTGTCAGTACTATAAAGCAAGGCACCCGACGTCATTATATCAGTTTTTCTTGCCCTAACCTGTCAGAAGCACAAGGAAAAAGAGAGATGTGGTCCTGGTGACTAAGAGCCTCCTTGGGAAGCATGTGTCCACCTAGGGGAAGATGTGAAAAGGGGGATGGAGGGAGGGAAACCAAGACTGCAACAGTGAATACACTCGAACATCTACATTTATGGTAAGTGTACACAACTGTACTATGTTCATGTTTCACTGTTGCTGTCATCACCTGTGGGAGGACTCCCAAAGCTGAGGTACAGGGTGGAAGGACAGGTAGAGTCCTAGGTGTGGGTCACGAGGCCCTGCAGAATTGCAGAGGCAAACCCTGCCCTAGACTTAGAAAAGAGAGGTAGGTGGTAATGCTTTGTAAAGGAATGGATAGAGGTCCAGGTGGCCGCTTCCAATATGTCCCTGGTAGGTACTCCTCTGAGGAAGGCAGTGGAAGTGGAGGTTGCCCTAGTAGAGTGGGTACGGATCAACTTAGGGATGGGTTTCCCATGTAGTCTGTAGCAAAAATGGATACAGTGTGAAATCCATTTGGAAATGGTTTGTTTGGAGATGGGCTTCCCCTCTGCCCCTGGGGCAAATCTTACAAGAAGCTGGTCAGTTTTTCTGAATGGTTTAGTGTGGTCCAGATAGTATCTGAGTTGTCTGTGCACGTCTAGTGAGTGTAGAATTCTTTCCCCCTTGTTTTGAGGGTTGGGAAAGAAGGTGGGAAGGCGTATGGCCTGGTTATGGGTCATATCAGATACCACCTTGGGCATAAAGGAGGGATTAGTCTTTAGGGGGACTCTGTCTGCATGGAAATTTATGAAGGGCTCGGCAGCCATGAGAGCTTGAAGTTCTGAGACCCTTCTGGCTGAGGTGATAGCTAGTAGGAAGGCAGTCTTCCAGGGGAGGTATTTCAATTCTGTTGAAGCGGCAGGTTTGAAAGGAGGTAAGGTTAGTTTCTCTAACATGTAATTCAGGTCACAGGGAGGAGTAGGAGGTCTTCTGGGAGGCCTGATATTAGAAGCCCCTCTGAGGAATTGCTTAATCAAAGGGTGAGAGAAAAGGGGTGGGCAGAGATGGCAGAGGCATGGATTTTAATGGAGGAGAAGGAGAGACCACTATTGAGCAACTCTGCTGAATAATCCAGGATGAGAGGAATAGAAGGTTGGGATGTACTGCCCCTTTTTGATTGTTTCCAGGAGCAGAATCTTTTCCATTTTCTTGCATAAGATTTTCTTGTGCTGGGCCTTCTGGCCTCTGAGATTATGTATTGGACAGGTTTGCTTAACAGTGACTTCTTGTTGGTTTTTAGTGTATGAGCCATGCTGAAAGTTTGAGAGTCTGCAGGTCTGGGTGCAGTACCTTCCCCCTCTCCTGGGTTAGGAGGTCTGACCTTAGGGGAAGCAGCTTTGGGGGCTGTAAGGTCAGACTGCATAGTAAGGGGTACCAATGCTGTCTGGGCCAATCTGGAGCGATGAGGATGGCCTTTGGTCTCTCCTCTCTTATTTTGATAAGAACCTTGGGAATAAGGGGCAGAGAAGGGTATGCATACACGAAGAGGAAGCTCCAGGGGAAGGTCAAGGCATCCACCTTCCATGCCCAGAGGTGATACTCCCTGGTACAAAACTTGTGCAGCTGGTGGCTAAAGTACGAGGCAAAGAGGTCCATCTACGGGGTCTCCCACTCCTGGGTGATTTGCAGAAATATTTCTCTGTGGAGCTGCCATTCATGGGGGTCCAGTAAGTTTCTGCTTAGGTGATCTGCCAGTGTGCTGTTTATCCCTGGTAAGTATTGGGCAATCAGGTGTAGCCCCTATGGTGGTGGCTGTAAGCCACAGAGTCATGGCTAACCTGCACAGGGGGTAAGATTGAGTGCCCCCCTGCTTGTTTATTTACCACAATACTGTGGTGTCTGTTTTTATAAGGAGGATCTCTGGCCTGAGATGGAGTTGTAAGGAAGTCAGAGCGTTTTGCACTGCCATCATTTCTTTCTGGTTGATGTGCAAGTGAAGTTGCTGGGCATTCCAAAGGCCTTGGGTACACCTGCCTGCTAGGTGAACACCCTAAGCTATGTCTGAGGCGTTGGTGGTGGTAGTCTGGTCGGAAGGGCGGAGGATGAAGGGAAGACCCTTGTTCATGGCACAGGCCTCTGCCCACCAGAGAAATTCGTCCCTTATGCAAGGAATCAGTAGGAGAGTGGTCTCTAGGGACTGAGAGTGCTGACACCAAAGGTTATTAAGTACCACTGAAGCTTTCTCATGTAAAGCCTGGCAAGAGGGATCAGAAGGATGCAAGATGCCATGTATCCCAGGGCTTGCAGGAATTTCCTCGCAGTGAGGTGACTTCTGAAAGCCAGTTGGGTGAAGAAGAGAGGCAGGAAGCTCTGCCTAGCACAGCTCCCAGGAAAACAATTTTCCTGGTGGGGTTTTGCTTTGATTTTTTTCTCGCTGATGGTGAACCCTAGGGAAATTAAGAGTTTTTTGACAAAGAGAAGATCCTGCAGCAACTTTTCTTTGCTGTTCCCCTGAATGAAGCAGTTGTCCAGGTAAGGTTAAATCTGTATATTTCTCTGTCTGCAGAATGCTATAGCTGGGGCCAAGCCTTTGGTGAATACTCTGGGAGCAGTAGATAAGCCAAAGGGCAGTGCAGAGAACTGAAAGTGCTGACAGCCTGCTCTGAAGTGCAGAAATGTTCTGCACGATACCCAGATGGGGATGTGGAGGTAGGCATCTTTTAGGTCTAGTGTCACCAGCCAGGAGTTGCTGCAAGGTTAGCATTTTGAATCTGGGGACCACCAAGGACGTGTTCAGTTTGGATAGACCCAGGATGGGGTGCCAAGTGCCCTCTTTTCTGGGAACGAGGAATAGTCTGGAGTAAAAATCTTTTCCTGTTTGATCTGGAGGGACGGGTTCTACTGCCCTCTGGTATATTAGTGTTTTTACCTGTTTTAATGCTTCTGTCCACTGGTTTGGGGAGAGGTCTGGGTACCCTCTTGGAATAGGGAGTTTGCTGAAGGAGAATATTTATCCCTGAGAAATGATTTTTAATACCCATTGGTCCTTGGTTATAGAGACCCAATTGTCCTTGAAGAGGGTGAGCCTTCCCCCTAGTTTTAGGTGAGTGGAAGGAGGGCAGAGGGGGAGGGAGGGTCACTGCGAGTGTTTGACATAAAAGGTTGGCTTAGAACTCCCAGCCTTAGAGACGGAAGTGGTCCGTTGTTTGCTTCTCTGCTGGCCCTGGGATAGGGGCCTGGAGTGTCTGTCCATGCGGGGCTTACCTTGGCCCTGTCTGCTTGGTGCAGCTAAGGCCCAGTACTTAGAGGAAAGGTTCCTGCTGAATCTGGGAGGTTGAACTTGAAAGAAATCTTTTACAGTTTGCATAGATTCTGCTTTGTCTACCATCTTTTTAAGCACCTCTTCTGCTTTTTTACCAAACAAGCGCTCCTTGTCTAGGGGTGCATCAATAAGTTTAGACTTGACACGATCAGGGAGAGGTTGTTCCTTCAGCCAAGCATGTCTCCTAATGACAGGTTCTGTCACTGCTGCCCTGCTAGAAGCTTCTAGGGCATCATATCCACACTGTAAAGAGTGTTTGGCCACTTGACAAGCTGAGTGCAGTAAATCTGCTACCTCTTTTGAATTGGCGCAGTCAGGAAGGGTAGCCATCTTCTGTTTTAATAGATCCAAAGTGTGTTGCTGATATTTTAACATATGGAACTGACAACCAAGTGCTCCGACAGCTTAGGTTGCAGAGGTGTATACTTTTTTACCCCATCTGTCCAGAGCTCTGAAGTCCTTGTCAGAAGGAAGAGGATTCTTGGCAGAACTAGTTTTAGCTCCTTTAGGTCCCTGTGTAATGACCTCCGGGTCTGCAGCAGGATTTCTGTACAGGTATTTGTGAGAATTGGTACTCTGTAGTACATGTCAGGTTAACAGAGCAGGAGGGAGGGAGTCAAGGGCTAAGCTGGATTCATGAAAAACATCATCCACCACTTCAAAAATGGGGGTGGGGGGGGGTGGCCAGGGGTCTGTGCTGGGGCAAGTCCAGAAACTCTCCAAGTCTTTTCTTAGACTGTGGGAAGTCCTGAGATTCCCACTGGAAATGTTCCCTGAGGGAGTGAAGGGTTTCCCCAAAGGAAAGGTCCTCAGGAGGGGATGCATAAGGGATGGATTCCTCTGCATCTGAATCCTCATAAGCAGTTAATGGATGTTGTTCCTGTTCAAAAACTGAATAATCAGACTCCTCAGAATCCTGTTCTGTCATATTTTCTGGCGAAGGGTGCCTTTTCCTTTCAGAAGAAGTGGCCTGACTACCCTGGATAAGGGAGATGAGATCCTCCGACATTTTAAGCATTTGTGCTTGAGGTGGTGGTGGAGTAGCAAGATGATGGCCAGAAGCAGATTTCCTAGGAGTGGCCTCACTTCTAGGCCTGAGAGAATCTGTCAGTCTGGGAGAAACAGTAGTCAGATGCAAAGATGTTGTTTTTTTTTCTAGAATCGGTAGTGCGAAAGACCTCCTCGGAAGCTGGTGTCTGCGTCGCAGCTCTGGACCCAACCGAGGCAGAGCCAAAGGCTTGGAAGACGAAGAAGATTTCTGCGGGATACCGGACTCTGAAAGGGTCTCTGTAGAGGCCTGCATAGATATCAAATTGGGCATCAGGGGCTGTGAAAGCGCCTCACTGAATTCCAGAGAACTGACGACCTGCTCAGCGGTAGCATCGTCGGAAGAGTTGGCCTTGTGTGGTCTGTCTCTATCCCTATCTCTACGTTTTTTCGGAATGTCCACAGATTGTTGGCTGACGGACACCATATCGGAATGTGAAGACGGAACACGAAAATAACTGTCTACAAAAAGAGCTCTATGGTGAAAGGTTCTCGCATTAAAGAGGGCAAAGAACCGGCAATGGGGGATGTTGTGGTCTGGGCCTAAACAAGTGACGCAGTAAGAATGGATGTCTTGGTGTGGGATCTGCTTTCCACAGGCGAGACAATTGTTAACTTTTTCAGACATCTATTAGTGCAAGAAAAAAAGGATCTCCAACGGAGTATTTAGCTTTAGACATTTTCAGCTGAAATGCAACTTCTGGTAGCGACTGACCGGCACTCGTGCGAACTGCTTCTTTTACGGGCTCCACAGCAAGAAAGACTGATGGAATGACGTCGGTTGCCTTACTTTATAGCACTGACGACCTGACATCAGACTACAGGTGACGGCAGCTGACGCAAAAAAAAAACTGGACTCTGGTATTCAAGCCGGCTGAGGGCTACCACAGCAGGGATAACCCACTGGTGATGACTGCGACAGTGAAACACAAAGAACATCAACTGGAACGGAGATCATTAGAAAAGGGTAGGAGCAAATTGCATAGGAAAGAATGGGAAGTGTGTGATCAATAGAGAGGAGGAACATGGTTTAAAAGAACACAGGATTTGAATGAGTTATGTAATGGTTGACTGACAATGACTGGATATGTTAAAAGTGATGTATAATGTTTGCAGCTACAGTTGTGTCTGCATGGTTTGTAATGTATAATGTCTGCAACCGAGATTGTGTCGCTATGGTTTATTTTCATTTATATAAATGTAAGATTGCCTATGTCATATATGATAATTTAATAAAGATGTTTCTTGTTTAAAAAAAAAAATCCTAAAAAATTGAAGACGACACCTCTTAGAAAGGTTTTAAGCTTTTAAGGACACCATTGAAAAAGAAAGAAGTTCTTGATGAAAATTTGAAACAGCTGCTAAATGTAACTTGATTGTAAAACAACTTGAACCTTGATCAAAATAGGTGCCAAAAACTGCAGAGGTGTCATGCCTGGTACTGTAGAAAGACTTAAATCCCTGGCTATTGGCCCATAAAAATATTTTGCTCATTTACTCCTTTTGCCCAAAAAGGTATTTTGCTTGATTTGGTATGTGTAACTGCAAAAAGGGCAGCTTTATAAATATTAGAGACAAAGCATCTTTCTCATCATACTAATATAACAGAGGTTTTTATTGATGTGGTGATTACAGGTCACATGAGGGGTGTTAACAATGCAAATAAATTAAAAAAAGAGTTCTGAAGAAAAACTATTACATACACTTTTTGATGGAAAAATGAAACAAAAATTTCCTTTGAAGTGATTCAGTGAAACAGTATTAGCCAAATGTCCACAATTTGATGTACTATTTTTTTCTCTTTACATCTCTCACACTTCTCTCTAATCTTCTTCCCTCTGCATGCCTCTAACACCTTTTCAAAAGTCTTCTCCCAATGGTATCCTTTCTTGAAACTATTTTCACTTCCCTCTTCTAATGTCCTCATACCTCTCTACACAATGATATGCTGCTATTCCTGTAGCATAAGCCATCTCAGTTATTAAGCTCTGGTAAGCATAATTCCATTTTTACATCCATGTTTTGACATTGTTAACTGCTTCTTGAACAAAATGTTGTAGGATATTCTTGCATCTGTAAACTCGTATATGTGCGTTATATTATATACTCTTATCTGTAAATACATTTTGTTCATTAACCTGGGCTGTGCCTGCAAATGGCCCACTGAAATCAGTGCACCACCCTGATAAACACACACACACACACACACACACACACACACACACATATATATACACACACACACACACACACACACACACACACACACACACACATATATACACACACACACACACACACACACACACACACACACACAATTCCGTAACAAAGCTGTGACTAATGATCATATCTAAATTATGATGAAGTCACTGTTAGCGTTTATAAGACAGTGACTAGTCGCTTGTGTTGTGGTAATAAAGGCTGCCCTGTAGCTTATTCTAAGCCTAACAATCCTGTGTTTGCCAACTCTATTAACTGCAGAAGAGTGTGCCGATTATGGTGACATTAAAGCGTAGGAGTCAGGATGTAGATAAAGCAGCATGTTTTTAGGTGGGAAGTAAGGCAGGATAACAAAAACGATGCAAATGACAAGACAACAGGCAAGTGTAAAATGCACGAAAGTCTACCAGCACTGACACAGCAAGCAATGTAAGGATGCCACACATTTTCACAAAAGATTGGGAGGAGCTATACCCTGATGCACAAAATTCACTACTGTGAAGCTATAAAAATGAGGAGGGGGTATAACATGCTCTAAGTAGATATCACAAAAAGATGCTAAGAAAATAAAACTCTGCCAGGTATAAAAATAAACAATAGTTCAGATAACTAACAATAGAAAATAAAATGAATACAGACCACCTCAGTCAGGTTAATCCCTACCTCGGTGTCACCTGAGTGACATCAGATGGGTGAAGGATTCGGCATGTTGTGAATGTGAACGTAGAGTTAGTGAAAGACAGACACTTTCCAGGGTTACCAGCTAGGGAAAAAAACAAAACAAATATTACAAAAGACTCTTAGAAGAATTTCATATCACTAGAATGACACACTGGACAGCAACTGTAAAATAATGAGATCCCCACTCTCCATATAAATAAGCATTCAGCCTAGTTTTACTAATCACGTGTTAAATACACTGTTTCACTCTCTACCATTACAAATTTTCTATTAGAATAGTTAATGTTTTGTTTTGTACATGGTAAATGGTACACAGTAGAACAAATATGAGCATAAGAATGTCAATATGCCATACAAGTAACATTGGTAAATATATATCCTATACATACAACATAGTTTCTCCAATATTAAGTTCTAAAAAATCAAATCTAGACTTAACAATTGAAACCTTGCAGAATAAAACCTGTATGCAGTGTAGTAAGTTAACAAAGCCACTTTGTTAATATGCTGTGTAATACTTGGGTTTAAATAATCTGAAGAAAGTAACCCTAATATTATCCCAACATTATATGTACAGCTGTGTGACCTGAATGTTAACCCCATGTCATTTAAAGGTATTCATATCACAAAATACAATAAAGTATAGAAATGCCCATCTTTAATTTACAAGCCTTAACATTTTTAGTACTAAATAACTCCAAAGACTGCCCAGTCAGAGCTCCCATGTGATATGCAACCTAATTCTATCAACTTTAACTGACTGTAGTTCTTCCATTCAAGTTGACTACATTTCTGATGCACTCAGATGAACTTTTATTAAGTGAATATTCATGTCCTTATTTATATGTAAACCATATAGTCTCCTTAGCAACATACTTAATATGCTGCTAGTCATTAATCAATAATGTATTAAGATGCTCGTTTCGGTCTTTATTCACCTAACTTTTCAGGTATGTACATGTTTTATTATGACTAAACTTCTGCCTTTGTGTGCCCAACCTGTGGCTGTAGAAGATCCTGGACCAGCCGATCTCCCCAGCAAATAAACAAAATCATGAAGTAAACTTCAGTTGTTAGAAAAATCATTAAAATAAACCAAGCAACACCCAGTTAAACAAATGTTTTATAAAACAGATATGATACCAGGATAAATAGCACACTTGATGCACACACAATTCTTCATATTTTGTACAAATTCATTTCTCTCAGCTAAATTACCACTGTGGAAGCCAAGTGGTACCCAGTACCAAATGAGAAGGTTATTATAAACACTGCCTCAAAATCTGACAGTGAAATAGCACCAGGAGTTAATCCCACCATTGCCAACCAAGGCTGAAGTAAAAGCAAAGTGCAAACAAGTCTGTTTCAATATTTACTTTACAGTGCAACCTGGCTTCAACATCATAAAGGAAATAATGCACTTCTGTCCTGGATATGGGCTTCCAACTTCCACACCTAGACCGGATGCTGTGAACCACACAGCTGTTTTTTTCACTGCTCTCTTCTGATTATGTGAACAAATGTCTTTCCCTGCCCCTCTGTCTATGGTAACTGCCTTTCACACACAGTATTATTTTCATTTACACACACAATTCCCAGGGAAGGCTGGCAAAATTCTCAAAGTTCCCCATATCTTTTTTCCTAAAAAATTAATTTTGTTTCATGTAGCCTAATAAACTCCTGGCTTCACACCTACTTTTCATTTATCTTAGTATTACCACTGGTTTCAAAGCCACATACAAACTGCAGAAGGAAGAATTTAGTACTGATGAATATCAAGGACCGCTAAAAAGAGGGGTTAAAAGAAACAAAGATAGATATACTTGTGACCTTCATGAGTGGTGGATATGCCCAATGAGATAGCAGAAACCGCACCAGCAAGCATATAAAAAGCCAAGCAACAGAACACCACACAACATAGAGAAGGCCTCCAAACAAGCACAGGAAGTAGATCACAACTTATCAGAGCACATCACCCTGTTAACAGCCTTGCAGAGTGAAAACTTGCTTTTAAAAGACAGAGGATAAGAAATACCAAAAGGATAAGGAGTAGCTTTTTGAAAAATGGTGACATCAAGACTAGACCAAGGAGAAGGACTTGCCAACCTACAGGAGTACCAAATACCAGAGCGTACTGAAGGTGTGAACTGTTTGGCTTTCATACAGCAACACTTTACAAAATGGTTAGGCCTACCAGAAGATACACTATAAATCGAAAGGGCACACAGCATGCAGTCAGCTGGAAAAGGACAGATAACCCAAAGTATGTTACTGTCCAAATACCAGAGCGTACTGAAGGTGTGAACTGTTTGGCTTTCATACAGCAACACTTTACAAAATGGTTAGGCCTACCAGAAGATACACTATAAATCGAAAGGGCACACAGCATGCAGTCAGCTGGAAAAGGACAGATAACCCAAAGTATGTTACTGTCCGCCTTGAATAATATGCAGTAAAAAGAGCTGTTAAAAATAGAGCAATCAGGAAGAGTAGAAAAGGTTGGTAATCAGCATGTCTGTTTCCCCATGATTTTCCTGTGTAAACAGGGAGGGCTAAAATTTAAATTAGTGTTCCCAGCATTGTTTTAAATAATGTTGCCCAGATAGGCAAACACATTTTTAGATTCACAACTGGTTTTAAAATTTCTGACAGAATGAGCTATGAGTCGAGAGGGCAAACCAGGAGAACGTAATATCAAGCTTACATACAAATCATGGATTTTGTGGGTGACCAGCACACTTTCAATAACATTATAAGAGTGTCTCTGAATGGGGATAGAGGAAGAGGCAATTAAAGTAACTATGATTAGTCTGGATGTAGAAAATATGTTTTGACAGGGTCGAGCTTATGTACTTGACAGATAATTTTAATACAATTTTGATTAAATCTAAAATTGGTGTTTTTATTATTCACTACTTAAGACAGCTTGTCAGTTCAGTTGAAGACAAATGCGATGTTAACACACACTTTCCAGATCTCAGGTTAGTCTAGCAGAGTCACTCCATCTCACCGCTATTACCTTCTATAACGGGCCCCTGCCATAGATGGTCTCAACTAAGTGGGGGATTAAAAAATTAGAGATATGCAGCAGACAATATCTTCATATATGGATGATGTCTTATTTTTAAGCAAGTCTCAAAGTGATTTTGGAACGTTACTTAAACTTTTACATTCATGCTATATGGTATTGGGATACAAGGGTAATGTCTACAAGATTAAGGCTATTTTAATAAATGACTTTCCCCCTGTGGATTTAAAGTTGAAATGCCTACATCCAGGAAGGATGACTATACATAGGGGGTGCAGATTTACTGGACACCAGAAGTATCAAAGGAGAAAATAGGTGACATTTTTTTTGAAAAAAATAAAGAAGTGGAAGATGGAACAAGTTTCAGATGTAAATGGATCAAAGGATCCAGGTGGTAAATTACTTTATACTTGCGCTCTGTATTGTATTGTTTCCAAGCATTTCCACAGTATCACCCACAAAAGTTCTTGAAAGCAGCTAAAAAGATAGCATCACGTTTCACATGGGACAATGCTGTTGTGGAAGAGATGCACTTTATCTAAAGAACTGGGAGGCCTTGGGTTCCAGATCTGAAAGGATATTTGAGGCAACTCAAACATTTTTTTCTTTATGGCAAATGACTAATTATGTGTTGAAATTAAATTATATTATGCTCAATAAATTCAAGTAGAAAATGCCCCAGAAACACCATGGAACGTCATAAATGGACTAGTTCACCCATCTAAATGCTATAAAATAATACAGACATTTAAACAAGCGTTGGAGAATGGTAATATGAAGTAGTGGCAGAATTATATGATCTCAATAGTTTACTCAAGGAGAGGAAAGAGAAAGGAAGAAGCCTGTAGAACTGGATAAGAAAAAGGACACAGATTTTTGTTGGGAAAAAGGAAGATGGGAAGGAGTGGAGGACCATGAAAGTAGAACAAAGTTTAGAAGAAAGTCTGAAGATCAAGTTTCAGAGGTTAATAACAACGGCAAGGAAGCAGAAAATTTCCCTAGGAGAGAGGAAAGACAATTTAAACTTAGTAGTTCTCTTGGTACAAGTAGAGCAAAGAATAGCCAAAAAAATAGTGGTGGTGCCTTACAGGGGACTAAGACAGATCAACATGATGACCAAAATGCACAGTAAAGAAACATGGGAAAGAGATTTAGGTGATGAATTTCCAAAGGAACAATGCAGACAGGCATGCATGGTGACACTTTATGCAAAGAAAAGCAGAAAATTCTGAATTTTCTCATGAAGATGTCTCCACAAGCACATGTACACACTAGCTAGAACCAAGCACATATTCTCCCAACTTGCTTACCATCAGTTCCCCCTCCCTACAAATCTTGAGTCCATCTGTTCCTTTGGAAGAAAGAATCCCAAGGGTAACAGCCAACTAGAGGAAGCCATCATCCAGGCAAGCAGAAGGGTTGTTTATGCTCTGCCTCACCTTGACACTTCAGCACATCCATGGGGACTTAGGAATGTCCTAGTTCCAGCAGCCTTAGGATCTGGATTGATCTCCTCAGACTGGGGTACTTATACCTAAGGGAGGACTGTTAAGTCTTCTTTGGCTGGAGAACTACCACACACCCCCACCCTCACAGCCTTACATTAATCTCCAAGTTGAGCTTCAGGGGCATTTTTTGTTTGTTTAACCTCGTCCCTACAGTTGACACACATTGCACACCCACATCACTCTGGGGCCCACAATATATCAAGGTTATGCAATACACATCTATGCATACGCAGTTGATGTTATAGTCACTGGTTTGGTGATGCCAACTGCATGTCCATGATCTGGTGCTGTGTACTGGCTGCCTGCATATGCTAAGCATCAGTAAAACACTGATCTGATCACCCCTTCCACTGGGATAGGTAAGAAAGTGTCAGCTATTTACTCCCAACCTCCCCTCCTAGCACCTCCAATACCTGAATGACTACTTAAACTCAGACTGCCTGGATCACACTCAGGGCTTCATGTGCCTATAATTCAGAGCTGGGCTGAACACATCAAGAACCAGAAGTGTTTCTGGCAAACAAGAGTCATGCATTTCCAGGAGGAACTGAGTGAATCTATATGGCTGCCATAAAATTTCCACTAGGTTGGTGACATCTTCCAGTTTTTTGTGTGGAAGCAGAGGCATGTTCACCTGGAAAGTCAAGACCTGGAACTTAATGTACTGACTGTGCTTGTTTAAGCTGCTGACTTCTAACATATGAAAGGACCCAGCATCCATTCCAGCCATAGTAAGACGATGACAAAAAAAAAAAAAAAAAAAACTACAAAACAGGAAAAGTCTCTCTCGGCACACCAAGGAGTAAAGTCGTGGCTTGGTTTAGCTATCCTCTGGAGAATGTCAGGTCACCTACTTAAGGGACCTCTTTATGGGGGACAAATAGAGGCTTCACATTTGGCCTCCCACATGCAGTCTTGAAGGGTATTAAGAGCTGCTGTAGAGTCCCCTGCAAAGCTGGCTTTCTAGGAGATTTAGCAGGGGAATCTCTCACCAGCCCCGACAAGGGCCTGTCCAGGTCTTGAATACCCCTCTCTGCCTGTGAACGTCTGTCTTTTTGGGTGATGAACTAGTTTAAAAGACAAGACGAGAGAGAGAGAGCGTGAAAGCACAGGAGGAATCAAATACATTTCATGGTGGTCAACATCAGTTTCCTCTTTTAATGGTCTTCAATGACACTCAAAAGCCTTCTTGAGAAGGACATCCTTCCAGTAGGAGGCACCTATAAAAGCCTATCATAACTTTTCCGTAAAGGAGGGGGAGTTTGAGCCAAGCCTCTATGTGGAAGCACATTTCAGATGTGCTGCTCAAGCCATAACTGAGTGCAGAACAATCAAAAGTTGCGGTAGGCAACAGAGCAGCACAATGATGAAACAGTGTAAGGCTCTTCTCTAGAGACTTCCTGACCCCAGAATCAAGGAACTCTGCTTACTTCCCCAAAGCCTGCTCCAGAAGAGAAAAACAGGAATGGGATAAGTCAGATATTTTTTCTGTATTTTTTTTTTTGGACCCTCTGTTTTCCAACTATTAATATCGTTCCAAGTGAGACAAAACCTACTCGCTTCTCTTACCTGGGCACTTCACCTGGGATATATGTGTGAGATGACAAGGGGTACATCTGAGACTACAGTAAACTCTCAGTTAACTGGCACCCATGGGGAGCAGTAGATGCCAGATAAAGTACAGTTTTGTACCTACCGTAAATGTAGATGTTCGAGTGTATACACTGCTGCAGTCATTACACTTGGGTTATCCTGCCATCAGGCGGTCCCGCAGTCGGCCTGAGTTCCAAAGTCTTGGTCCGGCGTCGGTTGCTGTCGCTTCTTCCCTGACGTCAGTGTGACAGGGGTATACAAAATGCAGCAGACGCCATTTTCTTCAGTTTTTCTTGCCCAAGATGTCAGGTGCACCCAAAAAGGTAGGCAATGCAAATTGCTAATAAAACATACATATGAAAAGCAATCAAAAACTTTCAGTTACCAGCAAATACTCCCCATAGGTAGTAAAGGGTAGGAGACTTAGGTACGTACCAGCAAGTAAGAGGGGAAGGAGGGAGGGTACCCTGGACTGCAGCAGTGTATACACTCGAACATCTACATTTATGGTACGTACAAAACTGTACTATGTTCATCGTGTTACACTGCTGCAGTCATTACACTTGGGTAGAATCCCAAAGCGGAGTTAGGGTGGCTGGATCTAGAGGGCATTAGGGGTGGCTATAAGGCCCTGCAGCACTGCAGTGGCAAAGCCAGCTCTGGATTTAGAGTAAAGAGGCAGATGGTAATGCTTGGTAAAGGTATGTACAGAACTCCAAGTTGCTGCTTCCAAAATGTCTTTGGTAGGTACTCCTCTGAGGTAGGCAGTTGAAGTGGCTGTTGCCCTGGTGGAATGAGACCTAATGCTGTTAGGTACAGTTTTCCCATGGTGTGTATAGCAGAAATGTATACAGTGTCCTATACACTTTGAAATGGTCTGTTTTGAAATGGCTTTTCCCTGTGCTCCTGCAGCATATGCTACAAACAATTGCTCAGTTTTCCTGAAAGCTTTGGTTTTGTCCAAGTAGAAGTGTAACTGCCTGTGTATGTCCAAAGAATGCAGAAGTCTCTCCCCTTTATTCTGTGGGGTTGGATAAAAAGTTGGCAAGTGAATAGTTTGGTTTAGAGCCACACTTGATACCACCTTTGGCATCAAAGTAGGGTTTGTTCTTAAAGACACCCTGTCTTGGTGGAAAATGATGAAAGGTTCCACTGCCATTAGTGCCTGTAATTCTGAAACTCTTTTGTGCTGAGATTATTGCCAGGAGCAGAGCAGTTTTCCAACACACATATTTTAAGTCTGCTGAGTTAGCTGGCTCAAAAGGAGGTAAAGTTAATTTTTCCAACACGAAGTTGAGGTCCCAAGTAGGAGTTGGTGCTCTACAGGGCGGTCTTATGCTTTTAGCCCCACTGAGGTACTGTTTTAGCAAAGGATTAGAAAACATAGGTGGGTCCGTGTTGTAATGAGCAGAGATGGCAGAGGCGTGGATCTTGATGGATGAAAAGGAGAGGCCTTTGTCTAGCATCTCAGTTAAATATTGTAGTATCTGAGGAATATTTGGGACAAGAGGGTCAAGGCTGTGAGCCTGGTTCCAGGCACATAATCACTTCCATTTATCCGAATAGGCTTTCCTTGTGCTAGGCCTTCTGGCCTCCAGAATGACATCAATAACAGCTTTGGAGAGAGGCATTGCTTGCTTGACTAAGCAATCTGCCATGCAGCCAGGTTTAAAGTCTTTAACTGGCTGTGAAGTATGATTGTTGTGCTGAGTCTGAAGATGTGGGATTTGAGGTAAAATACAGGGTGGACCTTGTGCTAAGTTCTTTAAGATTGGGTACCAGTGCTGGCCTGGCCAGTCTGGGGCAATCAGGATCACCCTTGGCTTATCTGAGTACCTTTGGAAGGAGAGGTAGTGGTGGGAAAGCATATACTTGTAGGTTTTTCCAGCTGAATGAGAGGGCATCCACTTTCCATGCTTGTGGGTGGTAAGTCCTTGTGCAGAATTTCTGTAGCTGGCAGTTCATTGGGGATGCAAACAGATCTATG
Organism: Protopterus annectens; assembly: GCF_019279795.1. NCBI lineage: Eukaryota > Metazoa > Chordata > Ceratodontiformes > Protopteridae > Protopterus > Protopterus annectens. The sequence goes on from NC_056728.1 coordinate 21,447,150, forward strand.
TCCGGGCTCCACCATTTTTGTGTTATCATTCTGAATATTTGTGGATGTAATTTCCACAAGTGCGAATCCATGATGTTTCTGCTTAAGTCGTCTGCCAGTGTGTTTTTCTCTCCTGGCAGGAATTGTGCTTGCAGATGAACTTGATAGGTTAGAGCTGTGTTCCACAAGGTCATGGCTTGTCTGCAGAGGGGATAAGAATGAGTGCCCCCTTGCTTGTTTATGTTCCACATAACTGAGGTGTTGTCTGTCTTTAGTAGTAGTTGTCCTGGATGCAGAAGGTCCTTGAAAGCTATAAGGGCATTTTGTACAGCTAGCAACTCTTTTTGATTGATGTGAAGATGCCTTTGTTCTGCGGGCCACTTGCCCCAAATACATTTTCCTGCCATGTGTGCTCCCCAGGCGTAATCCGATGCATCTGTTGTCAGTGTTTGCCTGGCTGTGGGTTGAGTGATAGGCTGTTCCTTGTTGAGGTGACATGCTTGAGCCCACCATCGAAACTCCTGTTGAAGGCAAGGAATTAGTGGTATTACTGTTTCCAAACTTTGACAGTATTGAGACCAGACACTCTTTAGGTACCATTGTAGTTTCCTCATATGCAGTCTGGCATATGGAATTAGTAGTATGCAAGATGCCATGTAACCCAAGGCCTGCAGAATTTTTCTTGCAGGGAGTTGGTCTTTGTTGCCATCAATTGAAAATATTGAGTCAGTTGTCCTTGCTTGTCTGGCATGAGATAAGCCATCTGGGCCGTTGCATTCAAGCTGGCACCCAGGAATATTATCTCTTGTGAGGGCACTAGTTTTGACTTCTTTTCGTTTACTGTGTACCCTAGGCAACTTAATAACTTTTTTACAAACGCCAGATGCTTTAGAAGAATGTCCTTGCTCTCTGCCTGAATCAGGCAGTCGTCCAGGTATGGATAAACTTGAATTCCTTTCTGTCTGCAAAATGCAATTACTGGTGCCAGGTACTTTGTGAAGACTCTGGGCGCAGTAGATATGCCAAAGGGCAGTGCAGAGAATTGGTAGTGCATTGAACCAGCTATGAATCTGAGGTATCTTCTGCAGGTTTGTCTGATACGGACATGCAGGTATGCCTCCTTGAGGTCCAAAGTTACGAGCCAAGCTTTCTTGCCCAGCATGGGAAGAAGCTGCTGTAGTGTCAACATTTTGAATTTTGGAACATCCAGGTAAGTGTTTAGAGAAGAAAGATCCAGAATGGGCCTCCAGGCTTTGTCCTTTCTGGGAACCAGAAAGTGTCTTGAGTAAAATCCTTTTCCTTGCTCCTGTGTTGGTACCTTTTGAATAGCTCTCATGTCCATGAGTGCTGTAATTTGTCTTTGAGCCTCTGCCCATTGATTTGGTGGCAGATGTGGCATTCCTTTTAACCTTGGCAGAGTGTGAAAGTGGAACCTGTAACCTTGAGATACAATGTTGAGAACCCATGTGTCTTTGGTGATGATATACCAATTGTGACAGAAAAGTGCTAGTTTTCCTCCTAAGGGGGCTGCCAAGAAAGAACTGTTTGGCAGCTGTAGTGGGAAGTCATTGGGGATTTTTTTTGTAAGGTTGATGCCTGTCTTCCTAGTCTTTCTGGGTTGATGCACCACATTGTCGAGGCCTGTAAGGACCTTGTGGTTGACCTCTACATCTTGGACGTCTGTATCTGCCCCTTTGAGGTCTGTCTGTAACTGGAAAGGACCAATTCTTTGTTGGCCATTTTCTGCTAAATCGAGGAGGCTGAACCTGTAAGAAATCCTTCACCGTTTGCATAGATTTTGCCTTATCCTCCATTTTCTTTAATACCTCTTCTGCCTTAACTCCAAATAAAACATCCTGCTGCAAAGGTGCATCCAATAATTTTGCTTTAACATGATCTGGTAACATCTGTTCTTTTAATGACAGATCCTGTAACTGCTGCCCTACAGGAGGCCTCTAATGAATCAAAACCACATTGCAAAGTATGTTTTCCCACTTGTTCAGCTGGATGTAATAAATCCTGCATTTCTTTATAATTAGGAGGATCTGAGTTTGGAAGCATTTTTTTTGTTTCAACTGAGACATCAAATATTGTTGATATTTTAGCATGTGAAACTGGCAATTTAAGGCCCTCATTGCTAAAGTTGTAGAGGTATATACTTTCTTCTCCCATATGTCTAATGCTCTGGAATCTCTGTCAGAGGGGGACTGGATTCTTTGCTGAGGAGGCCTTTACCCCTTTGGGGCCCTGAGAAATAGTTTCAGGGTCAGCAGCAGGGCTTTTATAAAGACATTTGTGAGGGTCAGGGACTCTGTAGTATTTGTCAGGCTTAACTGGAGCAGGAGGTAAAGAATCAGGATTTAAACTGGATTCAGTATACACATCATCCACAATGTCTAACACTGGCGGAATAGTAAGGGGTCTGTGTTGAGGCAATAAAAGGGAATCTCGGAGCCTTTTCTTGGATTCTGAATAATCCTGGCCCTCCCAATGGAAATGCTCCCTCATGGTATGAAAGGTTTCCCCAAAGGAGTAGCCCTCTGGCGGAGAGGCTGAAGAAATTGATTCCTCAGCATCAGAATCCTCATAAGGGGGTAAAGAGTATCCTAGGTCTGAGGATGAATCTGAAGAGATGGATACATGGTCGGATGAGTCATAGTCTGCATCCTGTCTAGGCCTTTTATCAGGAGGGGGATGGGACCCCCTGATCAGAGTGATTAGGTCTTCGGCCATTCTGAGCATTTGTTTCTTAGGCATGGAGGCCTGTCCTGGTGAATGTTGAATTTGTTTCTTTGTTTTTAAAGGAGTTTTAGACTTAGCAGAAGATTTAACAGTTAACTGAGTAGGTCTGAAAACACCCTCTGAAGCTACGGGTTGTTCAGCTACTCCGCATCCCTCTGAAGGGTTAATCTCGGTAGGCTGTAAATCTGGTGCGTCCGAAGGCCCAGCCATCTCCACGTGGGAGTCAAAGGCGGCTTGAGGTTCTAAAGATGCGGTCGGCAGGGGCTGCGAAGGCGCCTCGCTGAAAACCGGAGAACCGGCGACTGGCCTAGAAGAGGCTTCGTCATCAGTTTTGGGCCTCGGATGCCTGTCCTTGTTCTTTGCGCTTTTTGTGTATTCCGGTCGTCGGTAGTTCCAACGGCATGGTATAATTGAATTTTCTGGCAAAATAATGTTGGGCAAAATCAAACCGACGTTTAATAGTGCGCTTGTTAAACCTAGCACAAAACCGACAACCTGTGACGTCGTGGTCTGGGCCTAGGCATGGGATACAATAGGAATGGAAATCCTTATGAGGTATTTGCTTCCCACAAGAAATACAGTTATTAACTTTTACTGACATCGGTCTGAGGCAAGAAAAAGTTTCCCCAATGGGGTACTTAGCTTTGTAAAAGACTTCGGTTCTGGATTCGGAATGAAAATCTCAGTAGTCGGCCGACTGGCACTTGCGAACTGCTGTTGCTTCGGGCACCGTGAGGGAAGACTGAAGCAAATGTCATCGGCTGCATCTTGTATACCCCTGTCGCACTGACGTCAGGGAAGAAGCAACAGCAACTGATGCCGGACCAAGACTTTGGAACTCAGGCCGACTGTGGGACCACCTGACAGCAGGATAACCCAAGTGTAATGACTGCAGCAGTGTAACACTATGAACATCTGTAGTTTCTGGTTGCTTGACAGTTACTATTAAGAATAGGCCTGACTAATACTGTACCCTGTACTATTTGTTTGGTTTGACTCGCTCTCAGGTTGGGGAGAAAGAGAATTTATTCCTATCTTCCTTTTTAAAACTCTAAAAACGTAAGGTATGTTTCTGGGGGAGAAGCAGAAAGTGCAACACATGAAAATTGCACTTTATTTCTTCTATTTTTTTGCCAGCTTCTTGGGAGTTCTAGTTGTTTTAGTTCCGATCAACTGAGAGTTTCCTGTATTTTATGACCTCACTGACATCCTGGTAATAAAGGCATTTGTAATTCCTTAACTCCACCCCTGAGCAGAGGGACATGCTATCCCCATCACTAAAGCCCAGAATACCTTCCAGATGCAACTACATATTTCTGTACACATGCTGAAGGCTACCACCAGATGGTGACTTGGGCCAACCTTCTGCTCACCCACCCCAAGCTGAACATTTGCACTGCTGCTGCCGCTCATTTGAGGGACTGTGTTACTGTGCAGCTGGCTCTGCCCTGCCAGCCCCAAGTTAAGCACTCCCATTATCCCCTGTTATATGGGCCATAGTCAGGACTTTACTGCTCCATGCTATCAGAGCTGGTTCATTCAGTCAGATAATTAAAGGTTCTGAAGGTCAAAGTGGCAGAGAAAAACAGCCTCTTGCCCACCTCATCCAAAACCATGAGTTCCTCATCTGGTGGAACCCTGTTGCAGTTTCTTGAGGATATGAAGAAACAAAGGCATCACACAGGAACGTTAAGTCAGGTTAGCAATACATTCTCTTCATCTACAGAAGGCATAAGCTTTCTTATTTCAGGAGAACCACAACCTGGTTGCTTCAGGGCTACAAAGATAGCATCCTTAGAAACAAATTTCTATGAAAGGATGTCTCAGAGTTCCTCAAGATTCTTCCCCAAATATTGGTTCAGCTTCTTTTGGTAAGACTAAAGAAGAGCTATATGCCATTTCAAGGGGGTCTCCATGAAACCCATGTTTAAACCCAAAGGAGGGAGTGTCTCATTATCCTTGTTTAACTTGTAAGGACCACTGTCTCCACAGACTCTTATTCCTCCTCCCAGGCTGATTTAGAAATGAAGCAGCAGCATTCTCCTTCAGTTGCCTCTATCACAGGGCAACCTGTACTCACCCAGTGGGTCAGACATTGGTCATGAATGATACCTACACATTCAAGATCAGACAATAAGCCCCAATCAAGGGGAATGTATGCACACCACACGTGACACCTGACCCTGAGAGACCTGCAGTGGGTTCTATGTTAGCATTATCTTAAATTCTTTAGGGGTGCAAGCCTCATCTATGTGGATCTACAAAATCAATGAGTACTCTTGAAATCTAACATCTGTAGTCAGCTGCAGGAAGGAGTAAGACTAGAGTAAGCTCTCAACTCCTGCCAGCAAGGCAAGACAGTAATGCACTCCAAACCCTAGTTAAACCACAAAGCCTTTGTTACGGATTAAGAGGCCTGTCCCTATGAGAAGGCTGAACAGTTGTTTGCTAAAGTGTGGGAGTGATGGTGCTTGGATCTCAGGAATCCACTCTCAAAGTTAACTGCTGAGGGAGTAGGTTTCCAGATCTGCTTCTCATTAAAGGCTTTCTTTGGTGTCAGCTGATCTGCTTTAGTCTGTTTTCTACACAAAAGCATTGCTAGGCGGGTAGTTTCGACTGTACTCCATGTTTTTTGAAAATGCCCTGAGATCAGGATGCTAAGCCAAGCATTCCCATGGTTGACCATTCTTGTTGCTGCATCCCTAGATGCCAACATTAACTATATCTTGATTACATTTAATGACATGCTTGCTGTCTGGGTTACTCAATATATTTTGTCCACCAAGGCCATGTCAATGACTTCTTTTGAATATCCTCCACCTGCTTAACAATTTCTTTCTGGTACTTGATCACTTACATTTGGCAATTCACTGATCTAATGCGCAGTGTAGATGTTGTAAAAGTTTTCTTTCCCTAAAACAGTCCAATACTCTATTTTCCTTAACATCAGGGAGGATGCTGAGCCCTGGAAGTAGCATGGATATTCTAGCAGCATCTCTCAAACCCAATGACCAGGTGGTTGAAAAGGTACTTACAGCCACAATTTAAGCAAAATGCAAAGCTTGAGTTCACAGGAATTAAAAAAGGATAACAGCCTAAAAGTCTGGTTGTGGGGATGCACTCAAAAAAAACATTCACAAACATGTGAAAAACAGGAGGAAGAGCTATCGGTACAAGTTGCTTTTCTAACAAACATGTCTATGCAGCATAACTGCAATGGTGAACCCCCCCCCCCCCATGAAAGACTCCCTTCCATAAGATGTAATGTTTCTTCAAAGGTAACATTCTCTGGCACAGAGCTTGAGAAAATGGTATCTTTGTTGGCTGCATCACAACCTAAAAGTAAGGAGATACGCACTGAACCTGTCAGGTCTCTCTCGTACAGGTCTGAACTTGAGAAGCCTGGAAGAAGGGGTACCCTCCTCCTTTTGACTGTGGAAGCCAATCCTAGTCCTGATGGCTTACTCACCTCAGGATTCATCATATACCATGAAGCCATGTACTTCTCAGCAAACCTTCTGCAGCTAAATGAGGCAGAGGATGGGAGAGGCACTACAGTAGAGGGAATACAGCCTTCTGATATGGCCCTTCTAGCAAAGATTCTTCTAAGTAAGAAAACTGGAATTAAAACAGAAATTTAGGTGCCTCTCAAGCTACGGAAATGGGAACCTCAAGTTGGGGAGCCACTCCTGTGATGCTCGCGAAATTTGTACAGGATCTTGAGTCTTGCTTGGAAGTCTCTCATACTTCTGAAGAGGCCTGGCTAAAAACAAGGTGGATGATTCCACCTGTCTGCTTTCAAAGTGGCTAAGATAAGTAGAGATAAAGTTGCAGGATGTGAAATTGGGGGCTAAGGCAGTACTTCACCTGACCTGACACTTGCATGCCTCCGTGGGACTGGCAAGGTTGCCATTACTTCTCACTCTGTCTGCTTGTTCTTTAACTACTTTTTCAGCTTTTCCATCATCCTATCTCTGCACTCTTTTCTGTGGATATTTTTGCTTCTATTAGCTCAAAGAGGGTGCCCTCACTGGAATAGGAGTGAACTCCCTTTGTACCAGTACCAACAGCTTCTTATCCTTGCAAAAGACATGGAGATTACCAACTCAATAAAGAAGCATCTTTTTACTAAACGTACTGCAATTCTTGCAAAAGGAGACCTTGTGATTTAAGAACATCTACAACTTGCTGGGTCCTTTTTCTCAGTTTAACTTCTAGCACAGCATGTACATAGCAGTTACAACTACAGAAACAATCTGGAACTAGCAACAGAGGCAGAAAACACAGTTACATTTGTTTACAACAGACCATGGTCTGGATTCATTAATGTCTGCACTAAAAGTATGTAATTCTGAGTGAAAAGACAACATAGGCATAACTCCCACCTTCTTCCTCCTAATTTTAGTTTTCTTACTGATTTTCTAGCAACCTTAAATATTGAGGGGGATTCATAAATGTTACCACAATGTGGAGACTACGTCTACACTTAGTCTAATCTTTCAGAGTGAATAGACAACACAAAAATGTAGTAGGGATGTTCTTGAATGCAGATCATGTACACTTAGTGTTGGCATTCATGAATCCAGTCCCATGTCCTGAATTCACAAAAATATGCCACCAGCTGTTGTGACTTAGCACAGTGATTTAACTTATATTCTGGACATATAATGCATTCTCCAAACTAAACACAAGCCATTTAAACAGATGCAATGAAGCCTGAAAACAAGAAAATAAGAGACTGCTACTGTGGAATGACAGCAGAAGTTTGCATTCAGCAACTATAACACAAGAGGCCATATGTGGATCACACCATTAAAGTTCTCAGTAAAACTAAATAATTTATGCCACGCTCAACATTACATACTATATCCAAGGCTGCAACTTCTTCCATAAGGATTATTACATGCAAATGAATGCCAAATATGTATGGACCATAACAGTATACTTACAACAAGAACATTTGGTGGTAGTCTGTGCAGTGACATTAATGGCCACTTTCTAGAGAAATATGCACAATTTTTAATTCCGATGTAATGCAAACTCACTGTAGACATGTCCTGGATATGTACTGCATTACTCACCCTAAAGAGCAGTCATACAATTGCATCTTACATAATCAAACAACAATACAGTTTGGCACCTTGAACATTCTAATAGCTAAACAGGCCTATGATGGGTCTTTTTCAGTATAGGTCGGTATCTGAAATAGTCTGATATTTTCAAGTAAAATCTTTTGGACAGCAGATTTGGATATTCTCATAAACTTCACATATGTTGTGCTTTCTGGTACAAAAGGAATGGAATAAAAAGGAATATATACAACCATCCTGCTATCCATAACAAATGAACACTTTCAGGCTGTAGAGTCAGACAGATAAAAATTGTAATAGCTATGCTTTCCACTTAAAATAATAAACAAATAATTGTGCAAGTCAAAATGGAGATTGTGTCTTCATTTCATCCATTAAAAACAAAAAAAACCCCACTTTTTAGCTCATGTTACACACAGACTGTTACACTATGGAATGTCCATTTTTAATGGGAAGTATTTCTATTTTCATACACAGGGTGTCTCTCCCCTCCCCAGACCATGGTGATAAATTAAAAAAAAAACTGTTTATCTTTTTGTCAGTAATCCTAAAATAACACTTATTTTACAGCTTACATCAAGAATAATGACTTACTTATTTTTTCTTTCATTCACTGACTGGGGTACAGTACCAATCCCACGGACCATTTTCATCCAGTTAAAAAGATACCTTGCAAAATAGGGCATCAGGTCCAACCACAGTAGACAAGTGCTTTGTATAAGCAAAGCAAAAAAATGATTTTCCACTAGAAAAAGGCTGGCTTTAGTACTACACTTGGTGTTGGGATAGGTTCCAGATTCCTACAATCCTGAACGTGATAAAGTTTGGTATGGACTTCTAATATGGCACTCTCTAGTTAAGGAGTGGTGAAATAGCTCACCCAGAAAGGTTGAGTAAAAAACGGTAAAAATCCAGTATCTGTTCGAATACTAAATTTACTGGGAATTAGAGGTTTCCAAATACGTCAAAGAAAAGCTGGTGAAGTTAACGCAGAAGGTGCCACGTTATAAATGTGACAGAAAAGTTTTTTGTTACATAAACTACATATATAAGTAGAAAAAATTTAGCATTTGTGAAGATTACATATTTGTTATGCTTGATGTTGCTGCACTTGTATATGCATATCAAATGAATATGGATTAAAAAGCCTTAAAGAGATATTTAGGTGAACAAACTTCACTCCCAACTACTGAGATGAATGCAACCTGTGAATTGATGCAGATGGTATTAGAAAATAATTTGGTCACTTTTTCAGAAGCTATCATTTTACAAACACAAGGGGTGGCCAAGTAAACACCTGTAGCTAACAGTTATGCCAACTTAGTAAAGTCTTATTGGGAAAGAAATTACGTTTTAAATGAGAATGTTTTATAAAGATCATCTAATGTTTTATAAGTGGCTTGTGGATGATATTTTTATAATGTGGGGCAGTATATATGAGAAATACACTTTATCTATTAAATATTTATTGCAAATTACTTCTTTAAGGTTTTTAAGGGTTAAAGAAAATGTATAAGAAAAAATAACTTCCTTAATATTACAAGTTTATCATAAAGAGGATAGTATAAAGTGCAGTTGTGTACACTTACCATAAATGTAGATGCACGAGTGTATTCACTGTTGCAGTCATTACATTTGGGTTATCTGCTTACAGTAGCCCTCAGTCGGCCTGATTAACAAAGTCTTGGGTCCTGCGTCGGATGCTGTCACTTCTTCCATGACGTCAGGTTGTCAGGGGTATAAAATATGCAGCCGATGCCATTACATTAGTTTTTCTTGCCCCAGATGTCAGGTGCCCCCCTAATGAGAAGCAATTAAATCTATAATTACAAGGATATACCTCCAACAAAAAGCAAATACACCAAAAAGCTTTTTGAGCATAGTAAGGGTGAGTAGAGGTATAGCCAAAAGAAGAAAGGGGGCTGGAAGGAGGGTAACAAGGACTGCAACAGTGAATACACTCGAACATCTACATTTATGGTAAGTGTACACAACTGTACTATCTTCTTCATGTTTCACTACTGCAGTCATTACATTTGGGTAGATTCCAAAAGCTAAGGTTGGGAGGAGGAATTTAAATAGAATTAGGACCAGCTATAAGACCCTGCAAGACTGCAGTGGCAAAGCCAGCTCTGGATTTAGAGAAAATTGGCAAATGATAATGCTTGGTGAAAGTATGTACAGAACTCCAGGTAGCAGCTTCTAGGATGTCCCTGGTAGGAACGCCCCTGAGAAAGACTGTGGAGGTAGATGCAGCCCTGGTTGAATGGGGTCTGATGCCCTGTGGGATAGGTTTTCCATGGTGCTTATAGCATAAATGAATGCAGTGGCCTAGCCATTTTGAAATGGTTTACTTTGAAATAACTTTCCCCTCTGTCCCTGCAGCAAATGCCACCAGCAATTGTTCAGATTTCCTTTGAGATTTAGTCCTGTCCAGGTAAAATCTAAGTTGTCTGTGCACATCTAAGGAGTGTAGTATGCGTTGCCCTTTGTTCTGTGGGTTAGGAAAGAAGGTAGGCAAATGAATGGACAGATTAAGAGCCACACTGGATACCACCTTGGGCATGAAGGCGGGATTGGTTCTGAGAGACAGCATGTCCGCATGAAAGATGAAGAAAGGCTCCACTGCCATAAGGGCCTGTAATTCAGATACCCTTCTTGCAGAATTGATTGCTAAAAGGAAAGCTGTTTTCCAGAAAAGGAATTTTAAATCTGCAGTAGCAGCTGGCTCGAAAGGAGGAAGAGTGAGTTTCTCCAAGACACAGTTAAGGTCCCAGGCTGGAGCTCTCCTGGGTGGCCTAAAATTTTTGGCCCCTCTGAGGAACTGCTTGAGCAGTGGGTGAGAGAAGAGGGGAGGCTATGTGCTGTAATGAGAAATGGCTGAGGCATGAATTTTGTTGGAGGAAAAGGACAAGCCCTTAGGAAGTATCTCAGTCAAGTATTGTAGAATCTGAGGTAAATTGGGCACTGCTGCGCTCATCCCTTGAGACTGACTCCAGGCACAAAATATTTACTGTTTTGCAGCATAAGATTTTCTAGTACTAGACCTCCTTGCCTCTAAAATGATATCCATCACTGATTTACTGAGGGATGGTAAAGGAGAGATTAGGTAATTAGCTAGGCTGCTAGGTTCAGGGTTTGCAGCTGAGGTTGTAGAATCTGGTTCTCCTGCTGAGACAACAGGGAAGGAGTCTGAGGCAGGTGCCATGAGGCCAAGCGTGACACACTGCGCAAGAGGGGGTACCAGTGTTGGAGTGGCCAGTCTGGTGCAATTAAAATCGTCCTTGGCTTGTCCTATTTGATCTTTAGTAGTACCTTGGAGAGCAGAGGTAGAGGAGGAAAGGCATAAACTGATAGGTTTTTCCAGCTGAAGGATAGAGCATCCACTTTCCAAGCTAGCTTCTGGGGAATCCTTGTGCAAAATTTGTCCAATTGATGGTTCTGGGGGGGAGCCAAACAGGTCTATATCTGGGCTCCCCCCACTTGCTTGTCAACATGTTGGTTCCAGTTTCCACTCGTGTGGGTCCAAAAGGTTTCTGCTTAGTCCGTCTGCCAGTGTATTTAGTTTTCCTGCAGGAATTGAGCTTGTAGATTCACTTGGTAGCTCAAGGCTGTGTTCCACAATGCCATGGCTAGTCTGCAGAGGGGTTAAGAATGTGTACCCCCCTGCTTGTTTATGTACCACATGACAGTGGTGTTGTCCATTTTTACCATTAGTTGTCCTGGAAGAATGTGGTCCTTGAAGGCTGTCAGAGCATTCTGTACAGTTAACATTTCCTTTTGATTTATGTGCAGGTGCGTTTGACTTGGGTTCCATTTACCCTGAATGCACTTCCCTGCCAGGTGAGCCCCCCATGCATAGTCTGATGCGTCTGTTGTTAAGGTTTGGGTGGCAGGGGATAGTGTGAATGGTAGTCCCCTGTTTTGGTGGCAGGCCTCTGCCCACCAAAGGAACTCTAGGCGCAGGCAAAGTATGATAGGAATCATTGCTTCTAGATCCTATGAATGTTGACACCATAAGCTTTTGAGATACCACTGTAGTTTCCTCATATGCAGCCTTGCATATGGAATTAGAAGAATGCAGGAGGCCATGAACCCCAAGGCTTGCAGCATTTGCCTTGCAGATAGCTGGGTTTTTGTGGCCACTTGTTTGAAGTAGGTTGTCAAATGAATCAGTTTCTCTGGCGTGAGGAAAGCCATCTGGGAAGTTGTATTCAAGCTTGCTCCCAGGAATATAATTTGTTGACAGGGTACTAGGTGTGATTTCTTTTCGTTTATGGTGTACCCCAGACAAGTCAGCATCCTTTGAACAAAGGCCAGATGATTCAAAAGTATGTTCTGGCTTTCTACCTGAATTAGACAATCGTCCAGGTACGGGTATATTTGAATATTTCTTTGCCTGCAAAATGCAATGACTGGAGCTAGGCACTTTGTGAATACTCTGGGAGCAGTAGATAAGCCAAAGGGCAGTGCAGAGAACTGATAGTGCATGTAGCCTGCTTTGAAGCATAGGTATCTTCTGCAAAACTACCTGATACGGATGTGCAGGTATGCTTCTTTTAAGTCTAGTGTTGCCAACCATGCATCTTTGCCTAGCATAGGAAGCAGCTGGTGAAGAGTCAGCATTTTGAATTTTGGAATCACCGGAAAGGTGTTTAGAGTAGAAAGGTCCAGGATAGGACGCCATGTATTGCCTTTTCTGGGTACCAGGAAACGTCTCGAATAGAAACCTTGTCCCTTTTCCTCTTCTGGTACCAAGTGAATAGCCCCCATGCTTAAGAGAGAGAAAGAACTTGATTTTGGGCCTCTGCCCACTGATTTGGGGGGTAGATCTGGCCACCCGGGTGGTGTCGGTAACGTGTGGAAGTGAAATCTGTATCCTTGGGACACTATATTTAAAACCCATTTGTCCTGGGTAATGAGTTCCCAATTTTTGGCATGCAGACCCCTCTTTCCGTCTAAAGGAGTGTTCAGTTGGGAAGTGCTTGGAAGTTTTAAAAGCAAGTAATTGAGACAGTTTTCCATAGGGGGAGTCTTACTACTACCAAATTTGGGTGTGGAAATCCCCCACTGCTTAGTCTTGTGTGTCCCCTGGGACTGAAATCTGGGGTTTCTGCTGTGTCTGGGTTTGGCTTGAGAAGACCTGGAAGAAGCTGGAAAGGACCAATTCTTAGAGGGCCAATGCCTACTAAATCTAGGAGGCTGAACTTGCAAGAAATCTTTAACAGTTTACATAGATTTAGCTTTATCTTCCATCTTTTTAGGAACTTCCTCAGCTTTGTTGCCAAACAGGCAGTCCTGATTTAAGGGATCATCCAACAGTTTAGCTTTAACATGATCAGGCAAAGATTGCTCCTTAAGCCAGGCATGCCTTCTGAGCACAGACCCAGTAACATCAGCCCTGCAAGAGGCCTCTAATGAATCAAATCCACATTGCAAGTATGTTTACCAACCTGTTCAGCAGAATTCATTAAATCCTGTAATTTTTTATTTTCAGCACAGTCAGGAATCAACATCATTTTCTGTTTAAGCAACCCAATAACATGTTGTTGATACTTTAACATATGAAATTGGGAGTTTAAAGCCCTAATGGCCAAGGTTGCAGAAGTGTAAACCTTCTTACCCCATCTACCCAGCGCCCTGGAGTCTCTATCAAAAGGGGTAGGATTTTTAGCAGTAGAAGCATTAATGCCCTAGGGTCCCTGTCAAACGGTCTCTGGATCCGCAATAGGATTTTTAAAAAGAAACTTGTGTGAATCAGGAGCCCTGTAATAACTCTCAGGTTTTCTGAGAGTAGGAGGCAAAGAATCAGGGGCCAAACTAGATTCCAAAAAGGCATCATCAACAATGTCTAGTACAGGAGATATAGCTAAAAGCATATGCTGAGGCAGGAGTAAGAATTCCCTAAGCCTCTTTTTTGAATTAGAAAAATCCTGGCTTTCCCAGTGGAAATGCTCCCTTAGAGTATGTAAGATTTCACCAAAAGAAAAATCCTCTGGAGGGGAAGCAGAGGGAATAGAGTCCTCTGCATCAGAATCCTCATAAGTGGATAAGGACAAATCCAGATCATCAGAAAAATCAGAATCCTGGTCAGAAGATTCATAAACAACTTCAGTCCTAGGTCTCTTAGAAGGGGGAGGTTGGCTTCGCCTCTGATTAAAGTTAGAAGATCTTCAGTCATTCTTATCATTTGTTTTTTACGCATAGAGGCATGAGCATGTGGCCTGGGCATCGGTTTCTTAGGCATGGTTCGAGATTTAGGCCTAAATGAAGGAGGAGGCATCGATTTAATATGCAAGTGCGTAGGCCTGAATACACCCTCAGAAGCCGGTGCCTGCACAGCGGCTCTGGACCCATCCAAGGTAGAGACATCTGCAGGTTCCACAGTTGAAGCATCTCGTGGCATACCAGACTCCAAATGGGTCTCAGTAGAGGCCTGCGAATCAGAAGTAGTGGGTATCAGGAGCTGCAAAAGCGTCTCACTGAGTACCGGCGAACTGGCTTAAGAAAAGCGTTGTCGGCAGCTTTGGACCTAGGCGGCCTGTCTCTGTCTTTATCTTTGTTTTTTTTTTTCGGAATCCCGGTAGTCGGATGGCTAACCGACGACATGTCTAGATAATTAAACTGAGAACCAAAATATTTAGAGGCGAAAATATACAGACGATGGATAGTGCGCTGATTAAATAAAGCACAAAACTGACAGCAAGGTACATCGTGGTCAGGGCCCAGGCAAGGAATACAGTACGAATGAAAATCTTTGTGAGGTATTTGCTTTCCACAAGTAATGCAATTATTAACTTTTACTGACTTCGGTAAGGAGCAAGAAAAAGTTTAACTAACGGGGTACTTAGCTTTAGTTGAAGACTTCGGTTCTGAAACTCGAAAATGGAAATTTCAGGAGTCAGTCGACCGGCACTTGCGAACTGCTTCTGGCACCGCACGGCAAGAAAGACTGATGTAATAACGTCGGCTGCATGTTTTATATCCCTGACGACCTGACGTCATAGAAGAAGGGACAGCATCCGACGCAGGACCCAAAACTTTGTTAATCAGGCTGACTGAGGGCTACTGCAAGCAGATAACCCAAATGTAATGACTGCAACAGTGAAACACGAAGAACATCTACTGTGTATATATATATATATATATATATATATATATATATATTTAATATATACATATATATATATATATATATATAATATATACATATATATATATATATATATATATATATATATATGAAACCTAGTACACAGAACTAGGAAGCATTCTAGCCATGTCTTTCACAATGTAGTTAAAAAGGACGAATGCATAAGGCAGTTAGTTTAACATAGAAGAAAATGTTGTGTTTCAACAAATGAATGAACCAAGTCATGATTTTAAAGTATGTGTTTATACAAATAAGCAATTAAATACAAGAGGAACTTTTAAAGGAGGGACTTGGGGAAGGTATAAAATCTGTACTTTTCTGAGAACTTTGCTAGGAAAGAGAATACTAGGTAAAGGTGAACTAAGAATGACTATCATACAACTGGCATAACTAAAGAAGTAATGGTGATAGTTAAAAGAAATTGGTTTATACTTCAATCATTAAATAAAGTCAAGCTTTTCATATACAGGAGATTAAATCCAAAACAGAAAATATGTTATAAGGAAGAGAAAATAAAGACAAATACTACATAAAATCAGAAGAAAGGTACATATCCTTGTTATAAGTGCCAGCAGTACTTGGACCTATACAGCTGTACCTAAAATGAATGAAGTATAAGAGAGACAGTAAAACACACAGAAGACTGAAAAGTAATGAGAATGACCTTGAAAAAGACTGACAAAATTGAACTTCTACAAGGGAGGAGTTTATGCCCTTTCTCCACTGTTCTGCGACCTCAGAGTTTGTACATATAATTAGCAGGGGGTGCAAAGGGGGTCTGCCCCCCCTACAAAAACATTAAAAATGTGACAAAATCTAAGCATATAGTAAACCACTGAAACTCTGAAAAACATTTTTTCAATGACTTTGCAAGGGGGCAAGAGCACCCCACTTGCTAATTATATACACCAACTTTGAAACAGCACAGCAGTGGGAAATGGCCATAAAACCATCCCCTAGTATATGTTACTGGGCAAAGCCTGATCTTAAAAAATGCACCAAAATCCCTGGCCTTCCTAAACACAAACCTGTACCCATCTGGTAATATTTTGCATGCAGAATACTCTCTGTAATATGCTTTAGTTATTACTACTAAAGCTGTTAATAAATACAGTGCTTCACATATTGGTCCTATAGTATTTGCACTTAGATGAATCTCTTGAGAATCCACAGTTCTGCCTTGTGTTATGTCACACTCATTATACCCTCTCTGTTGCAAAGCTACTGGATAAATCTACTGCACACTTCTGATATTCAGTCACTCACAAGCAAATATATTTCAACCTCAAAAACTGATATGTTCCTTCCAGTATGTGAAGGATGACAACTGGATACCTCCATTAAGGAATTTGTATGAAAGCGCTTCTACCTTTTTAATTTCTCCAAATCTTTTGGGTTTCTAATACCATAACAGGAATGGACCCCATTCCCAAGTCGAAGTACAATTAAAGTTCAAGAAATTGGTATACTTTCAATCCTTGATGTCAGCCAGAAGTGCTCTTCGTAGCAACCACAATGTGCCAGTAATGACTCCTCCTGCAATTTGCACAGGTTTACATGTATTGGTAACATATAAATACGACTGCAAATTATTTTTTATAAGATCTGTTGCTCCTACTACTATTGGGACTGTCTGGGTATCTTTCTTCCACATTGCTCTCATTTCTTCCTGCAGATCATGACATTTTATGACATTGTGTCTCTCCGTATGCAAGACACTGTAGTCACTTAGTCACATGGGTGTGTCGATTTCGATGATCAATGCTACTTTTGTATTCTTTTCTTGGACCACTATACAACCTGTTTTCTAGCATCTATCTTCTGAACTGTTGGCAACGGGTGATCCCATATGATGCAGATTTCATCATTCTCTTGATGCTTTGTGGCTCATGCTTTCAGTATTTTTCAGCCACTTAAGTACCATAATGTTTCAACAATCCCCAGTGCAACAGTCTTGCCACATTATTATGCCTTTCAGTATACAGTCCTTCTCCCATTAGCATGTCACAACCAGCAATGAGGTGTGTGACTGTTACCAATTCGGTTTTACACAACCTACATTTGTCTGTTTCTCCCACATGTTCAATAGACTTTGTAAACCAGCATGTATACAGCCCATTATCTTGGGCTGCCAATATTAACCTTTCATTTCCTGATTTGAATTCACCTCTCCTTAGCCTTTCGTGGGTTCGTTCCTGATCAACATGAGGTTCTTCCGGAAGTTTTCTATACTTGCAACTATATTTATGCATTTTCTACATTTCTTGCCTTTTCATCTGGTCCGACACTATATTCTTTCTTTTGTTTCTTGCACATTCAGTTGCTGTCTGATTTTTTTTTTTAAATCTACTTCTGGTTTGATTTCCACTCCTACTTGACACCAATATGCTTCTGATAGATTAAGCAAAGAAGTCATCTTAGATTTGTTCTCATGTTTCAAAACTTTTGGGTCTTGTAAGGTCAGCAGATATGTGTGGAGTCCCACGATTGCAGATCTATACAGGTTATCAATTTCAAGAAGGCCCATTTCTCCTTTGGAACAGGGAATACATAATCTTGGTATGCACTGATTTTTTTATAAATCATTTGGTGAACATGAAGCATCCTTCCTGTTTTCCTGTCTAATCTATCCAACACATTTTGAGGCCGGTCAATCACTCCAAAACTAAGTTAGAACAGGGAGAGCAAATTGGTTTAAAGCTTGGATTTTGTGCCTAGATGTCAATGCTGTTTTCAGGATTAATTTAAGTTTTCTAAAGTATTCCTTAATAAGTTTTGTTTGCATTTGTTCATGTTTTACTGTTGATCCTTCATCAATTGCCAAATATTTATACACTCCCTTCTTGCTCAAATTATTTTACATCACATTCTTGACCCAAACTGATCTTTTCCTGGTGCTGCAGTTTTCCTGCTTTAAAGGTTGCTTTTGCACATTTATCAGGACCAAATGACATTCTTGTATCATCTGAAAAGGTTTTGACAACCTGCAACTGTACTTTCAGTTTCTCATCTGATGAGCTATATAGTTTTAAATCGACAAAGAGAAGATGAGACGTCTTTACACTTTGTTGTTTTCTAGGAGCCAAATTACAGCCATGGCCTAAGCTGTTAAGTAGACTGCCTAATGGGTTAAGGACAAGGCAGAATAGCAACAGCGGCAGAGTCACCCTGGAATACCGCCTTTGAGTTTTTGTCCCTGGGATAATAATTTGTTATCATGGCTTAATTGCAAACTGGTTTGCCACTGTTTCATGGTCGCTGCAATGTAGATGATCAGTGTAGCTTACACATTTTTAAGCACGCTTTTAACCATGAATGTGAGATACTATCAAATGCTTTTTTGTAGTCAATCCGTGCCATACTTATATTATTCCCCCTTTTTACAGTTGTTCACTATGACTTTAACAACAAATGATCCTTTGTTCCA
Source organism: Protopterus annectens (assembly GCF_019279795.1). Taxonomy (NCBI): domain Eukaryota; kingdom Metazoa; phylum Chordata; order Ceratodontiformes; family Protopteridae; genus Protopterus; species Protopterus annectens. The sequence goes on from NC_056728.1 coordinate 21,465,541, forward strand.
TATGACTTTCTTTTATTGTCCTTTTGTTCTACTGCCATAATTAAGTTTTCTTCTAAATGACTAAACTCTGTCAGAATCAATTCCCGTGTACAGTTTATATGTCGTCGGAAGGCAAGTTATTGGTCTATAATTTTTAGGGTAGCTTACAGGTTCACTCAAGTAGGAGCATTGTTTTTCCTGTAGTTAGCCAGGTTGGTGTCTGTTTGGGATGCGCATACAAATAGTGCTTACTCATGGCTAAATCTCCGTGCAAAGATGTTAATACTTTTAACCAAAAGTTATGTACTGTATCTGGACCTGGGGTTTTCCAATTAGAGGCTTTTCTTAAAACTTTGTTTCAATCTCTCTGGCTGTTGCTTCTTCCCATTTCATATCCTGTACCTTTAAACTTCTTATTCTTTCTTTTACTTCTATCCATTTAGCATCTTTGTAATGTTCAAAAGGATCTTCACAGATACTTCTCCAAAATGTATCTATTTCTTCTTTTCTTTGGTGGTCTTTCAATTCTTTTTACCTTGTTCCCTAATTCTCTATAAAACCTTTTTGGGTCATCAATAAATTGCTTATTTTGTACTTTTCCTTTATATTGATCTGCGTACCAAGTCTTTCTGCCTGTGCTGAAATTTGTAGTTTGCTATTTGCAATACTGCATGATAGATCCTGGTCTGTTCTAATACTGTGCACTGCTTCTATTACATCTGTTTTTCTTAGTATTTTTGCAGGGTCTATATCAGAACATGAAATATCGAACACTATTCAGCGAACGCTAAGAATAGCGAAGCTGCAGAACAGCGAATTCTTTCCTCAAGAAAGAATTCGGTTGGCAGTTTCTGTGGCTTCGCTATTCTTAGCGCTGTGGTAGAAAGTAACGGGTTGGGTTCAGTGTGCGACTGTCTGTACGTTAGGGTTAGGGGCGGGTTAGGCGTGTGTGCGACAGTGACAGACTTTAGGGTTAGGGGCAGTTTAACTGAGTTAGGGTTAGGGCGTGGGTTAGGTGAGAGTGCAATAGTGACGGACCTTAGGGTTAGGGTTTGGGTTAAGGTAACTGGGTAGATAGTAGTGTATGTTTAGTTTAGTGTACCGTTAAATGTAGGAATTTAAGTGTATGTGTGTGGTTGCTGTTTGTTTGATGTGCTTGTGTTGTATGTGTTTCGGAGCAGCAAATTTTTTCCATGGGAAAAAATTCGCTGTTCTGAATGTTCAATATTTTCATGTTAAGATGTTTTGGGCCGATGAAATAGTGTTCGCTATTTTCAACTTTCGATAACGTGATATTAACGCTTTTTGCTGATCTAGTCTCTCTTCTACAGTTTTCTAACAGTGACATTCTATAGAAAGTTCTATGGCATCTTTCTGTGGCAAAATCTCTTCAATTTTATCCTGTGCCATCTGTTGCTCTGTCATATGGGAACTCACTGGCCTATCACTAAACACTGACTGCATCAGAGTTTCAGTTTCCTGTTCCTTTCCTTGCTTCAAGTGAACGTTTTACACTGGTTTCCTGTGGAAGGCTCCAAAATATCTTCATATGGCACCTGACCAATTGCTTCCTGTTCCACCGGTTTCCCCTTAATTTGGATATCCATTGCTCTATCCTGATGTGGTGCTTTCTTAATTAGATTTTCTACACTGAATCCTTCCATTTTGCAAGTACTCCATAACCTCAATTTCTATTCTTTTAACTTCTCCATTACTAATCTCCTTTTCCTCTATCTTATTTTTTTGTATTGTAAAGTTTTCCATGTCTGGATTACTTTGCCTGTATTCCTCTTCAAATATCTTTGGTGCTACTATTTTTGCATTACTTAGTTTTGCTTTCTCCTTTGCATAAATAGTACACCATATTAAATCTATTTTTCTTTCCCATGTCCATATTTCTTCAGATGTCTCCTGATCTTCCTGCTTCTTCTTAGTTTGGGGACTCACTCCATCATGCTGTGATGTAATGTGTTAGACCTTCTACACCAAATCTTTCATTTTGTAGGTACTCCATAACTTCAACTTACATTTTTTAACTTCTACTTTACTAATCTTCTTTTCTACGTTCCCTCTTTGTGATGTTTTTTTATTGTGAAATTTTCCATATAAGGATGCCTTTGCCTGTATTTCTCTTCGAATATCTTTGGGGACGCCTTCTTTATATTGATTATTTTGGCTTTCTCCTTTTCATAAATATTGTATCATATCAACTCTCTCTCTCCCATGTCCATATTTTTTTTTATACTTTTCAAATATGTCTAGGTTTTGTTTATATGTTTGCATTTCCTCAGATACTTCTTTTTCCAAACAGGTCAAAGTTTCTTGATCTACATACTGTTTTTCACAAATCTGGTGCATTAATGAACACAATTACTTCATTTGAAGCTTCTGACAGTTCTTCCTGTGGAAGTATTTTTCTTTCCTCCAACTTCTCTCATTCATTTTATATATATACTACGTCTGGAAATTCTGGGCTTTCTGCATAATAGTAACAATACATAATTTATTTCTTATCTTCAATAATCCACTTTATCGTCTTTACGGCTCTTCTTTGGTCCATCAGTTTTTATGATTTTTGTGGACTACTACTTCCTTCTACTACAGAGGGGCCATCCGCCCCCGGGCCTGGCCTGGCCCCATTGTAGGAATGTTTCCACATTTTGAGGATTCTACATTGTCAACTTTTCCATTCCTGGCACCAGTATACCTACCAGGATTGGGCACTTTTTCTATCCTGGGTCCTGTGCACCCACCTCTCTTTTTTTACTTTTTAACCTACTTCTGTCCATGACACATGCTACAGAAATACAGTCTATATTATCAGTGTTGTCTTGGTGAAATTTTGTGAAAAACAGGGTCCACTTCGTGTAGGTACTCACCAAGACTTGAGGATGAATTCAGTTTCAGCAATATTACCCCTTGCTTGCTGACTTCTCTCTCCATTTGGACCTCTTCCTTTCCTATCCGGCTTCCTGTACAATGGATGTAATGTGCCATCAGGGCTTTTAACACTAAAATATCTAGACAGAATAATCTAGATAGTTGGTATTCTATCGTTAACTGTATTCCCCACTCATTCTAATTTAGAAACTGCACTACGGCAGTACCCTAGACCTGCGGACAATAATCTATTGGAGAGCACATGTTCAGTAACATTCAACAAAAATGTATTAAACTTCTTGCTGTTTGGACTACATTTTAAGGAAATGAGAGCATGCAATCTAAATAAGACTTAACTGATGGCTATTGTTGTAGTCTAAACCCCCAAATACAAATGTACCCAAGAATATTGGTGAAAACAAACAGTGCAGAAGGTGGCAAGGTAAGCCTGGGAAGAAATAAAAACTATGACATGTTAAAAGTTAATGAAATGAATCCTGTTGAGTCTTGATTTAAACAATAAAATTTGAGCTTTAGCAGTGTCTGTGGTTTCCTAGGTCCTTTACATGAGACAAGGCTTTTTTTTTTTTAACCAGCTGGAGAGAAAGTTGTAGGGTAAGTCATGGAAATAACTAAATGTGTTTTTCTGAGACAAAAGGCTTCCTAGGACAAGCTGGAAAATGCAAATGTTACCTGTTGCGCAACGGGGGACTGGGTATACCAAATTTACAAGGGTATTACAAAAGGGTACAACCAAGGATGGTGTACTTAGTACAACCACAGCAGATGGAAGCACTTGATGTTAATGCAGAATGAACATAATCAGGATACTCTGAGTTTGGGAGTTCGGGCACAATGAGAATGCTATTTTGATATTATGCATACATATACACACACACACACACACACACACACACACACACACACACACACACACACGTATAAAGGTGTGTGCATATGATTATATTTTCTTTAATCAACACTTTTCATCATCTCTAAAGACTAAACATCTTTATCCCCTAAAAACAAACATTAAAAAAAGAATGTTTGCAAGGATGGGGCATCAAGTTCCCCATAACCACCTGCTACTTTAAATATGCCAATTCTGAACCTGCACAACAGTGAATAACAGGAGAAACATTCTCTCACTGTTTGCAGATCTAGTTCATAAACATACCCAAAACATTCACTCAGTGACTGACTAAATGGGAATTGGTCAAAAGAGTTGCAAATTCCTGCTTCAGCGTTTCATTCATGCACCGAATACAACTGTACTGATACATAAATTAGTGAAGACATTCACAATGACAAAACAAATGAGACCATGGAAATCAGAGATACTCCCTACTGGGACACCAGAGTCTACAAAACAAGGAGATGAGGTAACCAGGAAGTGGTTAAGGAGGCTAGAGAGCCGAGATTTTGGGAACAGCTACGGAAGGGGGCTGGGTGCAATTATTACTGGGAAAGGAGCTAAGTAACTGAATTCCAGGAAAGTGGCTATTTGGTTTCAAGGACAGGGATCTAAGTTGAAGGAAACCATGAGGCAAAAAGGGGCAAACTCAGTGAAGCTAGAACTAGTAAGTTTATTCACTGAAGTTAGACTGCCTACATAACATAACAGGTCAATAGGTAGGTTTTACAAGGCACTCCATGATAACTACCAAAATCAAAGCGAAAACTGGAAAGCTAGGTTATTTGAAGAAATACACAAAAGAACAATGCCTGCATATAGGTCAGGCCCCACACACATTTCTAAGTCCAGTTTGGTTTCAAATTTTACCTTGGAAATGTTTGCACAAATATTTTACACACCAGACAAAATAGATAAGATGTTTCTATAGACAGATAAATGCTGTAAGTGTAGGTAGGACACAATAAATGAATAGGAATACTTATTTTAACTTTGTCCAGCTTTAATACAATTTAAAGAGGGCCTACTGAGTATGCTAAGAAAATTATTAGCTGATTAATTCATTTTAACCCAGGAAAATGTCCTTTTGAGAGGGGTAGCTGAACCAGAAACAGCCTATGCAGTTTAGGGCTTTAGCTGGACTAAATGCTAGTAGCTAGGAAAGTAATACAAAAAATAGATATCGGCAAGTGCACCCACAACAGAAGAGATGTATGATATTTTTAATGTGAATGCAAAATAAATAAAATGTGCCTGCTTCTCACAGGTGTGTGCGCTCTCTATGGGCTGGCTACTTGAATCCTCTCTTAAAGAACTTCTCCCTTGTTTTCTAACCATTGCCCTGTTGTCTTTTCCCTAGCTAAAGGATGCCCAAAACTCTCACCATTTCTTTATACCTCCAAACCTAAATAAGAGACAACCTTATTAATTAAGTACTCTGTCTTATAAAATGAACTCAAGCATACAACACAAATGATGTAAAAGTGGTTCCATGCTCTGAAAGACCCTGAGTGACATTCAAAATGCAATATTTTCACTTATCATTACACTCCTGAGAGTTAGGAGTAACCTCTGTATGAATAAACAGCTAAAAACATTTGCAAAATCTTTTAAAGGATTCATATCACAGACAAAAGGCACTGAGGCATTACAGGAGTCATGTACTACTATAAAAATCAGTGCGGTATTAGGTACCATTGTAAGACATTTATTTCTGAACAAAAACTATACTGATGACTAACAGAACTCCGTAACAACTCAATTAAGAAAAAAGGACTATCTACATTTCAATGTCCATGCCAATCCGGATGGCTCTGTTCAAGAATTCTCAAAAATGTCCCACTACTGCAATCCATCAATTCTCTACTTGTAACACACAATTACTTCCCCGCTTCTGTTTTAATGCAATCTTAAAAAGGGTATTGACAAATTCCTCACAGTCTCTGTTCCTGGCTCATTAAGCAATGCAAAGACAAAATTATACATGCCCGCCACTGCAGGTGTAAATTCTCTTGTCAAACAAGGCTAATTTCCACGATCTGAAAACATTTCACAATTACGCTGCTTCATAACATTAACCCCCAACTCCCAACGTGCATATGCAAATCAACCACTAAATTCAGTAGAATCTCAAAATTCCTACTGCTGGAAAAAATAGTTCACAGGCAGACCTGCGAACACATTCAAAAGTATGGTACTCTATTCAGGCATCAAACAGGATATCTAGAAAGGAGGATGCACTCAAAGCATTACTGGTAGTGAGCAATGACATCCTTTCAAATACAAATAAACATCTACTGACTAGGTTATATTTACAGGTATTACTAGATCATATGACACAGTGCACCATAAGCTACTCTAAGCCAACATCAACAACTTCAGATTCAGTACTATTGTCAAGGAGGTTCTCTAGCTACTCCACCTCCAGTCGTTCTAAGCCAAAACTCACTCCTTAACACAACTGTCCAGCAGATGACTGAGGACAGATGTAAATGGTCAAGAAAAACTGCACAGCTACACTGTATGTTATTGCTGTTTGTGTAACATCACTGTATGGTTCACTGAAGAGTCTCTCTTTCCCCATTATTATGCAGTTTGTTTATAGAAAATAAAGGGGGTGGAAACTGATCTCACATGCAGGAACACCCTCCAGGTAGATTTTTGGGAAATGTGTCCTTGAGCATTTCAGATTAACTTTTTTAATCACTTCTGCATTGATCTTTCACAGAAGAAGCCATCAACAACAAATTCAGCCCTACACCTCCAAATCTTTCCACAACGTTCTATCCTTGCCCAACCTTTCTTCTTTCTATTCAAGCACAAACCCAAAGTTAACTAAAAATTGACCATGTTCTAGAAAACAAGTGGTCATCTACAAATTATCAATATCTTAAGATAAAAACAAACCTACCAAAATATAAAAAAGTCATGATTTCTGGGTCATTTCCCTGACTTAAACTTGTATCTAACCACTATTCTGCCAATGCTCCCACATGTATCTCACTAGAAACCACCTATTTTATAGCTGGACTGACTTTGATTAATATAAAAGTACAGTTTTGTACCTACCATAAATGTAGATGTTCGAGTGTATACCCTGCTGCAGTCATCGCACTTGGGTTATCCTGCCGTCAGGCGGTCCCGCAGTCTGCACGAATTCCAAAGTCTTGGTCTGGCATCGGTTGCTGTCGCTTCTTCCCTGACGTCAGAGCGCCAGGGGTACATCAGAGGCATCCGACGCCATTTTCTTCAGTTTTTCTTGCCCCAGATGTCAGGTGCCCCTAATAGGTAGGCAAAAGATATATATATATATATATACACATATGCATATAGCTATATGGGAAAAAAAAACAAAACCCTTAGGCACAAGCAAATACACCCCAGAGGTAGTATAGAATAGAGTGGTAGAGATAAGTACAGCAAGTTTAGAGGGGGGTGAAGGGAGGGCAAGCTGGACTGCAGCAGGGTATACACTCGAACATCTACATTTATGGTAGGTACAAAACTGTACTATGTTCATCGTGTTACCCTGCTGCAGTCATCACACTTGGGTAGAATCCCAAAGCTAAGGATGGGCGGTGGAGTCAAACAGGGTTAGAGGAGGCTAGAAGGCCCTGCAAAGCTGCAGTGGCAAAGCCAGCTCTAGTCTTAGAGTAAAGTGGTAAGTGGTAATGTTTGGTGAAGGTGTGTACTGAACTCCAAGTTGCAGCTTCCAGAATATCCTTGGTTGGCACCCCCCTGAAGGCTGCAGCTGCTGCCCTAGTAGAGTGAGGCCTTATGGTAGCAGGAACTAGTTTTCCATGGTGGGTGTAGCAAAAACATATGCAATGTCCTATCCATTTGGAAATGGTTCGTTTTGAGATAGCCTTTCCTTGTGATGCTGTAGCATATGATACAAAAAGCTGGTCAGATTTTCTGAAAACCTTAGTTTTATCCAAGTAGTAACGTAGCTGCCTGTGAATGTCCAAGGAATGCAGGAGTCTTTCTCCTTTGTTCTGTGGATTTGGAAAGAAGGTGGGTAAATGGATGGTTTGATTTAGAGCCACACTGGATACCACCTTAGGCATAAAGGAGGCGTTAGTTCGTAGAGAAACTCTGTCTTGATGAAAAATGAGGAAAGGCTCTACTGCTCTACTGCCATTAGTGCCTGAAGTTCTGAAACTCTTCTAGCTGAAGTGATTGCTAGCAGCAGGGCAATCTTCCATGATATAAACTTTAAGTCAGCTGAGAAAGCTGGTTCAAAAGGAGGTAGCGTGAGTTTTTCCAGAACAAAGTTGAGGTCCCAAGTAGGTGTTGGTGCTCTCCTGGGAGGCATAATGTTCTTGGCCCCTCTGTGAAACTGCCTTAAAAGTGGATGTGAAAATAAGGGAGGATCCGTGTTGTAGTGAGCAGAAATGGCTGAGGCGTGGATTTTAACAGATGAAAAAAAAAGCCCTTTGTGCAACATCTCAGTTAGATATTGCAGAATTTGAGGTATGTCAGGTTGAAGGGTATTTTGGCCTTTAGCTTGGTTCCAGGTGCAAAACCTTTTCCATTTGTCTGAGTAGGCTTTCCTGGTGCTGGGTCTCCTGGCCTCCAGAATAACTTCCATAACAGCTTGTGAGAGAGGAACTGGCTGGTTGCTTAGGTGATTTGCCATGCAGCCAAGTTTAAGGTTTTGAGCTGGCTGTGTAGAATCTGATTGTCTTGCTGTGTGAGCAGGTGGGTAATTTGTGGTAGGATCCATGGTGGGCCCTGGGCCATATTCCTTAATAGTGGGTACCAGTGCTGGCGTGGCCAGTCTGGAGCAATGAGTATCATTCGGGGTCTCTCCATCCTGACTTTCAGTAGCACCTTTGTGAGAAGGGGTAGTGGAGGAAAGGCATATACTGTTAGCATTTTCCAACTGAATGAGAGTGTGTCCACTTTCCAAGCTTGTTGGTGAAAAGTCCTTGTGCAAAACTTTGTTAGCTGATAGTTTTGAGGGCTGGCAAACAGGTCTATGTCTGGGAGCCCCCATTTTTGAGTTATCATTGCGAATACTTGTGGATCCAGTTTCCACTCGTGGGGATCCATGATGTTTCTGCTTAGGTCGTCTGCCAGTGTGTTCTTTTTTCCTGGCAGGAATTGAGCTTGTAATTGAACTTGGTAAGCCAGTGCTGTGTTCCACAAGGTCATTGCTTGCCTGCATAGAGGGTAGGAGTGTGTACCCCCTTGTTTGTTTATGTACCACATTACTGTGGTATTGTCTGTCCTTATGATAAGCTGTCCTGGATGCAAGAAGTCCTTGAAGGCTGTCAGAGCATTTTGTACAGCATCTCTTTTTGACTGATGTGCAGATTCCTTTGATCTGCTGTCCATAAGCCTTGAACGCACCGTCCTGCCATGTGTGCCCCCCAGGCATAGTCCGATGCATCTGTTGTCATAGTTTGCCTGGCTGGAGGTAGGGTGAAAGGCTGACCCTTGTTTAGGTGACAAGCCTGTGACCACCATAGAAACTCCTGTTGAAGGCAGGAAATGAGATTTATCATTGTTTCCAAGCTGTGGCTGTGTTGAGTCTATACGCTTTTTAGGTACCATTGTAATTTCCTCATATGCAGTTTTACAAATGGTATTAGTAGTATGCAAGATGCCATGAAGCCCAAGGCCTGCAGAATTTTTCGTGCAGGGAGTTGGGTCTTTGTTGCCATTGTTCTGAAGTATTGAGTTAATTGTAGTTGTTTGTCTGGCATCAGATAAGCCATCTGGGCCGTTGTATTCAAGCTGGTACCCAGGAATGTCATAATTTGTGAGGGCACTAGTTTTGATTTCTTTTCGTTTACTGTGTACCCTGAGGCAACTTAGAAGATGTCTTACAAAAACCAGGTGTTGTAAGAGAATGTCCTTGCTCTCTGCTTGGATGAGACAGTCGTCCAGGTATGGGTATATTTGAATTCTTCTCTGTCTGCAGTATGCAATTACTGGTGCCAGGCATTTTGTGAAGACCCTGGGCACAGTAGATAAGCCAAAGGGCAGTGCAGAGAATTGGTAATGGGTTGAACCTGCAATGAAATGGAGGTATCTTCTGCAATTTTGTCTGATAGGGACATGCAGGTATGCCTCCTTGAGGTCCAAAGTTACTAGCCAAGCTTTCTTGCCCAACATGGGAAGAAGCTGCTGTAGTGTTAGCATCTTGAATTTGGGTACTTGCAAGAAGGTGTTTAAGATTGAAAGGTCCAGAATGGGTCTCCAAGCACTGTCCTTTCTGGGGACTAGAAAGAGCCTTGAGTAAAATCCTTGGCCTTGCTCCTGTGTAGGTACCAGCTGAATGGCTCTCATGTCCATGAGAGCTGTAATTTGTTTTTGTGCCTCTACCCATTGATTTTGTGGCAGGTTTGGCATTCCTTTTATCCTTGGCAAGGTGTGGAAATGGAATCTGTATCCGTGTGAGATAATGTCTAGGACCCATTTGTCCTTTGTGACGATGCGTCAGTTGCCTGCAAAAAGGGCTAATTTTCCTCCCAAGGGAGCTGCCAAGAGGGTTTTGCTTGGCAGTTTGAGTCATTGTGTTTGCCCTCTAGTGGTTTGGGACCTGTCTTCTCCTCCCTTCTGTGTTGTAGTGCCCCATTGGCGAGGTTTGTAAGGGATTTGTGCTTGTCCTCTGCCCCTTGGGCGCCTGTATTTGCCCCTCTGTGGTCCGTCAGAAGATGGAAAGGACCAATTTTTTGTTGGCCAATTTCTGCTGAAGCGTGGGGGCTGTACCTGTAAGAAATCTTTGACCGTTTGCATAGATTTTGCCTTATCCTCCATTTTCTTTAAAACCTCCTCTGCTTTAACCCCAAATAAAACATCCTGCTGTAAGGGTGCATCCAGTAACTTTGCTTTAACATGATCAAGCAGAGATTGTTCCTTTAACCAAGCATGCCTACGTATAACAGACCCAGTAACAGCTGCTCTAGAGGAAGCTTCCAAGGCATCAAAAAATACAGTTTTGTACCTACCATAAATGTAGATGTCCGAGAGGAATGCATCTGCAGTCCTTACAAATGGGTTGTCCTGTCGTCAGGCAGCCCTTCGGTCGGCCGGATTCCAAAGTCTGGGTCTGGCCTCGGCTGGTGTCGCACTTCACCCGACGTCATTGCGGCAGTTCTTCGGGTATAAAGGCATCAGCCGACGCCATTTTCCTCAGTGTTTCTTGCCCCAGATGCCAGGTGCCCTCTTGGTAGGCTAAATTTGGATAAATGCCAAAGTTTCCAAATAGTAGAGAGCAAACACACAAAATAAACATGTATGTACATATATACAAACAAATACACCATAATAGATCCCCCCAAGCTAGCTGAAGATTGGTAAGTACCCTAGGAGTACCTCAGAGGGGAAGGTGGGTGGGTAATCCTGACTGCAGATGCATTCCTCTCGGACATCTACATTTATGGTAGGTACAAAACTGTACTATGTCCTTCAAGGATGCATCTGCAGTCCTTACAAATGGGTAGAATACCATAGCTAAACTAGGGGAGGAGGTAATGAGAATAGATTATGGTGTAGTCAGGATCCCTTGCAAAACAGCAGTGGCAAAACCAGCACGGGATCTAGAGTATAGAGGTAAGTTATAATGCTTGGCAAATGTATGCACGGAGGTCCAAGAAGCAGCCTCTATAATGTCCTTTGTAGCCACTCCTCGTAAGAAAGCTGTGGTAGTGGCTGTGGCCCTTGTGGAGTGAGGCCTGATGTTCTCTGGAGTTTTCTTTCCATGGTAGGAGTAACAAAATCTAATGCAATTTCCTATCCATTTGGAGATTGTCTGTTTAGAAATTGGTTTTCCTTCTTTTCCTGTTGCATAAGCTACCAGAAGCTGGTCAGTTTTTCTATTGTTTTTTGTCCTGTCCAGGTAGTAGCGTAATTGCCTGTGTACATCCAAGGTATGTAAGAGCTTTTCTCCCCTGTTCTGTGAATTGATGAAGAATGTAGGAAGGTGGATAGCCTGATTTAAAGAGACTCTGGATACCACCTTAGGCATAAATGTAGGATTTGTTCTCATGGACACTCTATCTTGATGGAAGATCAGGAAGGGTTGTACTGCCATTAATGCTTGTAGTTCAGAGACCCTTCTTGCTGAAGTTATTGCCAGCAGGAAGGCAGTCTTCCAGGATAAGTATTGCAAGTCTGCTGTAGCTGCTGGCTCGAAAGGAGGTAGAGTCAGTTTTTCTAGCACAAAGTTCAAGTCCCATGCTGGCAATGGAGGTTTCCTGGGAGGTTTTACATTTTTAATTCCCCTCAGAAACTGTCTGAGCAGAGGATGCGAGAAGACAGGAGGATCCAAGCTGTATTGTGCTGAAATAGCTGATGCATGTATCTTGATGGAGGAATAGGACAGGCCTGTGTGGTAGAGCTCCGCCAAGTACTCCAGGATGTTGGCTATGTTAACCAGTGTCACATCTTGCCCCTTTGCCGTACTCCAGATGAGATATCTTTTCCATTTTGCTGCATAATTTTTTCTTGTTGAAGGTCTACGAGCCTCCAGGATTATGTCTTTAACCCTTTGGGATAAATTTGGGTTAATTTCTGTTATGTAATGTTCCAGGCAGTTAGCTGCAGAGTTTTTAGGTTTGGATGCAGAATGTTGCAGTTGTTCTGTGTCAGCAGTAATGGGATCAGGGGCAGTTTCCATATTTGTTCCCGGGACATGCTCCTCAGCAGTGGGTACCAATGTTGTCTTGGCCAGTCTGGGGCTATCAGAATGATCCTCGGACGTTCCTCTTTGATCTTGAGAAGCACCTTGTGCATCAAAGGAAGTGGTGGGAATGCGTATGCTGTCAGGCTTTTCCAACTGAAGGATAGGGAGTCCACCTTCCAAGCAAGTGGGTGGTAAGTCCTTGTGCAGAATTTCTTCAACTGGTAATTGTATGGGGATGCAAACAAGTCTATTTGTGGTAATCCCCATTCTCTTGTGATGGCTTTGAAGATGTCCGGATGCAGCATCCATTCGTGGGCATCTGTTGTAGTTCTGCTTAATATGTCTGCTAGAATGTTTTCCTTCCCTGGTACATAAATTGCCTGTAACTGAATGTTGTAGCTCAGAGCCACATCCCATAGGTCTAGTGCCAGCCGGCATAGGGGGTATATGAGTGTGTGCCTCCCTGTTTGTTGATGTACCACATAACTGTGGTGTTGTCTGTCCTTATCAACAGCTGGCCTTCGTGGAGAAGAGGTCCGAATGCCTGGATTGCCAATTTTACTGCCATCATTTCTTTTAGATTTATGTGCAGATGCAGTTGGTCTTGAGTCCATAGGCCTTGAATGAACTTGTCCATCATGTGTGCCCCCCAACCGAGGTCTGAGGCATCTGTCGTGATAGTTTGTCTTGGTTGACTTTTGCAGAAGGGCAGACCTGTGTTTGATTGACAGGCCTGAGCCCACCATAAGAACTCTTGCTTCAGGCATGGGATCATTGGAATTTTGGTTTTTAGGCTGTGCTTGTGCTGAGACCACAAATTCTTTAGGTACCACTGCAGCTTTCTCATATGAAGCCTGGCATGAGGGACCAGAATTATGCAGGATGCCATGAAGCCTAGAGCTTGTAGCACTTTTCTTGCAGTTAGATGGCTCTGCTTTGTTAATGCCAAGAAATAGAGAGGAAGTTGCTCTTTCTTTTCTGCAGTTAGAAATGCCATTTGTTTTGATGTGTCCAGTTCTGCACCCAGAAAGGTTATTATTTGGGATGGAATCAGCCTTGACATTTTTGTATTGACTGTGTATCCCAGAGCTTGTAGCAGGTAGATGACTCTTTGTAAGTCTTCTGTTAATTTGTTTTTGTTGTCCGCTTGTATCAGACAGTCGTCCAAGTAGGGATAGATTTGAATTCCCTGAAGTCTGCAATGAGCGATTACTGATGCCAGGCATTTCGTGAACACTCTGGGCGCAGTAGATAAGCCAAAGGGCAATGCTGAGAATTGATAATGCTCTGATCCTGCAAGAAATCTGAGGTATCTTCTGCAAAATGGTCTTATGGGGACGTGCAGGTATGCCTCCTTGAGATCTAGAGTTACCAGCCAAGACTCCTTGCCCAGCATGGGAAGAAGCTGCTGTAGGGTCAGCATTTTGAATTTTGGGACAATGAGGAATGTGTTTAGAGCGGACAGATCTAGAATAGGCCTCCATTTGTTTTCTTTTCTTGGTACCAGGAAGAGCCTGGAGTAAAATCCCTTCCCTTGCTCCATAAATGGTACCTTTTCCACAGCACGCATTCTTAATAATTGAGATATTTGTTTTAGAGCTTCTGCCCTTTGAGAAGGTGGTAGGTTTGGCATTCCTCTCTTTCCTGGTAGTGTATGGAAATGGAACCTGTAACCTTTGTCTATAGTCTGCAAAATCCATTTTTCTCTTGTAATGCAGTGCCAGTTTCTTGAAAATAATGTTAGCTTTCTGCCTAAGGGTGCTTCTAGTTGTTCCCTGGTAGGCGGTGCCACCGCCGAGTCACTGTGATTGAGTTGTTGTAGTGGTGGTGGCTGTATCCGTGCCTCGTTGGTTGTTACCCTGCCACTGGCGACCCCTGTAGGCACCCCTGGATTGGTTTCTGCCTCTAGAGCGCCTATTCCTGCCTCTTTGTGCCTTAGAGGAGTCCGGAAAGGGCCAATTCCTGCTAAACCTTGGAGGTTGAACTTGTAAGAAATCTTTTACTGTTTGCACAGATTTTGCTTTCTCTTCCATCTTTTTCAGTACCTGCTGTGCGGGGGCACCAAATAAATTGACCTTGTCCATAGGTGCATCCAAAAGCTTAGATTTGACATGGTCTGGTAATGCCTGCTCTTTCAACCATGCATGCCTCCTGATAACTGTGCCAGTCATGGCTGATCTAAAGGAAGCCTCCAGTGCATCATAGCCACATTTTAAAGAATGGTTACTAACCTGTTGTATGTTATGTAACATTTCTTGAATATACTTTTATCTAAAGATTCTTCAGAGGACAGCTTTTAGTTAACTGGTCAAGCATAAACTCTTGGTATTGAATCATATGAAATTGGCAGTTCAAAGCTCTAGCTGACAAAGTAGCAGAGGTGTAAACTTTTACCCCATCTCTAAGGACCTGGATTCCCTTTCAGAGGGAGGGTTTTAGAAGAAGTAGCTGCTACAGCTTTAGGGCCCTGGGAGATAGTCTCTGGATCTGCAAAGGGGCCTTATATAAGTGGTGATGAGTGTCCGAACCCTGTAGTACCTATCTGGCTTAGCAGGAGCCGGAGGTAAAGTATCAGGAGTAGTGCAAGCATCATTAAATGCATCATCAACAACAGATAGAACTGGAGGAATAGCTAAAGGCCTATGCTGTGGTAAGTGTAGAAAGGTCCTAAGCCTTTTTCTAGAGTCTGAGAAATCTTGGCCCTGCCACTGAAATTGTTCCCTCATAGCATGCAAGGTTTCCCCAAAGGAAAATTCCTCAGGAGGAGAGGCTGAAGGGATGGACTCCTCAGCATCAGAGTCTTCGTAAGGAGAATAAGAAGCCTCAGGAGGGTCTGTATGTTCTGAATCATCAGAAGAATCATCTGTGGCTACTGGCTCAGGGGGCTCTGCTCTAGGCCTCTTTTCTGGAGGAGGGAGAGAGGTCCTGTCTGGATGAGGCTGGGATCCACGAATTAAAATTATGAGATCCTGTGCTAAAGAAAGCATATGGGAGCTGGTGCTGGGCCTGAGAGAGGGAGGCTTGGCAGGCACAGGTTTGGAAGTTTTGGCTGCTTTAGCCCTGGCAAAGGCCTTAATAGACATAGCTGGAGGAGGCCTAGCAGCTCCACGTGCAGGGGTAGAGATATCTAGTGGAATGGTGTCTGATAAATCCTGTGAAATCGCAACAGAAGGCTGGATTTCAGAAGCCGTTTCTACCAGGATAGAAGAGGCCTCGGTAGAAGGCAAGTTATCAGCTGAAGAAAGAACCGCTTGCTCGGTTTCGGCCGAAACCGAGACACTCGTGGATTGCTTAACCGAAACCGCGGACCGCGAGTGTTGGTCCTTTTCTTTGCGCTTTTTGGTTATTTGCGTAGTCGGAGGATCCGACGGCATAATGTAGGCAAAATCGGAGCCGAAAATCTGTTCAGCAAAGTCCGAGCGATGTCTAAGCGTCCGTCGGTTAAAAGAAGCACAGGCTAGATAAGCTGCTACGTCGTGGTCTGGGCTAAAACAATGTATGCAATAGGAGTGGAAATCTTTATGAGGTATTTGTTTCCCACAAGATAAACAGTTATTAACTTTCTCTGACATCGGCTGAGGCAAGAAAAAGTCCCCAACGGGGTACTTAGCTTTATAGAAGTCTTCGAAGTAGTATCCGGTAGTAGTAATCTCTGGATCTGACCGACCGGCACTTGCGAACAGCTTCTGCTTCGGGCGCCACGCGGCAAGAAAGACTAAGGAAAATGGCGTCGGCTGATGCCTTTATACCCGAAGAACTGCCGCAATGACGTCGGGTGAAGTGCGACACCAGCCGAGGCCAGACCCAGACTTTGGAATCCGGCCGACCGAAGGGCTGCCTGACGACAGGACAACCCATTTGTAAGGACTGCAGATGCATCCTTGAAGGACATCCACATTGTAAAGTATGTTTGCCCACCTGTTCAGCTGCATGCAGCAGATCTTGCATTTCCTTGAATTCAGACTGTTGAGGATGCGTGCCCATCTTTTGTTTTATTTGAGACATTAGGAATTGCTGGTATTTAAGCATGTGAAACTGACAATTTAGTGCTCTCATAGCTAGAGTAGTTGAGATGTAAACCTTCTTCCCCCACCTATCTAGTGCTCTGTAGTCTCTTTCTGAGGGTACAGGATTTTTAGCCATTGAAGCCTTAGCCCCTTTGGGACCCTGGGAGATTGTCTCTGGATCAGCAGCAGGGCTTTTGTAAAGGAATTTGTGAGAGTCAGGCACTCTATAGTATCCATCTGGTTTCGCTGGAGCAGGAGGCAGAGAATCTGTATTTAGACTAGATTCTAAGAAGACATCATCCACTATGTCCAAAACTGGGGGGATAGCAAGTGGTCTGTGCTGGGGGAGTAAAAGAAACTCTCGGAACCTTTTCTTTGAGTCAGAGTAGTCCTGACCTTCCCAGTGGAAATGTTCCCTCATGGTGTGTAAGGTTTCCCCAAAGGAGTAGTTTTCAGGGGGAGAAGCTGAGGGAATGGAGTCCTCAGCATCAGAATCTTCATAAGGGGGAAAGGAGTAATCCTGTTCCTCAGAGGAGCCTGAGGAAACGGACACCTGATCAGAGAAGGCATAATCCTCCTCTTGTCTAGGCCTTTTGTCGGGGGGGGGGGGGATGGGAACCCCTGATCAAAGAAATCAAATCTTCAGCCATTTTAAGCATCTGTTTCTTAGGCATAGGGCCTTGACCTGGAGACTGAAGTGTAGGCTTTTTTTGGTTTTAGAGGAGTCTTAAGCTTAGCATAAGATTTAATTGTGAGGGTAGTCGGTCTGAAGACACCTTCAGAAACCGAAGGTGTTTCTGCAGCACCGGCTTCCCCTACTGCAAAGTCGTCAGAAAGGCCTAAGGAAAATGGCTGCGTCGGCCTAGAAATCTCTGCTGGGGGATCCGATGCGGCCTGGGGATCCAATTCAGCGGTAGCCAGGGGCTGCGTAGGCGTCTAACTGAAAACCGGAGAACCGGCGACCGGGCCAGCCGAGGCCTCGGAGTCTGGCTTGGATCTAGGCTGCAGGTCCTTATCCTTGCGTTTTTTATGCACACCGGTAGTCGGTTGCTCCGACGGCATAGTGTAATTAAATTTTCTACCGAAGTAGTGTCATGCGAAATCAAAACAACACTTTATAGTTCGCTTATTGAACCTAGCACAAAACCGACAACCAGTGACATCGTGGTCTGGGCCTAGGCAAGGTATGCAAAAAGAATGAAAGTCCTTATGAGGTATTTGCTTCCCACAAGAAATGCAATTGTTAACTTTTTCTGACATCGGACTGAGGCAAGAAAAGGTTCCCCAACGGGGTACTTAGCTTTGAAGACTTCGGACTGAAACTCAATTCGAAAATCTCAGGTGTCGGCCGACCGGCACTTGTGAACTGCTTCTGCTTCGGGCACCGCGTGGCAAGAAAGACTGAAGAAAATGGCGTTGGATGGCTCTGATATACCCCTGGCGCTCTGACGTCAGGGAAGAAGCGACAGCAACCGACGCCAGACCAAGACTTTGGAATTCGTGCCGACTGCGGGACGACCTGACGGCAGGATAACCCAAGTGTGATGACTGCAGCAGGGTAAAGTACAGTTTTGTACCTACCATAAATGTAGATGTTCGAGTGCTAATACAGCTGCAATCATAACAGATGGGGTTCTCCTGCCGTCAGGCGGGTCCTCGGTCGGCCGAATTCCAAAGTCTTGGTCCGGCGTCGGTTGTCGTCGCTTCTTCCCTGACGTCAGTGCGACAGGGGTATAAAGGAACCAGCCGACGCCATTTTCTTCAGTTTTTCTTGCCCCAGATGTCAGGTGCCCCCAGAAGGAAGGCAAAACATAAATTTATGTAATAAAGCAAATGCAATATAATCAAAAAGCAGTAGTTGCAAGCAAATACACCATAAAAGAATACCCCAATGAGGTTGTATGAGGAGGTGTTAGCCATAAGGCCTGTCCCAAGAGGGGAATGAGGGAGGGAAACCTGGACTGCAGCTGTATTAGCACTCGAACATCTATATTTATGGTAGGTACAAAACTGTACTATGTTCATCGTGCATACAGCTGCAGTCATAACAGATGGGTAGAATCCCAAAGCTAAGAAAGGTGTGGTAGGCACTAGGTGGAGCTAGGAGGAGCCAGGATGCCCTGCAGGACTGCAGTGGCAAAGCCTGCTCTGGTTTTGGAGGATAATGGTAGGTGGTAGTGCTTGGAGAAGGTATGCACAGAACTCCAAGTGGCAGCTTCCAAAATATCTTTGGTAGGGACTCCTCTGAGGAAAGCTGCAGAGGTAGCTGTGGCCCTTGTGGAGTGAGATCTGATGCCTGTAGGTACCGTTTTGCCATGAAAGGAATAGCAAAAACGTATGCAGTGGGCTATCCATTTTGAGATTGTTTGTTTGGAAATTGGCTTACCTTGAGATCCTACAGCATAGGACACAAAGAGCTGTTCAGATTTTCTGAAAGGCTTTGTTCTGTCCAAATAATAACGAAGTTGTCTATGGACGTCCAAGGAATGTAGTAATCTTTCCCCTTTGTTTTGAGGATTAGGATAAAAGGTGGGTAAGTGTATGGCCTGATTCAAAGCTACCCTGGATACCACTTTGGGCATAAAAGACGGGTTGGTTCGTAAGGAGACTCTGTCCTGATGGAAGATGATAAAAGGCTGCACAGCCATGAGAGCTTGTAGTTCTGAAACCCTACGAGCTGAGGTAATAGCCAGAAGGAAAGCTGTTTTCCAGGACAAATATTGCAAATCTGATGAGGCAGCTGGCTCAAAAGGAGGCAAGGTTAGTTTCTCTATAATGAAATTGAGATCCCAAGCAGGTATTGGTTGCTTCCTTGGGGGTCTTAGATTCTTAGCCCCTCTGAGGAACTGTCTTAAGAGAGGGTGAGAGAATAAGGGTGGATCAGTGTTGTATTCTGCAGAAATGGCTGAGGCATGGATTTTGATGGAGGAGAATGAAAGTCCACTGCTTAGCAGCTCAGCTAGATACTGTAGTATTTGAGGTAAATTCAGTTTTCCTGGATCCGAGCCCTTTTTCTCATTCCAGACACAAAACCGTTTCCATTTTGCGGAATAAGCTTTTCTAGTTGACGGCCTTCTGGCCTCCAAAATGACATCCTGCACCTCCTTGGAGAGTAGGGTCTGCTGTGATGCTAAGGAATCTTCCATGCGACTAGATTGAGTGTTTTTAGCTGGCTGTGAAGAGTTTTGAAGCTGTGCTGAGTAAGAAGAAGAGGCATTAGAGGCAGGATCCATGGTGGGGAATGTGTCAGACTCCTCAGGAGTGGGTACCAGTGTTGTCTTGGCCAGTCTGGAGCAATGAGAATCATCTGTGGTCTGTCTGCTTTGGTTTTCAATAGAACTTTGGGCAGCAGAGGAAGAGGCGGGAAAGCATAAACTGTCATTGATGTCCAGCTGAAAGAGACAGCGTCCACTCTCCAGGCCTTTGGATGAAAATCCCTTGAGTAGAATTTTGCCAATTGATGATTTTTGTGGGAGGCAAAGAGATCTATGTCTGGCCTTCCCCATGCTTGGATTATCTCTGTAAAAACTTTTGGATGCAACTTCCATTCGTGTGGATCTGTCATATTTCTGCTTAAGTTGTCTGCCAGCGTGTTCTCCTTGCCTGGCAGGTACTGTGCTTGTAGCTCGATTTGCAAGTCCACGGCCCTGTACCAAAGTGACATGGCCAATCTGCATAGGGGGTATGAATGCGTTCCTCCCTGCTTGTTTATGTACCACACAACTGTGGTGTTGTCCGTTCTTATCAATAGCTGACCTGGTTGCAGAAGGTCTTTGAAAGCTATAATAGCATTTATTACTGCTAGCATTTCCTTTAGATTGATGTGAAGGTGCTTTTCTTTTTGGGACCACTTGCCCTGAATGCACCGATCTGTCATGTGTGCCCCCCCAGGCGTACTCCGAGGCATCTGTTGTGATGACTTGGTTTGCTTGAGGCTTGCTGAATGGAAGACCTGTATTTGTTTGGAATGCTTGAGCCCACCACAGAAATTCCTTTTGAAGACATGGAATTAGTGGTATTATTGTTTCCAAACTGTGGCTGTGTTGAGACCATATATTTTTCAGGTACCATTGAAGTTTCCTCATATGCAGCTTTGCACATGGGATTAGTAAGATGCAAGACGCCATGAATCCCAGAGCCTGCCGGATTTTCCTTGCAGTCAGCCTGGTGCAATTTGCTAGTGCTCTGAAGTATTGAGCAAGTTGCCCCTGTTTCTCTGGCGTGAGGTAGGCCATCTGGGTGTTTGTGTCCAAGTAGGCACCCAGGAAAATAATCTTCCGAGAAGGTATTAGCTTTGATTTCTTTTTCTTGACTGTGTATCCCAGAGAGCTCAACAACGTTATCACATAAGCCAGATGTTTCAGGAGAATGTCCTTGCTGTCCGCTTGGATCAGGCAGTCATCCAAATAAGGGTATAGTTGTATCTCTTGAAGTCTGCAGTAGGCAATCACTGATGCCAGGCATTTCGTGAATACTCTGGGCGCAGTAGATAAGCCAAAGGGCAATGCAGAGAATTGATAATGGGTTGAACCTGCAAGAAATCTGAGGTATCTTCTGCAATCTTGTCTGATTGGGACATGCAGGTATGCCTCCTTGAGGTCCAGTGTTACCAGCCAAGACTCCTTGCCCAGCATGGGAAGAAGCTGCTGTAGAGTGAGCGTCTTGAATTTTGGTACGATTAGAAATGTGTTTAGGATGGATAGGTCCAGAATAGGTCTCCAATCTTTTCCCTTCCTTGGTACCAGGAATAGTCTGGAATAAAAACCTTGACCTTGTTCGTGCGTAGGTACCTCTTGAATTGCTTTCATGTCTATGAGATCTGTAATTTGCTTTTGTGCCTCTGCCCTTTGATTGTGTGGCAGGTTCGGCATGCCTCTTATTTTTGGAAGGGTGTGAAAATGGAATCTGTAACCTTTGTTTATAATGTCCAGGATCCATTTGTTTTTTGTGATAATATGCCAATTTTTTGAAAATAATAACAGTTTTCCTCTTAAGGGTGCTGCCATTTGAGTTTTGCTTGGCATGCAAAGGAGAAAGTCATTGTGTTTGCTTTCTGAATGGTTGCGAGTTATCCTCACCACCTCTTTGTGCAGGAGCTTGCCATTGTCTGCCTCTAAACGATCCTTGGGATTGTCCTCTGCCCCTCGGGCGCCTGTATCTACCCCTTTGGGGTCTGCCCGTGGCTGGAAAGGACCAATTTTTGGAAGGCCAATTTCGACTGAAATGTGGGGGTTGTACCTGTAGAAAATCCTTCACAGTTTGCATTGATTTAGCTTTTTCCTCCATTTTCCTTAATACCTCCTCAGCTTTAGCACCAAATAACACATCCTTTTGTAGAGGGGCATCTAGTAATTTAGCTTTGACATGATCAGGCAAGGTTTGTTCCTTGAGCCAGGCATGTCTACGTATGACTGATCCTGTAACTGCAGCTCTACATGAGGCCTCTAGAGCATCAAAACCACATTGTAAGGTATGCTTACCCACTTGTTCTGCACTATGCATCAAATCCTGTAACTCCTTCAAGTCTGGTTGTTCACGTTGTGACATTTTACTTTTCAATTGTGATAACAAAAACTGTTGGTACTTTAGCATATGGAACTGACAGTTTAAGGCTCTCATGGTTAAGGTAGCAGAGGTATATACCTTTTTTCCCCACCTTTCTAAGGATCTAGAATCTTTCTCGGAAGGTAATGGATTCTTTGCAGTGGAGGCCTTAATTCCCTTGGGGTCCTGTGATATGGTTTCTGGGTCAGCAGTATGGCTTTTGTAAAGAAATTGGTGTGAGTCAGGAACCCTGTTAGTACCCGTCAGGTTTGACTGGGGCTGGAGGCAGAGAATCTGGGTTAAGGCAGGCCTCCGAGTAAACATCATCTAGGATGTCCAAGACAGGAGGTATAGCCAGAAGCCTGTGCTGAGGTAGCAAGAGAAATTCCCTAAGCCTCTTCTTGGAATCTGAATAATCTTGGCCTTCCCAGTGGAAGTGTTCCCTTAAGGTATGTAGAGTTTCCCCGAATGAGAAATCCTCTGGGGGGGATACAGAAGGAATAGACTCCTCTGCATCAGAGTCTTCAAAAGGGGAGTAGGAGTGTTCCTGATCATCAGAGTGCTCTGAAATAATGGAGCCCTGACCAGAGGAGGGAGATTCTTCCTCCACTCTGGGCCTTTTGTCTGGTGGGGGTTGAGAACCCCTGATAAGAGTAATTAAATCCTCAGCCATTTTAAGCATCTGTTTATTAGGCATGGGGCCTGAAGATGGGCCCTGTGTAGCTTGTCTCTTAGAGTGCATGGCTGTTTTAGACTTAGTGAAAGTCTTGATGGAAAAAGAAGAGAAAGTTCTGAAGACACCTTGAGTGGAGGTAGACCTGTCCACGTTGAGCGGTTGAACGCCAAGAATGGCTTCAGTATCGGTAGTCGGGGTGTGGGCTGAGGAGCCTGTGACCTCAGGCACAGGAGACACCGCCAAAGAAGAGTCGTCAGTAGTCACAGGCTGCGTAGACGCCTCGCTGAGAACCGGACCACGAGGAGTCGGCTTTGGCGTGGTGTCGGTAGAGGCCGCGGACCTCGTGTGTCGGTCCTTATCTTTGCGTTTTTTAGACAAAACTGGAGTCGGAATATCCGACGACATAATATAGTTAAATGCTTTTCCAAAATAATGCTGGGCGAACTCCGCCCGACGCTTGATAGTGCGTTTACTGAATGTAGCATAAAAGCGACAGGCCGAGACGTTGTGGTCTGGGCCTAAACAAGGTATACAGCGGGAATGGAAATCCTTATGCGGTACTTGCTTCCCACATGAAATACAATTGTTAACTTTGTCTGATATCGGTCTGAAGCAAGAAAAGTTTCCCCAACGGGGTACTTAGCTTTCAAGAAGACTTCGGATTCAAATTTTTCGTAAATTCAGGAGCTGGCCGACCGGCACTTGCGAACTGCTTCTGCTTTGGGCACTGCGCGGCAAGGAAGACTGAAGAAAATGGCGTCGGCTGGTTCCTTTATACCCCTGTCGCACTGACGTCAGGGAAGAAGCGACGACAACCGACGCTAGACCAAGACTTTGGAATTCGGCCGACCGAGGACCGGCCTGACGGCAGGAGAACCCCTTCTGTTATGACTGCAGCTGTATGCACGATGAACATCAAGTAAGATTAAGACTTAAATCACTCCTTTTTATGCATGGAAAAATAATTTTCTTCAAGTCAGAGTAAGATAGGCAAGGGCACTCTAGGCTCGGTTTGAATATGGACTGCCACTAACAGCATATACCTTACAAAGACTCATCTTTACAAAGGACTGCTAAGATAATCTGTAGATTTATTATACTGATGCTCATTATACTGATCCCTTACTGCGAACGTCATTGAACCACCTTGCAAAAAGCAAATTGGATGTCCATTAAAACAATCAGATTTAATGCTCTGTTTCTTCTTAAATCATTAAAACTGGAATCATACCCAGTCCTACACAGCAGAATATCATGGTCAATCACACAAAATAACAGATAATATCCTCGTATTAAGATGATTTAAACAAACTACACTGAAGGATTCCGTTCCTGTCAACAGTAGTTCTAAAACCTAGGACAACCTATATCTCTTACACTCAAAGCCATACAACTACAAGGAGTTCAGAAGCCAGTTAAATTTCCTTAAAGATCACTCAAAGTACCAATGGCCAAACTACCCAGGCGTAATCTGAACAATTCTCATTCTACATCCAGCTCTTTTCTCTTACTCCTTGTCTTTTCAGCCTCAGATAAACTGATGCACAAATCTGAAAGAGTAAAGCCCGACTCCTGGTAACACAACCTTTTCATGTACATCCTGTATCACACAAACACTGTAAATAATTTTCCATACTTAATGTGTACCAAGTTGCTGTCCTTTAAGCTAATTTCTTTAAAAGCTTTGCGTTAGGCTATATGAATAATTCTGCCTCTTAAAATGTAAATTAATTCTATGTGAAAAGGTAATAAATGTCCACGTATTTTACATATGTTTACAAAGTAAGTGAACTGGTCCTAGAATCCTTTTCAGCTATGGCCTGGGCCATGTAGGCAGGAAAGTAGAGTTGTGTACCTACCATAAATGTAGATGTTCGAGTGTATTCACTGTTGCAGTCATTACACTTGGGTTATCCTGCTGGCAGGCTACCCACAGTCGGCCTGAAATCCAAAGTCCTGGTCTGGCGTCGGTTGCTGTCACCTCTTCCCTGACGTCAGTGCGCCAGGGGGTATAAAAGATGCAGCCGACGCCATTTTCTTCAGTTTTTCTTGCCCCAGATGTCAGGTGCCCCCAAAATGGTAGGCTAAAAAACATTGCTTATAAAAGCATGCAATAAAATAAACAATACCTTCATCTACAAGCAAATGCACCACATAGGTTGTATAGAATAGAGAAGTACAGAAGTCCCAGCAAAGAAAGGGGGATGGTGGGTGGGTAAAGTACAGTTTTGTACCTACCATAAATGTAGATGTTCGAGTGTATACACTGCTGCAGTCATTACACTTGGGTTATCCTTTCGTCAGGCGGTTCCCCAGTCGGCCTGAGTTTCAAAGTCTTGGTCCAGCGTCTGTTGCTGTCGCCTCCTCCCTGACGTCAGTGCGACAGGGGTATATAAGATGCAGCCGACGTCATTTTCTTCAGTTTTTCTTGCCCCAGATGTCAGGTGCCTCTAAATAGGTAGGCAATTCCAATTGCTAATAAAACATATATAAAAAAAGCAAAAGATAACTTACAGCTAACAGCAAATACTCCCCATAGGTAGTAAGGGTAGGAGACATAGGTACGTACCAGTCAGTAAGAGAAGGAGGGAGGATAACCTGGACTGCAGCAGTGTATACACTCTAACATCTACATTTATTGTAGGTACAAAACTGTACTATGCTCATCGTGTTACACTGCTGCAGTCATTATACTTGGGTAGAATCCCAAAGCTGAGGTAGGGTGGCTGGTTCTATAAGGCATTAGGGGTGGCTATAAGGCCCTGCAGTGGCGAAGCCAGCTCTGGATTTAGAGTATAGAGGCAGATGGTAATGCTTGGTGAAGGTATGTACAGAACTCCAAGTTGCTGCTTCCAAAATATCCTTGGTAGGCAGTTGAAGTGGCTGTTGCCCTGGTGGAGTGAGATCTAATGCTGCTAGCTACAGGTTTTCCATGGTATGTGTAGCAGAACCGTATACAATGTCCTATCCATTTTGAAATAGTCTGTTTTGAAATGGCTTTTCCCTTTGATCCTGCAGCATATGCTACCAATAATTGCTCAGATTTTCTGAAAGCGTTGGTTTTGTCCAAGTAGAAGCGTAACTGCCTGTGAATGTCCAAAGAGTGCAGTAGTCTCTCCCCTTTATTCTGTGGTTTAGGATAAAAAGTTGGCAGGTGAATAGTTTGGTTTAGAGCCACACTGGATACCACCTTTGGCATAAACGTAGGGTTAGTTCTTAAAGACACCCTGTCCTGGTGGAAAATGAGGAAAGGTTCCACTGCCATAAATGCCTGTAATTCTGAAACTCTTTGTGCTGATGTTATTGCCAGGAGCACAGCAGTTTTCATAAAGGTATATTTTATTTCTGCTGTGTTAGCTGGCTCAAAAGGAGGTAAAGTTAGTTTTTCCAAAACAAAGTTGAGGTCCCAAGTTGGAGTAGGTGCTCTACGGGGCAGTCGTATGTTTTTAGCCCCTCTGAGGTACTGTTTTAACAAAGGATTAGAGAAAATTGGTGGATCCATGTTGTAATGAGCAGAGATGGCAGAGGCTTGGATCTTGATGGATGAGAAGGAGAGGCCTTTGTCCAGCATCTCAGGTTAAGTATTGTAGTATCTGAGGAATGTTTGGGACAAGAGGGTCAAGGTTGTGAGCTTGGTTCCAGGCACAGAATCTCTTCCATTTATCTGAACAGGCTTTCCTGGTACTAGGCCTTCTGGCCTCCAGAATGACATCCATAACAGCTTTGGAGAGAGGCATTGCTTGCTTGACTAAGGAATCTTCCATGCAGCTAGGTTTAAGGTCTTTAGCTGGCTGTGTAGTATTTGATTGTTGCGCTGAGTCAGCAGATGTGGGATTTGAGGCAAAATCCAGGGTGGTTCTTGTGCTAAGCTCCTTAAGATTGGGTACCAGTGCTGGCGTGGCCAGTCTGGTGCAATCAGGATCATCTTTGGCTCTTCTTGCCTGGCTTTTATGAGTACCTTTGGCAGGAGAGGTAGTGGTGGGAAAGCGTATACTTGTAGGTTCTCCCAGCTGAATGAGAGGGCATCCACTTTCCATGCTTGTGGATGGTAACTCCTTGTGCAGAATTTTTGTAGCTGGCAGTTTATTGAGGATGCAAACAGATCTATGTCCGGGCTCCACCATTTCTGTATTATCATTCTGAATATTTGAGGATTCAATTCCCATTCGTGGGGATCCATGATGTTTCTGCTTAAGTTGTCTGCCAGTGTGTTTTTCTCTCCTGGCAGGAATTGTGCTTGCAGATGAACTTGAAGGTTTATAGCGGTGTTCCACAAGGTCATGGCTTGTCTGCATAGGGGGTAGGAGTGAGTGCCCCCTTGCTTGTTTATGTACCACATAACTGTAGTGTTGTCTGTCTTTAGTAATAGTTGTCCTAGATGCAGCAGGTCCTTGAAAGCTATAAGGGCATTTTGTACAGCTAGCATCACTTTTTGATTGATGTGAAGATGCCTTTGTTCTGTGGGCCACGTGCCCTGAACACATTTGCCTGCCATGTGTGCTCCCCAGGCGTATTCCAATGCATCTGTTGTCAGTGTTTGCCTGGCTGTGGGTTGTGTAAAAGGCTGTCCCTTGTTGAGGTGACAAGCTTGAGCCCACCATTGAAACTCCTGTTGAAGGCAAGGGATTAGTGGTATAACTGTTTCCAAACGTTGACAGTGTTGAGACCATACATTCTTTAGGTACCATTGTAGTTTCCTCATATGCAGTCTGGCATATGGAATTAGTAGTATGCAGGATGCCATGTAACCCAAGGCCTGCAGAATCTTTCTTGCAGGGAGTTGGGTCTTTGTTGCCATCAATTGAAAGTATTGAGTCAGTTGTCCTTGCTTGTCTGGCGTGAGATAAGCCATCTGGGCTGTTGTGTTCAAGCTGGCACCCAGGAATATAATCTCTTGTGAGGGCACTAAGTTTTGATTTCTTTTCGTTTACTGTGTACCCCAGGCAACTTAACTTTTTTACAAACACCAGATGCTTTAGAAGAATGTCCTTGCTCTCTGCTTGAATCGGGCAGCCGTCCAGGTACGGATAAATTTGAATTCCTTTCTGACTGCAAAATGCAATTACTGGTGCCAGGCATTTTGTGAAGACCCTGGGCGCAGTAGATAAGCCAAAGGGCAGTGCAGAGAATTGGTAGTGCACTGGACCAGCTATGAATCTGAGGCATCTTCTGCAGTTTTGTCTGATAGGGACATGCAGGTATTGCCTCCTTGAGGTCCCAAGTCACGAGCCAAGCTTTCTTGCCCAGCATGGGAAGAAGCTGCTGTCATGTCAACATTTTGAATTTCGTAACATCCAGGTAAGTGTTTACAGATGAAAGATCCAGAATGGGCCTCCAGGCTTTGTCCTTTCTGGGTACCACAAAGAGTCTTGAGTAAAATCCTTGTCCTTGCTCCTGTGATGGTACCTTTTGAATAGCTCTCATATCCATGAGTGCTGTAATTTGTTTCTGAGCCTCTGTCCATTGATTTGGTGGCAGATTTGGCATTCCTTTTAACCTTGGCAGAGTGTGAAAGTGGAACCTGTAACCTTGAAATACAATGTTGAGAGCCCATTTGTCTTTGGTGATCATTTGCCAATTGTGGTAGAGTGCCAGTTTTCCTCCCAAGGGGGCTGCCAAGAGGGATTTGTTTGGCAGCTGTAGTGGGAAGTCATTGGAGCTGCTTTTTATATGGTTGGGGTTTGTCTTCCCCTTCTTTCTGGCCTGATGCAACCCAATGTCGATGCCTGTAAGGACCTTGTGTTTGACCTCTACCTCTTGGACGTCTGTATCTTCCCCTTTGAGGTCTATCTGTAATTAGAAAGGACCAATTCTTAGCTTGCCAGTTTCTGCTAAATCTAGGAGGCTGAACCTGTAAGAAATCCTTCACCGTTTGCATAGATTTTGCCTTATCCTCCATTTTATTTAATACCTCTTCTGCCTTAACTCCAAATAACACATCCTGCTGCAAAGGTGCATCCAATAATTTTGCTTTAACATGATCTGGTAACGTATGTTCTTTTAACCAAGCATGTCTTCTAATGACAAGAGCCTGTAACTGCTGCTCTGCAGGAGGCCTCTAGAGAATCAAAACCACATTGCCAAGTATGCTTTCCCACTTGTTCAGGTGCATGCAATAAATCTTGCATTTCTTAAAAATTAGGAGGATCTGATTCTGGAAGCATTTTTTGTTTTAACTGAGACAGTAAATATTGCTGATATTTTAGCATGTGAAACTGGCAATTTAAGGCTCTCATTGCTAAAGTTGCAGACGTATATACCTTCTTTCCCCATCTGTCTAATGCTCTGGAATCTCTGTCAGAGGGAACTGGATTCTTTGGCTGATGAGGCCTCAACTCCTTTGGGTCCCTGAGAAACAGTTACAGGGTCAGCTACAGGGCTTTTATACAGAAATTTATGTGAGTCAGGGACTCTGTAGTATCTCTCAGGTTTAACAGGGGCTGGAGGTAAGGAATCAGGATTTAAGCTGGATTCAGTATACACATCATCCACACTATCTAACACTGGCGGAATAGCAAGGTGTCTGTGTTGAGGTAATAAAAGGAAGTCTCTGAGCCTTTTCTTGGATTCTGAGTAATCCTGGCCTTCCCAGTGGAAATGCTCCCTCATGGTATGTAGGGTATCCCCAAAGGAGTAGTCTTCAGGCGGTGAGGCTGATGGAATTGATTCCTCAGCATCAGAATCCTCATAAGGGGGTAAACAGCATCCTAGGTCTGAGGATGAATCAGAAGAGATAGACACCTGGTTGGATGAGTCATAGTCTGCATCCTGTCTAGGCCTTTTATCAGGAGGGGGATGGGACCCCCTGATCAGAGTGATTAGGTCTTCGGCCATTCTGAGCATTTGTTTCTTAGGCATGGAGGCCTGTCCTGGAGAATGCTGTATTTGTTTCTTTGATATTAAAGGAGGCTTACACTTAGCTGAAGGTTTAATGCTTAACTGAGTAGGTCTGAAGACACCCTCTGAAGCTGTGGGTTGCTCAGCTACTTCCAGATCCCTCTGAAAGATTAGTCTTGGTAGGCTGAATAACTTGTGCGTCCGAAGGCCTAGCCATCTCCACGTGGGAGTCAGTGGTTCTACAGAAGCGGTCATCAGGGGCTGCGAAGGCGCCTCACTGAAAACCGGAGAACCAGCGACTGGCCTAGAAGAGGCTTCGTCGTCAGTTTTGGGCCTCGGATGACTATCCTTGTCTTTGTGCTTTTTGTGTATTCCAGTCGTCGGAAGTTCCGACGGCATGGTATAATTGAATTTTCTACCAAAATAATGTCGGGCAAAATTAAACCAACGTTTAATAGCGCGCTTGTTAAACCTAGCACAAAACCGACAACCAGTGATGTTGTGGTCTGGGCCTAGGCATGGGATACAATAGGAATGGAAATCTTCATGAGGTATTTGCTTCCCACAAGAAATACAGTTATTAACTTTTACTGACATCGGTCTGAGGCAAGAAAATGTTTCCCCAATGGGGTACTTAGCTTTGTAGAAGACTTCGGTTCTGGATTCGGAATGAAAATCTCAGGAGACGGCCGACCAGCACTTGCGAACTGCTTTTGCTTCAGGCACCGCGCGGCAAGAAAGACTGAAGAAAATGGTGTCGGCTGCATCTTATATACACCTGTCACACTGACGTCAGGGAGGAGGCAACAGCAACCGACACCGGACCAAGACTTTGGAACTCAGGCCGACTGGGGAACCGCCTGACGGCAGGGTAACCCAAGTGTAATGACTGCAGCAGTGTAACACTATGAACATCCTGGTCTGCAACAGTGAATACACTCGAACATCTACATTTATGGTAGGTACACAACTGTACTATGTTCACCGTGTTTCACTGTTGCAGTCATTACACTTGGGTTGAATCCCAAAGCTGAGGTTGGGCGGCTGGGTCTAAATAGAATTAGGAGTGGCTAAAAGGCCCTGCAGAACTGCAGTGGCAAAGCCTGATCTGGATTTAGAGTAAAGAGGTAAGTGGTAGTGCTTAGTAAAAGTGTGCACAAAGTCCAAGTTGCAGCCTCCAAAATATCCTTGGTTGGTACTCCTCTGAGAAAGGCTGCTGAGGTGGCTGCTGCCCTGGTAGAATGTGGTCTAATGCCCATAGGCACTGATTTGCCATGTTGTGAATAGCAGAAACGAATGCAGTGCCCTATCCATTTTGAAACAGTCTGCTTTGAGATAGACTTTCCTTGTGATCCTGCAGCATATGCCACTAAAAGTTGCTCAGTCTTTCTGAAAGCTTTAGTTTTGTCCAAGAAGAAGCGTAGCTGTCTGTGTATGTCCAAAGAATGCAGAAGTTTCTCCCCTTTATTCTGTGGGTATGGGTAAAAATGTAGGCAAATGAATGGTTTGGTTAAGAGCCACAATGGACACTACCTTAGGCATAAATGTTGGGTTTGTCCTTAGAGAAACCCTGTCCGGATGGAAGATAATAAAAGGTTCCACAGCCATTAATGCCTGTAGCTCTGAGACTCTTCTTGCTGAAGTTATTGCCAGGAGCAGAGCTGTTTTCCATGATAAGAATTTTATCTTAGCTGTATTGACTGGCTCAAAAGGAGGCAGTGTGAGTTTTTCCAAGACAAAATTGAGGTCCCATGCAGGTATTGGTGCTCTCCCTGGAGGCCTTATGTTTTTGGCCCCCCCCTGAGGTACTGCCTAAGCAATGGATGTGAAAAAATAGGTGGGTCCGTATTGTAATGAGCTGAAATGGCAGAGGCATGGATCTTAATTGATGAGAAGGATAGGCCTTTGTCCAGCATCTCAGTTAGATATTGTAAAATCTGAGGAATAAACAAGCGTGTCAATTCCTTGTGCCTGGTTCCAAGCACAGAATCTCTTCCATTTTTCTGCATAAGATTTTCTGGTGCTGAGCTTCCTAGCCTCCAAAATAACATCCATAACCCCTTTAGAGAGAGGTGTATTCTGAATGGTTACACTATCAGCCATGCAGCTAGATTTAGGTTCTGAGTTGGCTATGCAGGATCCGATTGTTTTGTTGGGTCAGTAAATAAGGAATTTGAGGCAATGTCCAGGCTGGGCCTTGAGACAAGCTCCTTAGGACTGGGTACCAGTGTTGGCGTGACCAATCCGGGGCAATCAGTATCATTTGTGGCTTCTCTTGTCTGACCTTTAGGAGTACCTTGGGGAGGAGAGGCAGTGGAGGAAAGACATATACTGTAAGGTTGTTCCTGCTGAATGACAAAGCATCCACTTTCCATGCTTGTTTGTGTTAAGTCCCTGTGCAGAATCTCTGAAGTTGGCAGTTGTGAGGGGAGGCAAAAAGATCTATGTCTGGGCATCCCCATTTCCTTATGTTGAAGATTTGTGGATCTAGTATCCACTCGTGAGGATCCATGAGGTTTCTGCTTAGTTCGTCTGCCAGAGCATTTGTTTTTCCTGGCAGGAATTGTGCTTGCAGGTGTACTTGGTAAGTCAATGCTGTGTTCCACAAAATCATGGCATGTCTGCAGAGGGAGTAGGAATGTGTGCCCCCCTGCTTATGTACCACATGACTGTGGTGTTGTCCATCTTTATCAGCAGCTGTCCTTGATGAAGTAGGTCCTTGAAGGCTGTCATGGCATTTTGTACAGCTAGCATCTCTTTTTGATTGATGTGAAGATGCCTTTGGCTTGCGGGCCATGTGCCCTGAATACATTTTCCTGCCATGTGGGCCCCCCAAATATAATCTGATACATCTGTTGTTAGTGTTTGCCTGGTTGTGGGTAAAGTGAATGGCTGTCCCTTGTTGTGGTGACAGGCCTGTGCCCACCATCGAACCTCCTGTTGCAGGCAGGGAATGAGTGAAATTAATGATTCCAGGCTGTGGCAATGTTGAGTCCAAACACTTTTTAGATACCATTGTAGTTTCCTCATATGCAGTCTTGCATATGGAATTAGCAGAATGCAGGATGCCATGTAGCCCAGAGCCTGCAGAATTTTTCTTGCAGATAACTGGGTCTTTGTTGCCATGCTTTCAAAGTAAGAAGTCAGTTGCCCTTTGTCTGGCGTGAGATACGCCATCTGGGCAGTTGTATTTAAGCTTGCACCCAGGAATATTATCTCTTGAGAGGGTACTAGTTTTAATTTCTTTTCGTTTACTGTGTACCCTAGGCAAATTAGTAATCTTTTTACAAACGCCAGATGCTTTAGTAGAATATCTTTGGTCTCTGCTTGAATAAGGCAGTTGTCGAAGTAGGGATATATATGAATTCCTCTTTGTCTGCAAAATGCAATTACTGGTGCCAGGCATTTTGTGAAGACCCTGGGTGCAGTAGATAAGCCAAAGGGCAGTGCAGAGAATTGATAGTGCATTGAGCCAGCTATGAATCTGAGGTATCTTCTGCAAGATTGTCTGATTGGGAGATGCAGGTATGCCTCTTTGAGGTCCAAAGTTACAAGCCAAGCCTTCTTGCCCAGCATGGGCAGAAGCTGCTGCAGAGTCAACATTTTGAATTTCGGAACGTCCAGAAAAGTATTTAGAATAGACAGGTCCAGAATTGGTCTCCAAGCTTTGTCCTTTCTTGGTACTAAGAAAAGTCTCAAGTAAAATCCTTGTCCCTGCTCTTGTTGTGGCACTGGCTGAACAGCCCTCATGTTCATGAGAGATTAAACTTATTTTTGTGCCTCTGCCCATTGATTGTGTGGCAGGTCTGGCATACCTTTTGCCTTTGGAAGGGTGTGAAAGTGGAACCTGTAGCCCTGAGAGACTATATTTAAGACCCATTTGTCCTGGGTGATCATGTGCTAATTTTGTGAAAAACGTGCTAGCTTTCCCCCTAAGGGTGCTGCCAAAATATAAATGTTTGGCATTGGCAGAGGGAAGTCATTGGGACTTTTTTCTAAATGGCTGTGATTTGTCTTCTCCATTTTTGGAGGTAGAAGCACCCCATTGTTTGGGCCTGTATGAGCCCTGGGGCTGTTGTCTGCCTCTAGGGCATCTGTATCTGCCTCTTTGTGGCCTGTCTCACACGGGAAAGTACCAATTCTTAGAAGGCCAGTTCCTGCTAAATCTCGGTGGCTGTACCTGTAAGAAATCTTTTACTGTCTGCATAGATTTAGCTTTATCCTCCATTTTCAACACCACCTCTTCTGCCTTAATACCAAACAAAGTATCATGCTGTAATGGAGCATCCAATAATTTTGCTTTAACATGATCAGGCAGAGTCTGTTCCATTAACCAAGCGTGCCTTCTAATGACAGAACCTGTTACAGCGGCCCTGCAAGAGGCCTCCAGTGAATCATATCCACATTGCAAAGTATGCTTTCCCACTTGTTCAGCTGCATGCAATAAATCCTGCATTTCCTTGTTCTCAGAACTTTCAGAATTTGTCAACATTTTCTGTATTAGCAGAGACATTAAGTATTGCTGATATTTAAGCATGTGAAACTGACAATTTAAAGCCCTTACAGCCACGGTAGCAGAAGTGTAAACTGTTTTCCCCCCATCTGTCCATTGCCCTTGAATCTCTATCTGAGGGGACGGGGTTTTTTGCAGTAGCGGCCTTGACCCCTTTGGGACCCTGAGATATAGTTTCTGGGTCAGCAGCAGGGTTTTTATATAGAAATTTATGAGAATCTGGAACCCTGTAGTATCTGTCTGGCTTAACAGGTGCAGGAGGTAAAGAGTCGAGAGACAGGCCGGACTCTGAAAATACATCATCTACAATGTCTAGAACAGGTGGAATAGCAAGAGGTCTGTGCTGAGATAGTAAAAGAAAGTCTCTGAGCCTTTTTTTAGATTCTGAGTAATCTTGGCACTCCCAGTGGAAATGCTCCCTCATGGAATGCCGGGTTTCCCCAAAGGAATAATCCTCAGGAGGAGAAGCTGAAGGAATAGATTCTTCAGCATCAGAATCCTCATAGGCAGGAATAGAGTATCCCTGTTCTGAAGAGGAGTCGGAGGAAATGGAAACCTGATTAGAGGAATCATATTCAGTGTCTTGCCTAGGCCTCTTATCAGGAGGGAGATGGGAACCCCTGATCAAAGTAATTAGGTCTTCGGCCATTTTGAGTATCTGTTTCTTAGGCATGGAAGTCTGTCCTGGAGAATGCTGTACTTGGTTCCTTGTCTTTAAAACTGTTTTAGTCTTTGTCTTGGATGCTGAAGTTGGCTTGATATAAAGCTGTGTAGGTCTGAAAACACCCGCAGAAGCCGATGCCTGCTCAGCGACTCCGGACCCATCTGAGGGATTAGTTTCCGTAGGCCCAATACCTTGAGTATCCAGAGGCCTAGCTGTCTCCACGTGGGAGTTGGAGGTGGCCTGCGGCTCTGAGGTAGCGGGTGTCAGGGGCTGCGAAAGCGCCTCACTGAGAACCAGCAACTGGCCTAGAAGAGGCTTTGTCGTCGGTTTTGGACCTCGGATACCTGTCCTTTTCTTTTTCCTTGCGCTTTTTATGAACTCCAGTCGTCGGCTGTTCCGACGGCATTATATAGATAAACCTTCGGCCAAAGTAATGAAAAGCAAAATCCTACCGACGCTTAACAGTGCGTTGGTTAAATCTAGCACAAAACCAACAACTAGCAACGTCGTGGTCAGGGCCTAGGCAAGGAATACAGTAAGAATGAAAATCCTTGTGAGGTATTTGCTTCCCACAAGAAATAAAATTGTTAACTTTTTCTGACATCGGTCTGGAGCAAGAAAAAAGTTTCCCCAACGGGGTACTTAGCTTTATTGAAGACTTCGGATCTGAAATTCAATTTTGAAAATCTCAGGAGTCGGCTGACCAGCACTTGCGAACTGCTTTTGCTTCGGGCACCGCGTGGCAAGAAAGACTGAAGAAAATGTCGTCGGCTGCATCTTTTATACCCCTGGCGCACTGACGTCAGGGAAGAGGCAACAGCAACTGACGCTGGACCAGGACTTTGTAATTTAGGCCGAATGCGGGTAGCCTGCCAGCACCCAAGTGTAATGACTGCAACAGTGAAACACGATGAACATCAGTAATGTTTGCTTGTTTTAATTATGTTATACTTAAAGCCAAATAAAAGAACAGAACAAAATACAAGCAGTTTGAAACACAATTAACAGCTGCAGAGGTAACATAATATCTTAGGTGCATTTAATACAACAGTTGTGTACAATTTTACGATAACAATAGATGCCCCTTCCCTTCACTGTTGCAGTACTCTTTACAATAGGGATTCCCCTGCCTATGGCAGCCCAACGTCCAGCCAGTATACCAAAGCCTTTAGTGTATATGGGTACACATCACACATATGCTCTCTGCGCACGGCAAAGAGCATAAAGGTGACATCCAGATGTACCATTCTCAGAACTGAAAAAGCCCCAGAATTAACGAAATGCTAAGGATAATAGTAGGTAACAGGTACATCCAAAAGTAAAAGGCTCAGGGGGAGGAGGGAGAGAGCAAAAACTGCAACAGTGAAGAGGAGGAGATCTACTGTTCTGGTAAGATTTTACACAACTGCACTATGTACTTCCAGATCACTGTTGCAGCATTCTTTACAATAGGGAGAGTACAGTAGCTCAGAAAGAATTCTGGGAGGAGGAATGGCCACAGAGCCTTCTAGAAAGCCATAAACAATGGCTCTGAGATAACCAGCTCTAGTCCTAGAAATCACATCCAACTTATAGTGCCTGGTAAATGTATGCACAGAAGTCCACATAACTGTCTCAAGGATAAAATTAGTATCCAAGCCCTTGAAAAAAGCCCCAGAAGAGGCTATAGGCTTAGTAGAAAGCCTTAACAGAAGAAGAATGGCTCTTCCCATGAAAGGGATAACAAAAGAAAATGCTGTACATAGCCAAGAAAAAATGGTTTGCTTGGAAACAGCCAAACCTAAAGAAGTGGGATGAAAGAAAACAAAAAGGTGTTCAGATTTATGAATGGCTTTAGTTTTGTCTAAACATCTGAGGTGTCCATGCAAATCCAAGGTGTGAAGAACCTTCCCACTAGCAGATTGCGGAAAAGGAAAAAAAGTGGGCAACTGAACAGACTTTTTAAGAGACAACTCATTAACCACCTTGGGCATAAAAGAAGGATTAGTACAAAGAGGCACCTTATCCTTATGAAAGACCAAAAAAGGAGGGACAGCCATAAGGGCTTGCAGTTCAGACACCCATATGGCAAAAAGAGCCAAAATAACAGTCTTCCAAGAACAATGTTGAAAGAAAGCTGAAGCAGCAGGTTCAAAAGAAGCCAGTCACCTTTTCCAAAATAAAAGTATATAAGACTTCCAAATGATGTAATACTCCTGGCGAATTATGGATGGAAAGAACCCGAGAATCTTGGGTGATCTTTAACCAAACAGAAAGGGAGAGGGAAAGGTGAACAGAGAATAGAATATAACAGAGGAACAGGGAAAAGATAGTTGGACAACACCTGGTTTATCTGGAAAAGGAGGTGTCTGAGCTAAAGGGGTTTGGGTAGCCTTAGCAGGATGAGTCCTTGTACCACTCTTTTTATCTTTGAGGGAGAAGAGACAAACGAGCGTTCAGACCGACGATCGAAGATGGCATTTGGACTGGCAGCAAAGAAGTTCTGAGGATGGTATGTCAGGACGTCACCTTTATGACCTACGCCGAGTGCATACAGCATATGTGTGATGTATGTTGTACCCATTACAACCTAAAGGCTTTGGTACACTGGTTGGATGTCGGGCTGCTCTAGGCAGGGGATCCCTATTGCAAAGAACACTGCAACAGTGATACAGAAGGACATCTATACAATAAATGCACACACCCCAGTCTGCAGAGGGGGAAATGCTGAAGAAAGATGACAACACATGCTGCTGAGCTCTTTGCAGTGAAGTGAGACATGTAGCAGATAGACAAATAACTTCACACAACTACAATAAAGTAGGTCCTCACTCTACTGCCTACAACAGAAGTATGGAGAGAGGGTAAGACCAGGTTTACTCCCACCAGGCAAAAAACAGTCAGTGCCTCTAAAGCAGTGATATTTGTTTTCTTTAAAAAGATGCTGTTTGTGATATTTAGCTAATTTGGCAGAAATAAGGCAGCTGTTTCTAAAACAGTTACATCTGCTTTCTTTACAAAGACACTGTTTGATAGACTTCTTGAGGTCACTCAGATTTTCTTATAGTTCAGGAAATGTTATCCCAGGCAGCCAGAGCAATCCTGAAGAATGCCTATTACCAAGACAGTAGCGTAAAAGAAGGCCATAGAAGTTATATAATCAAGAATTACTGAGGGGGTAACTTTGTTCTCTATTGGCTAGCAGATGAGAAAGTACAGTTGTGTACACTTACCATAAATGTAGATGTTCGAGTGTATTCACTGTTGCAGTCATTACATTTGGGTAATTTGCTTGCAGGTAGCCCTCAGTTGGCCTGATTAACAGTGTCTTGGATCCTGCGTCGGTTGCTGTCCCTTCTTCCATGACATCAGGTCGCACAGGGGTATAAAACGTGCAGCCGACGCCATTACATCAGTTTTTCTTGCACCAGATGTCAGGTGCCCCCCCTAATGGGAAGCAATTAAACATAAAAGCACAAAGATATACCTCCAACAAAAAAGCAAACACACCAAAAAGGCTTTTAAGCATAGTAAAGGAAAGTAGAGGTATAGCCAAAAGAAGAACGGGGCCTGGAGGGTGGGTAACCAGGACTGCAACAGTGAATACACTTGAACATCTAAATTTATAGTAAGTGTACACAACTGTACTATGTTCTTCGTGTTTCACTGTTGCAGTCATTACATTTGGGCAGATTCCCAAAGCTATGGTTGGGAGGAGGAATTTAGACAGCATTAGGGCCCACTATAAGGCCCTGCAAGACTGCAGTGGCAAAGCCAGCTCTGGATTTAGAAAAAATTGGCAAATGATAATGCTTGGTGAAAGCATGCATA
Organism: Protopterus annectens; assembly: GCF_019279795.1. NCBI lineage: Eukaryota > Metazoa > Chordata > Ceratodontiformes > Protopteridae > Protopterus > Protopterus annectens. Next base: position 21,503,999 of record NC_056728.1, read on the forward strand.
GAACTCCAGGTAGCAGTTTCTAGGCTGTCCCTGATAGGGATGCCTCAGAGAAAAGCTGTAGAGGTAGATGCAGCCCTGGTGGAGTGAGATCTGATCCCCTGGGGATAGGTTTCCATGGTGCTTGTATAAGAAATGAATGCAATGGTTTATCCATTTAGAAATGGTTTGGTTTGAAATAGCCTTCGCCTCCGCTCCTGCAGCAAATGCCACCAGCAGTTGTTCAGATTTCCTTTGAGGTTTAGTCCTGTCCAAGTAGAATCTAAGTTGTCTGTGCACATCTAAGGAATGCAGTATCGGTTCCCCTTTACTCTGTGGATTGGGAAAGAAGGTTGGCAAATGAATGGACTGATTAAGAGCCACACTGGATACCACCTTGGGCATTAAGGATGGATTGGTTCTGAGGGACACCCTGTCCGCATGAAAGATGATGAAAGACTCCACTGCCAGAAGTGTCTGTAATTCAGATACCCTTCTAGCTGAAGTGACTGCTAAAAGGAAAGCTGTTTTCCAATAAAGAAATTTTAAGTCTGCAGTAGCAGCTGGCTCGAAAGGAGGAAGAGTGAGTTTCTCCAAGACAAAGTTAAGGTCCCAGGCTGGGGTTGGAGTTCTTCTGGGTGGTCTCAAATTTGTGGCCCCTCTGAGGAACTGCTTGAGCAGCGGATGAGAGAAGAGGGGAGATTCTGTGTTATAATGAGCTGAAATGGCTGAGGTGTGGATTTTAACGGAGGGAAAAAAACAGGTCCTTGTGAAGCATCTCAGTTAAGTATTGTAAAATCTGAGGTAAATTGGGCGCTGCTGTGCTCATGCCTTGAGATTGGTTCCAGACACAGAATCTTTTCTATTTTTCAGCATAAGATTATCTAGTACTAAGCCTCCTTGCCTCTAAAATGATATCCATCATAGGTTTGCTGAGGGATGGCAAAGGAGAGATTAGCCAGGCTGCAAGGTTCAGTGTTGGAAGCTGAGGGTGCAAAATCTGGTTCTCCTGCTGAGACAGCAGGGAAGGAGTCTGATGCAGGTGCCATGGAGATAATCGCGACACAATGGGCAGGAGGGGGTACCAATGTTGGCGCGGCCAGTCTGGAGCATTCAAAATCATCCTTGGTTTGTCCTGTTTGATTTTTAGTAGTACTTTGGAGAGCAGAGGCAGAGGGGGGAAGGTACAGACTGATAAGTTTTTCCAGCTGAAGGGCAGAGCATCCACTTTCCAGGCTTGTTTGTGGGGAGTCTTTGTGCAAAATGTGTTCAATTGGTAGTTCTGGGGAGAGGCAAACAGGTCTATATCTGGGCTCCCCCATTTGCTTGCCAACATGTTGAAAATCCTTGTTTCCAGTTTCCACTCGTGTGGGTCCATGAAGTTTCTGCTTAGGCCGTCTGGCAGTGTATTTAATTTTCCTGGCAGGAACTGAGCTTGTAGGTGGAACTGAGCTTGTAGGTGCACTTGGTAGCTCAAGGGTGTGTTCCACAATGCCATGGCTAGTCTGCAAAGGGGGTAAGAATGTGTACCCCCCTGCTTGTTTATGTACCACATAACAGTGGTGTTGTCCATTTTTATCATTAGTTGTCCTGGAAGAATGTGGTCCTTGAAGGCTGTCAGGGCATTCTGTACAGCTAACATTTCTTTTTGATTGATATGCAGGTGCATTTGACTTGGGTTCCATTTGCCCTGAATGCACTTCCCTGTCAGGTGAGCCCCCCATGCATAGTCTGATGCAACTGGTAGGGTTTGGGCGGCAGGCGGTGGTTTGAAAGGTAGTCCCTTGTTTTGTTGGCAGGCCTCTGCCCACCAAAGGAACTCTAGGAGAAGGCAAGGTATGATAGGAATCATTGTTTCTAGGTCTAGAGAATGTTGACACTATAGGCTTTTTAGATACCACTGTAATTTCCTCATATGCAGTCTTGCATATGGAATTAGAAGAATGCAAGAGGCCATGAACCCCAAGGCTTGCAGTATGTGTCTTGCAGACAGCAAGGTTTTTGTGGCCACTTGTTTGAAGCAGGTTGTCAAATGAATTTGCTTTTCTGGCGTGAGGTAAGCCATCTGGGAAGTTGTATTCAAGCTTGCTCCCAGGAATATAATTTGTTTTCAGGGTACCAGGTGTGATTTCTTTTCATTTATGGCGTACTCCAGACAAGTTAGAACCCTTTTTACAAAGGCCAGATGATTCAAAAGCAAGTCCTGGCTTTCTGCCTGAATTAGACATTCGTCCAAGTATGGGTATATTTGAATATTTCTTTGCCTGCAAAATGCAATAACTGGAGCTAGGCACTTTGTAAATACCCTGGGAGCAGTAGATAAGCCAAAGGGCAGTGCAGAGAACTGATAGCGTGTGTAGCCTGCTTTGAAGCATAGGTATCTTCTGCAAGATTCCCTGACTGGGATGTGTAGGTATGCTTCTTTTAAATCTAGTGTTGCCAACCAGGCATCTTTGCCTACAATAGGAAGTAATTGGCGAAGAGTCAGCATCTTGAATTCTGTAATCTCCAAAAAGGTGTTTAGACAGGTCCAGGATAGGACGCCATGAATTGTCTTTTCTGGGTACCAGGAAAATTCTCAAGTAGAAACCTTGTCCCTTTTCCTCTTCTGGTACCAGTTGAATAGCCCCCATGCTTAAGAGATAAAGTACTTGTTTTTGGGCTTCTGCCCACTGATTTGGGGGTAGGTCCAGCCACCCACTTGGTGTTGGCAACGTGTGGAAGTGAAATCTGTATCCCTGGGACACTATATTTAAAACCCATTTGTCCTGGGTAATGAGTTCCAAATTCTTTGCAATCTTTCCCCCCAAAGGGGCAGTCAGTTGATAAGTGCTTGGAAATTTTAAAAGGAAGTCATTGAGACAGTTTACCATAGTGGGGAGTCTTATTATGCCCAGACTTGGAAGTGGAGGCGAGTCCCATGGGACTGAAACCTGTTTTTTTTTTTGCTGCGTCTGGGTTTGGCTTGAGAAGACCTGGAAGGGGCTAGAAAGGACCAATTCTTAGAGGGACAGTGCCTACTAAATCTAACAGTTTGCATAGATTTAGCTTTATCTTCCATCTTTTTAAGAACTTCCTCAGCCTTGTTGCCAAACAGGCGGTCCTGATTTAAAGGAGCATCCAACAATTTAGCTTTAACATGATCAGGCAAAAATTGCTCCTTAAGCCAAGCATGTTTTCTGATTACAGACCCAGTAACAGCAGCCCGGCAAGAGGCCTCTAATGAATCAAAATCACATTACAAAGTATGTTTTCCAACTTGTTCGGCAGAATGCATTAAATCCTGTAACTCTATTTTCCACACAGTCAGATAGCAACATCATTTTCTGTTTAAGCAGTCCAATAACATGTTGCTGATATTTTAACATATGAAACTGGCAGTTTAAATTCCTAATGGCCAAGGTTGCAAAAGTGTAAACCTTCTTACCCCATCTATCCAGCGACCTGGAGTCTCTAACAGAAAGGGTAGGATTTTTAGCAGTAGAAGCCTTAAACCCCTTGGGCCCCTGGGAAATAGTCTCTGGATCTGCAATAGGATTTTTGAAAAGGAACTTGTGGGACTCAGGGACCCTGTAGTATCTGTCAGGTTTTCTGGGAGCAGGAGGCAGGGAATCCGGGGCCAAACTAGATTCCGAGAAAGCATCATCAACAATGTCGAGAACAGGAGGAATAGCTAAAGGCCTATGCTGAGGTAGGAGAAGGAAATCCCAAAGTCTCTTTTTTGAATCAGAAAAGTCCTGGCTTTCCCAGTGGAGGGGAAGCACAGGGAATAGAGTTCTCTGCATCAGAATCCCCATAAGTAGGTAAGGGCAAATCCAGATCATCAGAAGAGTTTTTGAGGCCGGGCATCGGTATGCAAGTCCGTAGGCCTGAATACACCCTCAGAAGCCGGTGCCTGCACAGCGGCTCAGGACCCATCCAAGGTAGAGACATCCGCGTGTTCCACAGTTGAAGCATCTCGGACTCTAAATGGATCTCAGTAGAGGCCTGCGAATCAGAAGTAGCAGGTAGCAGGGGCTGCGAAAGCACCTCAATGAGTACCGGCGAACTGGTGACTGGCTTAGGAGAAGCGTCGTCGGCAGTTTTGGACCTCGGTGGCCTGTCTCTGTCTTTATCTTTGCGTTTTTTCGGAATCCCGGTAGTCGGATGGCTAACCGATGACATTTCTGGATAATTAAACCAAGAACCGAAATATTTAGAGGCAAAAATATACCGACGACTGATAGTGCATGGATTAAATAAAGCACAAAACCGACAGCAAGGTACGTAGTGGTCAGGGCCTAGGCAAGGAATACAGTACGAATGAAAATCTTTATGAGATATTTGCTTTCCACAAGTAATGCAATTATTAACTTTTACTGACATCGGAAAGGAGCAAGAAAAAGTTTCCCCAATGGGGTACTTAGCTTTAGTTGAAGACTTCGGTTCTGAAACTCAAAATCAAAAATTTCAGGAGTCGGCTGACCAGCACTTGCAAACTGCTTCTGCTTCGGGCACCGCACGGCAAGAAAGACTGATGTAATGACGTTGGCTGCATGTTTTATACCCCTGATGACCTGACGTCATGGAAGAAGGGACAGCAACCGACGCAGGACCCAAGACTTTGTTAATAAGGCCAACTGAGGGCTACCTGCAAGCAGATAACCCAAATGTAATGACTGCAACAGTGAAACACGAAAAACATCAGTACCCTTCAGTGAGAATTTTATAAGCGAGTGTGGAAAACAAATGTGGCCCTAGCAGAGACAGGGAGCCAGTTGTTTTTATTTACAGTAAAGCAGCAATGCTCTGTTGTTAGCAAGGTTAATGAATCTGAGAACTTTGTTCTCAACAGTTTAAAGTATAATAGCATTCTGAAAGGAGCAAAGGGCAATAACAAGCAGCTTGTGTTCTGTTCCTAGGGGGATGAATGGTTACAGCTGTATCTCGCCTGGCTTTTAACGAGTAGATTAGAAATTCTGTGAAACATTCAACTGAGGAAGAACTCTGTTGAACTGTGACTCAGTACTGACATTAAAAAACAGGTTTTGATCAAAAGAGAGGTCAAGATTCCTTTGATGCTTGCTTCCAGGTAACTGATTTCCCGGTGAATCAAAATACAGCAGTTTGAGTATTAACAGTTAAGTTGTTTGTGTGAAAGTTTCATGCTTTCAGATCTTCTAGGTCACTGTTAAGTTCGTTAGAGTCTTACTAGCATTAATCATAACAATGTCAGCAGCATGTATGATAATACACTTTGCTTCTGGCAGCTTCCATGTCAGAGCATTAATGAATAGGGAAAAGAAAAAGGGTCCTAGAACTGACCCCTAAAGCACTTCTGTGTCAACAGTGCCTGTTAAAGAGCAGCTATCAGGACACTGTCTCCTGATAATTTAAATGGCAAGGTAGCTCCAAAACCACTGAAGCTCTGGTACATGTACAACAGTCTTAAGACCGATAGTTTGATTAGCACTGAATGGTCTACAGTATCAACGCAGTTTTAGATCTAAAAATGAACCACCTGTACTCCTGATTTATCTCCTGTTGGAATATTTTGGTCAGTATGTCTTGCAACAATTTATTTATTCATCCAACTACACCAAGGAACTTTATTTTTAATTTGCACGCCGATTGCAAGACTGAAAATTTAGTATATCTAGCTAATTCTGTAGACTGTCCAGCGTCTTATATAGGGAAGACCAATCAGAAATTAAAAGAATGAGTTTTACAGCATTTAAGGTGACGACAGAAAGAAAAATTGCCTTAGTGCACTATATAAACATACTAAAATTAATGATGGTCATTCCTTTAAGTTTACTGTGATTGGTTTGATTAAGCATAATGTTAGGGGAGGAGACAGTAATAAAACACAGTTCTTAATGAAGTGGATAGCCACTATGCAGGCACACAAACCCCCAGGTTTAAACTACACTATACCTTTAAAACCAGCCCTAAAAGCTAAGTCGTTAATTCATTGATATGAACTGTTGCTTGATTGGTGGTTCTTGTTTTTAAATAAGTTAAGTGAATTTTGTAAAGATGGTATGTTAGGATCTGAGGAAGCACATCTGTGAAAGTGCTAATCCGAATTTTAAATAAACCTGTGTTTTATACTATTCATTGGACTTTTTATGCCTCAAGCCTCGGTGGACAAACTGAGTTTTTATTTTTTCACTACTTTGTTTGCTGCAGTTTGTCTGTTCTTCCTTGGTTTTGTATTATTCTTGGCAGATTATGACTATTATAAGTTTTGGGGGAAAATGTTAGATGAGCCCAAATGTTTTACTGCATTCCAAAATTACCTAGCTATTTGGTTTGGAGCTTTTTGCAGTACTCAACTTTTCCTCTATCACTGCACATTCTAGTGTTTCACTGGCTGGTATCTTGTAAATTAGACAAAGTAAGAGGGGGCCATTTATCCATTCCTTCTTACCTTAATTAGCTGTCTGACATTGTTCCTCTTACCAGCTGAGTTCAATTAGGGAATACATTTTACCCTGTACTGTTTATAGGGCCGTGTCTGATGTCTTCAAAGACAAGTTAAGAAAGCCTCTTTAGTTGGGTCTTGTTGGAGTCAGTCCAGTCAAGAATAAGACTACCAGTTATTACCAGTTTATGAAGCTGGGAGAACAAAAATACAGTTTAATGTGGTTTCCATTAAGGTTATGGAAGGAGTAGGGGAAATGCAGATGACAGCGTTTATTTTGTTACAACAGCAAAGCCTAATTTGGACTAATGCTCAGTTTGGGCCTGCATCCAAAGAGAAGTCCCTTCTGACTGTAACTGTAGCACAGAGAATGGTGTCATTCTTAATTAAAAGCACTGTCCCAATATATTGGCGGGAGGCTGACCTACTACCTGGGGAAATAAATCATAATTTGTTTTGAACTGGGATGAAATATGCGATGTATCCTTTTGTACCTCAGACATGCACTCTATAGAGTCATGTAGCAACTATAATACGACTAAGCCTGAAGACAAAAAAGTTTTAAGTGGGAACAAACATCAAAATAAACCATGTAGTTGCAGAACATTTTGCCAAACAAAATCATTTGCTGTTCATCATGGATCCTGAGCTGTGGCTGAAAAGTACAGTTTTGTACCTACCATAAATGTAGATGTCCGATAGACATGCAACTGCAGTCATAACATGTGGGTTGTCCTGCCTCAGGCAGCCCTCGGTCGGCCGGATTCCAAAGTCTGGGTCTGACGTCGGCTGATGTCGCATTTCTCTCCGACGTCAGAGCGGCTGGAGTATATAAGCATCAGCCGACGCCATTTTCTTCAGTGTTTCTTGCCCCAGATGCCAGGTGCCCTCCAAGGAAGGCTGTAATCAAATTGGAAGACAAAAACAGGATTCCAACAAATAAATGAGCAATAAAACAAATACACCATAACAGATATCCCCAGCTAAGAGTAACAGGGATAGGAGTGGACCCTAGGCATAGAGGGGTATGGAGGGAGGGAAAATGACTGCAGTTGCATGTCTATCGGACATCTACATTTATGGTAGGTACAAAACTGTACTATGTCCTTCAAGAATGCAACTGCAGTCATAACATGTGGGTAGAATACCATAGCTTAGCTGGGGGAGGAGGTATGCTCTAGGAAAGAGAAGGTGTGGCAATCAAACCCTGCAGGACTGCCGAAGCAAAGCCTGCTCTGGATCTGGAATATAGAGGGAGATTGTAGTGTTTGGAGAATGTATGCACGGAGCTCCATGTAGCAGCTTCTAGAATGTCCTTGGTAGGCACCCCTCTTAAAAAGGCTGTAGAGGTGGCGGTAGCTCTGGTGGAGTGTGGTCTGACATTGGCTGGAACAGTCTTTCCGTGAAAGGAATAACAGAATCTGATGCAATGTCCAATCCATTTAGAAATAGTCTGTTTTGAAATTGCTTTTCCTTGGACTGCAGGGGCGTAAGCTACAAAAAGTTGTTCAGACTTCCTACTGGCCTTGGTTCTGTCCAGGTAGTATCGAAGTTGTCTGTGAATGTCCAAGGTATGCAAAAGTCTTTCCCCCTTATTCTCAGGATTGGGGAAGAAAGCAGGCAGATGAATGGCTTGATTTAGAGAAACCCTAGATACCACCTTTGGCATAAAAGTAGGGTTGGTCCTCAATGAAACCCTGTCTATGTGGAAAATAATAAAAGGGTGGTATTGCCATTAGGGCCTGTAGCTCCGAAACCCTTCTTGCTGAGGTAATTGCCAACAGGAAAGCTGTCTTCCATGAGAGAAATTGCAAGTCAACTGAAGCTGCTGGCTCAAAAGGAGGTAGAGTCAGTTTTTCTAAGACAAAATTGAGGTCCCAGGCTGGCACTGGGGCCTTTCGTGGTGGCTTGATGTTCTTGATTCCCCTGAGGAATTGTCTTAGTAAGGGGTGAGAGAAAACAGGAGGATCAGTGTTGTATCTAGCTGAAACAGCAGATGCATGTATCTTTATGGAAGAATATGAGAAGCCGTTCTTTAACATATCTGCCAAATATTCCAAGATAAGTGGGATGTTCAGCAATGATGCATCATGTCCCTTGCTGGTATTCCAATTGCTGAATCTTTTCCACTTTGCTAAGTAAACCTTTCTGGTGGATGGTCTTCGAGCCTCTGTTAGTATCCGCTGAACTTCCTTGGAGAGAGATAAGCTGAAGTTATTTATGGGATCTCCCAGGCTGTTAGCTGCAGTGTCTGAAGGTTTGGATGCAGTGTTTCGAAATTGTGTTGAGTCAAAAGTAGAGGCCACTGAGGGAGGGCCCACCTCCTGGTGTGACATATGCTCCGTAGTAGTGGGTACCAGTGTTGTCTTGGCCAATCCGGCGCTATTAGGATTCCCTTGGGCTTCTCTGCTTTGATCTTTAGTAATACTGAGGTCATCAGTGGCAGAGGTGGGAATGCATAGATTGCTAGGGAGTTCCAGTTGAATGAGAGGGCATCTATTTTCCAAGCTTTTGGATGGTATATCCTTGTACAAAATTTTGGTAGAAGATGGTTGAGGTGAGAGGCAAATAGGTCCACTTCTGGCTTGCCCCATGTCGAAGTGAGTTGTCTGAAGGCCTTCGGATGTAACCGCCACTCGTGTGGATCTGTGAAATTCCTGCTTAGGCTGTCCGCCAACACATTGTCTTTTCCTGGAACAAACTGGGATTGCAACTGGATGTTTAGGCTCAGTGATTTCTCCCAAAGCTGCATTGTCAGTCTGCAAAGGGGGTAAGAGTGGGTGCCCCCCTGCTTGTTTATGTACCACATCACAGTGATGTTGTCTGTCCGTATCATTAAATGGCCTTGCTGGAGTTGGTGTTGAAAAGCCTCGATGGCATGCATTACTGCCAGCATTTCCTTTTGGTTTATATGCAGATGTGTTTCCTTTGGAGACCATTGCCCTTGTATACACCTGCCTTCCATGTGCGCCCCCCATCCAAGGTCTGAGGCGTCTGTAGTCATGGTCTGTGTTATCTGTGGTTTTTTGAATGACATACCTGTGTTTTCCTGGCTCACCGAGGCCCACCATAGGAATTCCTTTTGTAGGCATGGAATGAGTGGTATGATTGTCTCCAAGTTGTTGCTGTGTTGAGACCAAATGCTTTTTAGGTACCATTGAAGCTTTCTCATGTGTAGTTTTGCTAATGGAACCAGTAGAATGCAGAATGCAGGATGCCATGTAACCCAGGGCCTGTAGGAATCTCCTTGCAGTCATCTGGGTGAGTTTTGCTAAACCTTTAAAGTAATGAGTTAACTTCTCTTGCTTGTCTTCTGTCAGGTAAGCCATCTGAGAGGCTGTGTCTAGTTTGGCTCCTAAGAAGATTATTTGCTGGGATGGCTGCAGTCTTGACTTTTGGAAGTTGACTGTGTATCCCAGAGCTTGGAGTAATCGTATGACATAATCCAGGTTTTTTGTCAGCATCAATTTGTCGTCCCCTTGTATGAGGCAGTCATCCAGGTACGGGTAGATTTGTATACCCTGGAGCCTGCAATGAGCAATTACTGAAGCCAGGCATTTTGTAAATACTCTGGGCGCAGTAGATAAGCCAAATGGCAATGCTGAGAATTGATAATGCTCTGGTCCTGCAAGAAATCTGAGGTATCTTCTGCAGCTGTGTCTGATAGGGACATGCAGGTATGCCTCTTTGAGGTCCAGAGTAATCAGCCATGACTCCTTGCCCAGCATGGGAAGGAGTTGCTGTAGAGTCAGCATTTTGAACTTTGGTACTATGAGAAAGGTGTTTAATGCGGACAAGTCCAGTATTGGTCTCCATTGAGATTATTTTCTTGGAACAAGGAACAGTCTTGAGTAAAACCCCTGTTCTTGTTCTTGTTGTGGAACTCTTTCTATTGCTTTCATTCGAGTCAGCAGAGCGATTTGCTTGATAGCCTCTGCCCTTTGATTTTGTGGTAGGTTTGGCATGCCTTGTTTTCTTGGTAAGGTATGAAAATGAAACCTGTACCCTCGGTCTATAATGTCCAAAATCCATTTGTCCTTTGTCAGTCTGTGCCAGTTTTCTGCAAACAGAGATAATTTCCCGCCCAAGGGAGCTTCTAGTTGTTCCCTGGTAGGCGGTAGTAGAGGAAAGTCATTGAGTTTGTGGTTGTTGGGCAGGTGAAACCCCTGCGTCACTTCTTTGGTTTCCTGGCTGCCATTGTCGTCCCCTGTAAGGGCCTCTGTATTGGCCTCTTCCTCGGCCACGTCTGTTCTTACCCCTTTGAAACTTTTCTGGATTAGGAAAGGACAGTTTTTTGAAGGCCAATTCCTACTGAATCTGGGGGGTTGAACCTGGAGGAAATCTTTCACAGTCTGAACTGATTTTGCTTTTTCTTCGATGGTCTTTAACACATCCTTAGCATTTGCACCAAAGAGCTTGTTCTTTTCCAAAGGAGCATCCAGAAGTTTTGCTTTTACATGATCTGGTAGACGTTGATCTTTTAACCAAGCATGTCTACGAATCACTGCCCCTGTCATAGCTGCCCTACATGAAGCTTCCAGTGCATCATATCCACACTGCAGGAAGTGATTGCTTACTTGCTGAGTGTTATGTACAGCTTCCTGCAAAGTCTTCCTGTCTAAAGGATCAGGAGAAGCTAATGTTTTTTGTAAATCTTCTAAGAGATAATCCTGATATTGTAACATATGAAAAAGGCAATTTAAAGCTCTCATACATAAGGTAGTGGATGTGTAAACCTTTTTGCCCCATCTCTCTAATGACCTTGCTTCCCTGTTGGAGGGCAAAGGATTTTTTGAGGTGGAGGCTGAAACTCCTTTAGGCCCCTGTGAAATAGTTTCCAAATCAGCAGTATGGGCCCTGAATAAATGGGAATGAGTTTCTGGGACCCTGTAATACCTGTCTGGCTTGGCTGGAGCAGGAGGAAGAGAATCAGGGGTAGCACTAGAGTCAGAATACAAATCATCCAGAACATCAGGTACAAGAGGAATAGCTAAGGGCCTGTGCTGAGGCTTCTTAAGGAAAGTCCTAAGGCGTTTCCTAGAATCAGAATATTCCTGACCCTGCCACTTGAAATGTTCCCTCATGGTGTGCAGAACTTCCCCAAAAGAAATATCCTCAGGAGGGGAGGCCGAAGGGATGGAATCTTCTGCATCAGAGTCCTCATAGGTCTGGAAGAGCTCTTCCTGGACAGAGCCCTCAGAGTCTTCATCTGAAGGAGTAGGGTCAGAGGGTTCAACCCGGGGCCTTTTATCAGGAGGAGGCTGGGATGCTCTCTCAGGATGGGCCTGTGAACCTCTAATCATGGAAATTAAATCAGCAGCCATGGACATAATTTGTGTCTCCGGAGTCGGCTGAGGTAAGGATTTAGAAGTAATATGCTTTGTTTTGCTGGCTGCCTTAGCCCTAGTGTAGGCCTTAATAGACATGGCCATAGGAGGCCTGGCAGCTCCACGTGCAGGAGTGACCTTGTCTACAGCAATGGTCTTGGGCATTTCCTCGGTTTCGGTATCCGGAGGAAAGTCTATAACTGGCGTCGGAGTAATGTCTGGAATCGGAGTCGTCGGTAATGCGGTGTCTTCGGTTCGGAGCGGTGGAGAGACCGTCTCAGAGGGAACTGGAGCACTCGCGCTAGGTTTTGGTGTGGAGTCGGTGGTAGACGCGGGCCGAGGATGTCGGTCCCGGTCTTTTCGCTTTTTGGGAGTTTGCGATGTCGGAAGAGCCGACGGCATGGTGTAAGCAAATTTATCGCCGAAAAAATCTTCAGCGAACTCCGCCCGGCGCCTGAGAGTGCGCTTGTTGAAGCGAGCACAGGCTACACAGGCCGAGACGTCGTGGTCTGGGCCCAGGCAAGGGAGGCAGTAAGAGTGGAAATCCTTATGAGGTATTTGTTTACCACAAAAAAGACAATTGTTAACTTTTTCAGTAATTTCTGACATCGGCTGAGGCAAGAAAAGGTCCCCAATGGGGTACTTAGCTTTTTTGATGACTTCGGTATCGTAGAATACAGGAGCTGACCGACCGGCACTTGCGAACTGCTTCTGCTTCGGCACCGCGCGGCAAGAAAGACTGAAGAAAATGATGGCTGATGCTTATATACTCCAGCCGCTCTGACGTCGGAGAGAAATGCGACATCAGCCGACGCCGGACCCAGACTTTGGAATCCGGCCGACCGAGGGCTGCCTGAGGCAGGACAACCCACATGTTATGACTGCAGTTGCATTCTTGAAGGACATCAGCTTCTTAGTGGGTCAGTGAGTTATCCCCAGTAAACAAATGCAAACAGTTGAATGAATAAAATGAATTTAATTACACAATGCAAAATATCTAGAAGGCAAGGGCATGCACATCTACACAACAAAACAATGCCACATGATACAAAAAGGCTGCTCATTCATTTTCAATTTACTCTCCTTGATCCAACGTTCCATAATGTGACCTGAATGCAATCCTAGAGAACCTAGCTGACTTGCTAGATAAAAAACTTTTCCTTACCAGAGGGTGGTGCAGGAGCAGAGGGTGGTGCAGGAGCAGAGGAAGCAGGTTTCACTGCTGGCAGAAAGATGTCAGTCACTGGCTTTGGCACTGTTTTATTGATCTCATCTGGAGGAGAACTAACACTGCGAACCTGAAATGTGATTCCTTCTTCCTCCTCTTCTTCAAGATCATCAAGATGATACAAGTTATCATCTGGTAGCATTCTGAAGCCTTTGGTTAGGACCCCAGGTCGAGGGTCCAGAATGTTATTGAGATTTGGCTGTGCAAGTTGCTGCCAATGGTACAGTGTAAGAGACCCTAAGGATACAAAATCAGATTCAGTCAGATACTGGCAATTATTTTGGTGCCCAAAGCAATCATATTAATAGTTTTTGCAAATTCCAACATTTTTAATTATCTAAAACATATGTTTGCGTCCCCCCAGTGACCTAAGGCCTCAGGGATTCTAGCAACGGTTCAAGTGTACATGACTACAATTAACTTTAGAAGTATCTGCAATAAAACAGCTCCATTTCAAGCCTGGATGGCATAACATACTCCTGATGTCCTTGCTGCCACAGAAATGTGGCTTAAACCTAATATAAAACGTTCTGAAACATTATTTCCCGGTTGCAACATAATTAGGACAGCTGGAACTCAAAATAGCTGGTGGTATTTCATTGTTTTAACCGAACCAGCTCAATTTCACTTTTACACAAATCCTATCCCATAATTTGGTAATGCTAAACTAATCACCCTTTTAAAAGTCAAGAATACAAAATGTCTGTGCAAAGTGGTAATATATACCCCCAGGCCAAAATATCTCTGTACTATAACATGTCCTATCCTGGATATCTACTACAATTTCCAATAAAACTATCTTAGGTGATTTTAATATAAACTGGCAAAACCAAACATCAGATTTCCCAACTAACAACATAAATCTCTCGGGATTCTCGCAGCTCATTACACCATCAACTAGATGTAACAAAAATTACACCCATGGCTCCATATTACATTGGATCTGCTCTCTGACCCAAGTAAATTTACCTTAGCTGGCACCCTCCCCAGTAGCCTATATGATCATCTACTAGCACATACTCAAATACTTCCCACATTTTCAACCTGTAATCTACCTAAATTTAACAAACACTCCTTTCTTAATATTTTACAGTTTATCGGCTGGTCTCTCCTACAGACCCTACCTTTTGACGATGCTGTAACCCATTTCAGTAGTACATTTCTTAACATTCTTAACAGTTTAATTCTTTTAGAGTGAAGGGGAAGTCAGCCATGCCCCATGGTTAACAAAGCCAACTAAAGAACTAATGTCACACAGGAAAAAAGCTTGGAAAGAATACAAGACCATCTCAAATCTACAAAACTTCAGGCACAAAAACAAGTCACTACAGACAAAAAACACTTTTATACTAACCTCCAAGTGCCAACAAAAAAACCCCCAATATACTAACCTCCAAGTGCCAACAAAAAAAAACCCAAACAATTTTGGCCACCATAAATTCACTACTCAACCCAGAAAATAAAAGTAACCCAAACCTACATCCTGATAAAACACCTCAACAAAATGCCAGTATTTGTAATATGCATTTGTTAGGAAAAATATGTATTAATGTGTGTATGCTTAAATGCTAATTAGAAACTAAATAAGTTAACATGTTTTTCATTCTATTTTATATGCACTGTTTTATATATAGTTGAGTTTCACATGAGACTGAAAAAATGCTTTTTGAAACTGCAGTGTGCTTTCTGAAACTTGCAAGATGCCCTCTGACCTAGTAATTGCTAGCACAGCAATATTCATGTTTATGCCTTTTGAAAATGTACTTGAGAAGCAGGTGGTTATCTGCTAGGTCAGGAGAGAATGAATGAACAATGCTATATCCTGTAAATGTAATGATTTTAAACAATCAACTCTGTTCGAAGTATGAGAACATGTGCAGCTGCAGAAGTTTAGAGATAATATAGACAAAGGATTGTTAGAGAAATTAACTACTTGCTTTGTGCTCAAATTAGCCATAGTACCTTGAATGGTAACATTGCATATATCTAACCGGTGGTAGCCAAGGCCACGTTGTTTTCCTTAGAAAGTTTCTCACAAAAATTAATAAATAAGCAAAATATTGTGAAAGCAATTATTACTAAATGATGATGACAAAACTTGTGATTCACTACGTCAGCTTGGTAGGCAATGTCTTATTAGAAAGTGTATAAAAATGAAAGCATTTCCGGTTTCTAGTTAGGCAAACTCTGTATTAGCACGTTTTTGTCTCCTTGCTGCAAGATTAAAGTGCCTTAACCTGAACCTACCGTGTTTTGATAATTTTTAAAGTATATTTTTTCTTTGACAGTTTTGGTCCTTCGGACCGGAAAGTGCCTCTCACTCTAGGCCAGGTCAGAATTGGGCCCGGTGGCATGTACCCGTACGGAGAAGTGGCCACATCGGCTCTTCTGTTTTGAAAGACCTCCGACTGAATTGTCGTTCGAAAGAGGCCAGCCACTGTTTCTGATCTGGGATTGGAGGATGAGTCAACGTTCCGGTGGATCAACTCATGGAGGGTCAGGTAAGGAGGAATTTACCTTTTTTCTGTTTTAGATCAGGGACTTGTTACAGTACTGTTTTGTCAGGGAGATTTGCATGTGCAGATCAGGGACAAAAAGATTGCTGTCTTGTCATAGATCAGGGAAACAGAATAGGTAGACAGTTATTCTAGATAAACTGTGAAAAGGTGTAAAATCGTGGTACCACATGATAAGAAGGGTTACGTAACAATTTCTAACTTAGCTAAGGCAACATGGGAAATCAGTGCACGAAAAGTTCCCGAGACCCGCCCCTAACTGAAGACGCGAAATATATACAATTACAGCGTGCCCATAATGTTAAGTATTATACAAAATGGGTTGATAAATACAAATTTGATGGTAATTTAGATAAATCTTCACTTATTAAACTTGTTAGACAACTTAAAACAGACGCGAAAGGTCAGCTGAAAAAGCAACGACAATTAGGAGTCCCTCAGGCACACAGGTGGCTTGAGGAAGCAAACCGCAGGGAACAAAAGATTAAAAATTCAAAAGCAATGTTCTTAGATAAAGAAGACAATAACTTGGTAATAGCAACAGCTCCTCCTCTGCCCCCTCCGCATCCTTTACCAGAATATGAAGCGAGTGGACAAGCTGATCCACCTCCACTATACCCAGCTGTTCCTGCAAAATCAAAACCGTTTGTCAGGGATCCTATTGAGACCAGGTCTCGAACACGCAACTTGAGAGGGGATACTGAATTATATGAAATAAAGAGAAATTCACAAGCTATGAGTGAGGAAGAGATATGTCCACTCATAAAAGTACCAAATCCACAGGCAGGACAGGATCCGACTCTTCTAGTATATATACCGGGACACCAGAAGACATCCGGAAAGCCACAAAGGGAATTCCCCATCCAAAAGTTAATTTTAGAAAATTCTTAGAAGATTTACACGGCATGAGGTTAAGTTACCATTTGAATGGAGAAGTAGAAAAAGTAGTTAGACAAATTGTAGGTCCAGACTGGCACATGATCAGTGGCAACTGGAATCCCCGTGACGCAGAGCTTAGACCACTCCCACATAGTAATGCAGAATTGGACAATAGAGTGAAAGGTCTGACAGACCGAATCTCTGAGCAATGGAAGCCTAGGGCTGATTGGACATGCATTAATCAATACATACAACAAGAAGGTGATAGATATTATGCCAGATTATTAGAATGTTTTAATAACCATTGTGGAATGCAGGTACCTGAAGATCAAACACATGATTCCCCATATGAGCAAC
The DNA here is from genome assembly GCF_019279795.1 of Protopterus annectens. Classification (NCBI taxonomy): domain Eukaryota; kingdom Metazoa; phylum Chordata; order Ceratodontiformes; family Protopteridae; genus Protopterus; species Protopterus annectens. The sequence continues at coordinate 21,520,688 of NC_056728.1, forward strand.
AGCTAAAGAATGCATTCTTAAAAGGCAGTATTGCGGCCATTAGCAGCTTTATTACAAAGCACATGGTAGATCATCGTACAAGTAGATTACAGTCATTACTTGAATATGCAAGACATGCCAAAAGGCATTTTAATAGCAAAAAGAAAAAGAAAACTCAAGTATTTGCAGTAGAAGACGGGTCAAAAGTCTTTGTAGTACAAACTGGGAAGAAGGGTAAGAAAATTACCCAGGGAAACAAACAATCTGACAAACGATCAGAAGACTTTGAAGAAAGAAAGAAAAGGGGTGAATGTTTCAAATGCGGGAAAAAGGGACATTTGGTAAGGAATTGCAGGCTAAATAGGAAGGTAACCACAGAAAATAAGGAGGGTGAGGAATGACTATATGATAGTCAAGAATCACTAGATAGGAATGAACAAGAAAAGACAAATGCAAATGTGGTAGAAAGAGTAGAGGATGTGACAGAAAAAATAGAGGATGTACATGAATTCATAGATAATGAAGAAAATAAAATTTTGGACTTAGCATTATTGAGCTTAGAGCTCTACTTTGCAGACACAAATCCGGAAGTTACACTTCTGGTAGAAGGGAGGGAAGTCAAATTCCTGTGTGACTCAGGGGCTTCACGGACCCTGATACATCCTTCCAAACTACCAATAAATTCAGAATCGCTAGACTACATATTAGTAAAAGCAGCTAATGGACAGCTGTATCGGGAGTCACTCTCCCACAACATAGCGATAACTGACCCTGTTTCAGGGATGACCCAGAAAAGCAAAATTGTTTCTGCAAAATGCCCAGTGAATCTCTTGGGCAGAGACTTAATGCAAATATTTGGCATAGCCGTAGTTCCAACTATGCAGGGTATGGAAGCACAGCGACAAATGGATACTTTTGTAGTGCGACCGGAGGGTGAAACATTTTATTGGTACAGCCAGGACTTAGTTACGACTGGTCCAGGGGCAGTAACCGAAAAACTGATGAACGTAGCCATCAGTAAATCCCCCTCCCTTGACACTGATAAACAGCATTTGTTGCATTGCACTCTATATTACTGTAACAGACCAGGACCTAATAAAGAATATGAGCAAGAACTGTTTAGAAACCATGCTAATAGGTTAGTATTACGAAATTTGTACTGGGACACAGAAGGAAACAGTGTAGTAAGCTGTTCATTGCCCCAGGAATTCCTAGCACTTTAAAAATCTAATCGATTACCACATGTAAGTTTAACTAAAGATAGAAATTTGAAATGGGCAGACCTAGGAGAAAAAGTCACAAGGTGGGAAAAACAGACAGAGTTAGAACTCTCTGAACAAGGAGTAACAAAGGCAGAAATTAAACTGGATAACACAGACACACCCAGCTGTGCACTCACAGGCAAGTGAGAATAGCTGACTAGCACTCTTACTAGAGGAAGAGGAAAAAGCCTTACGGGGCATACCAGAGACTCTCTGGTCAACAGGGAAATCAGATGTAGGACTTATTTGTACAGCAGGACCAGTTACTATTACGCCAAAATCAGCATTTAGACCTCAAAAGAGACAGTATCCCTTAAGAAAGGATGCAGAAATAGGAATCAAACCTATAATAGCAGCCTTACTTAAGGAAGGAGTCTTAACAGAATCTCCTGATTCACAATGTAATACACCCGTATTTCCTGTTAAGAAAGCAAATGGGGAATGGCGTATGGTCCAAAATTTACAAGCTGTAAATGACGCAGTTATACCCAGGGCACCAACGGTGCCAGATCCACACACTTTATTGAATGATTTAAAACCTCAACAAAAGTATTTTTCTGTGGTAGATATTAGCAATGCATTTAATACCGATACACCCAGACAGCCAACATTGGTTTGCATTTACATTTCAGGGGAAACGGTATAAGTATACGAGACTACCACAGGGATATTGTGAAAGTCCAACAATATTCGCACAAGAAATGGCAAGTAACCTGGCGGGATTTATCCCACCAAAAGGTAGTCAGATTTTACTTTATGTAGACGACATTCTGCTGGCAGCCCCCACCCAGCAAGAATGCAGAGAGGATACCATAGCATTATTAAAATTTTTAGCTACTCAAGGACACAAGGTAAACAAAAACAAACTGCAACTTTGGAAAAAACAGGTTAAATACCTGGGATATGTAATATCCAAAGAAGGCAGAATATTAAATGAAGACAAAAAAACAGCAATATTACAAGCACCTAGACCAACTACCAAGAAGGAAATTATGTCCTTCCTGGGTACTACTAACTTTTGTCGGAGTTGGATACCAAACTATGCTTTGGAGTCTGCTCCGCTGACTAATTTGATATTCAAAAAGCCGATGGCAGCACAGGATTTGTTACAGTGGACACCAGAAGCAGAATCAGCTTTCTGCAAACTGAAACAACTGATAGCTTCTTCCTTAGTTTTAGGATTACCAACTATCATAAGCGATTTTTCCAAACTGTAGACTGTAAGCAAGGTTATACAACATCAGTGTTAACACAACAACATGGGGACAAACAGCGCCCCATAGCTTACTATTCATCACAGCTAGACCCAGTGGCGCAATCCTTGCACCACTGTGTACATGCAGTAGTCGCAGCTGCAATGGCAGTGCAGGCTTCAGCCTCGGTAGTATTGTTCCACCCTCTCACACTGAGAGTGCCTCATGCAGTCGCGATTATTTTACTGCAAGAAAAAGTAGCATATCTTTCTCCTGCTAGACATCTTTCCTGTATGACTATACTACTGAGCCAACCTCATATGACAATTGAACGATGCACAACTTTGAATCCATCAACCTTGCTCCCAACCCCTGCAGATGGCAAACCACACTGCTGCCTGCAGGAGATTGAGCAAAAGACACTACCTAGAAAAGATCTTACAGATGTTCCCTTGGATGATGCCGAGGTGACATACTATGTGGACGGCTTGTGCAGGAGGGGTCCTACAGGACAGAATCTAGTGGGGTATGCAGTAGTTTCTGATACCGAGATTTTAGAAGCAAAGTATTTACCACACAACTTATCTGCACAAGCAGCAGAATTAATTGCCTTGACAAGGGCATGTACCTTAGCAAAAGGTAAGAAAGTAAACATTTTTACTGACAGTCAGTATTCTTTTTCTACTGTACATGTTTTTGCGTAGCAGTGGAAAAATAGAGGAATGATAACATCTACTGGTAAACCAATTAACCATGCACAATTTATTTTAGATTTGTTAGACTCTATTCAGTTACCTCAGAAAGTAGCTATTTGTAAATGCGTAGCTCATACCAAACAGGATAAAATTTCAAAAGGTAATGCGAGGGCTGATACAGCTGCAAAAGAAGCAGCTTCAGCTTCAAAAGTTTTTCTTTTGAGTGAGGAATTACAACCATCTGAGATTTTAGATTTAAAAATGTTAAAAACAATGCAAACACTTACTACAAATGTAGAAAAACAAAAGTGGATAAAACGAGGAGCAATCCTTGAGAAGGGACTGTACATCTCCAAAGAAAAGAAACCAATCTTACCATCTAACTTGTTTAGATATGCAGCTTTGTTGAGCCATGGGCAGTGCCATGTCTCAACAGGGGGGATGGTACATTTAGTGTGAGTGTTTACGACATATGGATTTACAAATTACACAAAAAATTTTTGTGCAGCATGCCATGTTTGTAGCAAGCATCATGCACAAGGGACATTGAAACCTAAGCAAGGGAGTTTCCCTATACCACCGTATCAGTTTCCTACTATTTGTATGGATTTTATAGAACTGAACAAATGCGAAAATAAGAAGTACTGCCTTGTCATTACAGATATGTTTTCCAAATGGGTGGAAGCTTTTCCAACTAAAAATTCAAATGCAGCTACTGTTGCAAAAGTCCTTGTTAAAGAAATTATTCCTACATTTGGCATACCGGAAAAGATTTATAGTGACAATGGCACACACTTTGTAAATCAAACTATACAACAACTTAGTCGCTATTTCGGGATATCACTGAAAAACCATTGTGCATACCACCCCCAATCTGCAGGATTAGTAGAGAGGCATAATGGGGTGTTGAAGAATAAGCTTAAAAAATTGATTAGTGAGACACAACAAGAACTGGGTGCACTGTTTACCTCTGGCACTGTTGAGCATGAGAACTGTTCCAAATGCAAAAGGGTTAACTCCTTTTGAAGTTCTGTTTGGGAGGGCATATTATACACCTCAATGGAAACCTCTCATGTCTGCAGAGCAGGAGGCTGACAGTTCACTTGCAGGGTATATGAGGCAATTTTTGAATAACAAACTTTTGCAGTTAAATTCTGTTTCAGATAAAGAGCAAACAAAACAGTCGGAAGCAGCAGTAGCCCCAGGCACATGGGTCTGGGTGAAGATAGTGAAAAAAAAAAAAACTGGAGTTCTCTGAAGTGGGAAGGGCCGTACCAGGTACTACTGTCGACACCCACTGCAGTCAAAATCGTGGAGCGAGCATCCTGGATTCATTTGACACACTGTAAACTGGTTAAGAACTTTGAACTGGACAAAAACCTTGTTACTGTTGTACAACGAGAACAAAATGACCAGGTATAGAGCAAACAAAGACACAGAACAACCTCAGAAAACTTGCATGATTATTCTGGTAGCTATACTGATAACATTGTTCTTTTTGTTGTGGCCATTCCTTTTTCCTGCCACAAAAGTTGAACTGATTAAACGTGATAACCCGAACATAGACTGGCACCCAAACTTTAACACTTATCAGGCAATTACACGTGTGTATGCTGTGACATTTAATGTTTCGAACTGCTGGATCTGCACAGCCACACCAACAGCATACGGGGGGGGGGTTATTAATGACTGCAGTCCCCCTAGGGGTCAATGAGACCTGGGAAAATTTGGTTCATGACACAGTAGCTATTAAAGCATATGATAAAGTAGCACTGTATTTGCCTGTGACACAAAAGGGAATTGTATGTTTTTATAAGAATGACACAATTAAAGTGGGTTGAAGCAAGTGCAATGTGACTGTACATTATAAATGTTATGCCAAAGCAAACAAAATGGGTGGAACTTGTAGTTAAAATTATGACTCATTTCTTGAGTCCATGCATAAGACTATTGACTAAGTGCAACGTAATCCTGTACTTTTTAAACAACTATCTGTAATAGATAGGAAAATGTTTCATGCAGGGCAGCCATTTCGTAACAAAGTAACTACTAAGGTAGAGGATTGTTATAAATGGTTACCTGAGAATTGGTCTGGCAGTTGTTTTTTGGGGTACCTGGTCCCGGCCATACGACACACTGCAGTTTTGCCTCAGGGAAATATTCGAAATACCCGAGATGTGGCCAAGAAAGCTGTCAAAAAGCCTGAAAATCCAGTGGGACAGATTGAGGCGGGCTGGAAAGACCATCATACTGTGGGTACCAAACTGATGCACATGGACTTGAGTGATGCTGTCATATCGTGGGAAAACTGTCCAAACTTCTCGAAGTAATGAGTAATGCAACTTTTTCTGCTCTTGAACTGATAACTGATGAATTAAATGCTATGAGAACTGTAGTGCTCCAGAACCGAATGGCTCTTGACTTCACCCTAGCGGCGAGGGGTGGTACGTGCGCTTTATTCAAAGAAGAGTGCTGTGCGTATATACCAGATCATCAACACGAGATAAACGACCACCTTGAGGTGATACAGCAAGTGTCGGCCATGACCAAGCCAGGCCCAAACCCTCTGACGGACTTTTTCCAGAATTTGTTTGGGAGGTGGGGTTCCATCCTAATGAACATCTTGATTGCCATTTGTGTGGAATTACTCCTAATAGGAGCGTGTATTTGTTGTGGTATCCCCTGCATGAAAAAGTTGATCAAAGAATTTATAAATATATCAGTTTCTGAGACTATGTATCAAAGTAATGAACTTGAAGAATTGTTAGAATGTGAAACACTTTCATAAGTTTAAACTGAATGACTTTCTTAACTGCAAATGCTGAATGGAAGAGGTTCGGAAAAGAAGCAAACTGTTTATTCTTTTGAAAATAGAATTAAAAAGTATTAACAGGGGGGAAATGTCAGAAAAATATGTATTAATGTGTGTATGCTTAAAAGCTAATTAGAAACTAAATAAGTTAACACATTTTTCATTCTATTTTATATGCACTGTTTTATATACAATTGAGTTTCACATGAGACTGAAAAAATGCTTTTTGAAACTGCAGTGTGCTTTCTGAAACTTGCAAGATGCCCTCTGACCTGGTAATTGCTAGCACAGCAATATTCATGTTTATGCCTTTTGAAAATGTACTTGAGAAGCAGGTTGTTATCTGCTAGGTCAGGAGAGAATGAATGAACAATGCTATATCCTGTAAATGTAACGATTTTAAACAATCAGCTCTGTTCGAAGTATGAGAACATGTGCAGCTGCAGAAGTTTAGAGATAATATAGACAAAGGATTGTTAGAGAAATGAACTACTTGCTTTGTGCTCAAATTAGCCATAGTACCTTGAATGGTAACATTGCATATATCTAACCGGTGGTAGCGAAGGCCACGTTGTTTTCCTTAGAAAGTTTCTCACAAAAATTAATAAATCAGCAAAATATTCTGAAAGCAATTATTACTAAATGATGATGACAAAACTTGTGATTCACTACGTCAGCTTGGTAGGCAATGTCTTATTAGAAAGTGTATAAAAATGTTAGCATTTCCTGTTTCTAGTTAGACAAACTCTGTATTAGCACGTTTTTGTCTCCTTGCTGCAAGATTAAAGTGCCTTAACCTGAACCTACTGTGTTTTGATCATTTTTAAAGTATATTTTTCCTTTGACAGTATTTCATTGACAGCATAGCCACCCTAACCCAAACCAACTCCAACCTTTACACAGCCTCAACTCAAAACTCTCCAAACATTACTCCAACAATGCTTCCTACTCAAAATACATACTTTATTACCCATCCATCATGTCTTCAAACTGAGTCCAGTCTAGACTCCTCCACAAATATTCAAGTGTCTTCACTACAAGCCTCTACAAATCACATAAAAGCTCTTACATTAGCTTAAACCCAACTCTACCTCTGCAGATAACCTTCCAGCTGAATATTTCAAACTAGCTGCAGATGCTGTAGCTTATCCAGTTAGCATTCTCATCAATCACATCCGAACATTATGGTAACTCCATCGAAGAATCAATATCTGAAATGTGTCCATCAGCAACTTCAAGCATCCTCTCCAAAATGCACTTCTCACCTTCACTCAACATGGTTTTAGGTCAGACCATTGTACCACAACTACTCTTTCTTTCATGGATGCTGTAAACAGTGCTACAGATCCCAGCAATATTGTTTCTTCATTACTTATAGACTTCTCAGAAGCTTTCAATAGTCTGACATTCTAAACATCTGCACCAGCTTCTACACCCTTCTTCTCTCCTCTTTCTCTATCAATTGGTTTTCCCCAACAGACAACAATCCATATTATGGCAATGTTCCCTCTCACCCCACCTACCAACAGTCACTGATATTCCCCAAGGCTCTATCCTTTGGCCCCTCTCTCTTCAATACTTTTAAGAACCTTCACACCACCTTCCTGTCAAAGCTCTTTAACATAATATGCAGACAACCCTACCATTATCTCTGCCTTAAACAACCTGTCCCACCTACAGCAAATAACCCAATAAGCTTTATCCTTCCTGGAAATATGGATTATTGCCTCCTATCACTCAACCCCCCCCAAAAAAAAGCTTTCTCCTCTTCACCCCCAAAACATGTAATGCTGACAGATGTACATTTTAAATCAATTCCCAAAATAATACAGTAACTGAAGTTGTTCTACATATAAAACTACTAGATGTGACAAGAGATGAAAACTTCGATCTCCATATTCAAAATAACATTAAAAAACATCAAAAACTGGGCATGATCTATAGACATAAGCCCTATCTAAATACATCTAGCAGAAATACATTAGCCAATACTTACCTCTTACCTTCACTCATACCTCTACCTCTCGGGGCAAGAAATCTGGACAAAGCCTGAAATAATGGGGGCACAAAGGTTGAAAAATAGTAACAGATTTTAAATATTGCTTTTATAAACTTAGAAAGTTGATAGAATAACCGGATTTGAGTTAGCATGCATTTTCTGAAGGCTATGAAGTCTGATGTCATCACTTAACGATTGCAATCCTCAGATCATCCCAGACATTTTGCAGAAAACTACACATTTCAAGAGTAACATACCAAAAATATGAGGCAAAAATCTGAACAGTTGAGAGGTATGGCTACACTCCTATATGGAGCGCCAATTTTCACTAACCCACAAATCTCCCTGCAAACAAAACTCAAATCCTGTTACAATAAAATAGCTAAATTTGCAACCAATTCCACACAGCACCCATTACTATTTTCTCCTTCAATTTCTTAAATGGCTCGATATATCAAAACACCTTACCTAGCTACAGCTAACAACTGCCCATAGCATTATCTATAAACCTACTGCCTGCCCTGCTCAAGCTTCACTTCTTCTAATCTACACTCTGAAAAAATCACAATGATCAGAAGATAAATAACTTCTCTTGCTGCATAAACCTAATAAATCTGCTGGTAAATTCCTATACCTTACTCAGTTGCTAAAGCTTGGAACACTCATCCTTTCTACACCCAACAGAATCCTAACCTTCTTGTTTTCAAACAAGTATTAAAAGAATCCTTTAGTAAAGCATGGATCTGCTCTTGCTTTAAACGTGGATAGGAACAATGACTCCTTTTCTCGTATATTCCCCTGCTTTCTACATCCCAGTCACCTTCTCTTACCATGTCTTTTACTTACATCTCTATACTCCATTTAATTATTCATTTTCTCTTTCTTCTCTTTCAACCTTTATGTATTTCTAGATTTTCTTCATCTCTTTCAAGGCTTCCAAACCTTTGTCTCTATCTCTTTATCACACTACCTTTCTTCCAATTAACAATAACCATTACATCATGAAAGACTTGATGAATGTCAAACTGACCATGTTTTTGAATTGCACTTGAATTTAGACGATTTAAATGTACTTTTTCATGCGTCTTGGAGATTTTCTCCCCAGGCTTCTGCTGAAAATGGGAACTTTTTTAGATCCAGTCAGAATTTCCCGGTAAACAAATGTCAATAAATAAATAAAACTCATTTCCCAAGGGTGAAGTCCTGATGGCAGAACCTTTTGAGAACTTTTTGTTTCATACAGTATAACTTACATTCTCTTTCTCATGCAGTAAGTTCAGTGTTGGCGTCGTTCTCTACATAAGCCATACTGAAGATGCCCGTTTATTCCCCTCCAGCTCACTGTCCAGATTCTGCAAGCCCTAGCATCTATGGGGTTGCCAGACAGCCCATAACACATACCCATCCAAATGAACAAGATGAGTGCTGATCATCAGCTACTCAAATCCTCCATCTTGCCCTCTAGAACCTCAGAGGCTAAATGAAATTTGGTAACCAGTAGCACAGATGGCAGCTCTTCCTATGCCACTGGGCTAGCACCATGTTTAAAAAGATTCGATTACAAAGAATAGTTGTATAAAATTTTATCACAACCATAGACGTCCTTCTCTTCTATGTTGCAGTATTCTTTATGGGGTTGTATTCCACCAATCGACCCGATGTCCAGCCTTTAAACAAAAGCTTAGAGCCACAGCCCGTACACGAAGGCACAGTGAATGTCAGCCAAGCCATAAAAGGGACATCCACATGTACAATCTTCTGAATAAGAAAGCCCCATAAGGAAAGTAATCTAAATAGAGCCTAAGGAGACCATCCTAGGAAAAAGCAAGTTGTAGGTGGAAGATGGGAGGGATAGAATACTGCAACATTGAAAGAAGGACATTTATGGTTAAGGTAAGATTTTACACAACTATTCTATGTCTTTCTATTCAATGCTGCAGTATTCTTTAAATATGGGAGAGTGCCAAAGCTGCAAGGGGGCCCAGGGTGGAGGATAGAGTAGGAAAAAGCTTAGAGGAAGCACTTTCCAGGAATCCATGGAGGATTGCCCTGGCAAAACCTGCTCTGGACCTAGAAACAGTATCCAATTTGTAATGTTTCATAAAGGTATGAACAAATGACCAAGTGGTAGCTTCCAGGATGGAATGAGCATCTAAACCTTTGAAGAAGGCCCCTGAGGATGCAACTGATCTAGTGGAATGGGCCCTAACGGGCCCTAATGGATGTGGACAAAGACTTCCATGGAATTCATAGCAAAACACAACAGTCTTAAAGATCCATGTGGAGATGGTTTGTTTGGACATAGGCAAACCCAGTGTCCTGGGATGAAAGGAAACAAAAAGCTGGTCAGACTTCCCAATGGACTTAGCTTTGTCCAAGTAAAATCTGAGTTGTTTATGAACATCCAAGGTATGCAAAACTCTCTCACTGGAAGACTGTGGAGAAGGGAAAAAGGCAGTTGGGATGGACTGAATAAGAAACCACTCATTTACCCCTTTAGACATGAAGCTTGGATTAGTCCTCAAGGGCACTCTGTCCCTACGAAAAACTAGGAAAGGGGGGAAGCCATCAATGCCCAAATTTCAGAGACCCTTCTAGTAGAGGTTAAGGCTATTAGAAGCACAGTTTTCCATGTGCAGAATTTTAGAGAAGCAGAAGCTGCTGGTTCAAAAGGGGCCTGAAAAAGCTTTTCTAGTACATAGTTAAGATCTCAAAGAGGAGGAAAGTACAGTTGTGTATACTTACCATAAATGTAGATGTTAGAGTGTATTCACTGTTGCAGTCATTACATTTGGGTTATCTGCTTGCAGTAGCCCTCAGTCGGCCTGATTAACAAAGTCCTGGGTCCTGCGTCGGTTGCTATCTCTTCTTCCATGACGTCAGGTTGTAAGGGGTATAAAACATGCAGCTGACGCCATTACATCAGTTTTTCTTGTCCCAGATGTCAGTTGCCCCCCTAATGGGAAGCAATAAAATCTATAACAAAAAGGATATACCTCCAACAAAAAAGCAAATACACCAAAAAAGCTTTTTGAGCATAGTAAGTGAGAGTAGAGGTATAGCCAAAAAAGAAAGGGGGCTTGAGGGAGGGTAAACCAGGACTGCAACACTGAATACACTCGAACATCTACATTTATGCTAAGTGTACACAACTGTACTATGTTCTTCGTGTTTCACTGTTGCAGTCATTACATTTGGGTAGACTCCCAAAGCTAAGGTTGGGAGGAGGAATTTAAATAGAATTAGGACCAGCTATACGGCCCTGCAAGACTGCAGTGGCAAAACCAGCTCTGGATTTAGAGAAAATTGGTAAATGATGATGCTTGGTGAAAGTATGTACAGAACTCCAGGTAGCCACTTCTAGGATGTCCCTTGTAGGGACGCCCTTGAGAAAAGTTGTAGAGGTAGATGCAGCCCTGGTTGAATGGGGTCTGATGGCCTGTGGGATAGGTTTTCCATGATGCTTATAGCAGAAATGAATGCAGTGGCCTATCCATTTTGAAATGGACTGCTTTGAAATAGCTTTCTCCCCTATCCCTGCAGCAAATGCCACCAGCAGTTGTTCAGATTTCCTTTGAGGTTTAGTCCTGTCCAAGTAGAATCTAAGTTGTCTGTGCACATCTAAGGAGTGCAGTATGCATTCCCCTTTCTTCTGTGGGTTAGGAAAGAAGGTAGGCAAATTAATGGACTGATTAAGAGCCACACTGGATACCACCTTGGGCATGAAGGAGGGATTGGTTCTGAGGGACACCCTGTCCGCATGAAAGATGATGAAAGGCTCCATCCACTGCCATAAGGGCCTGTAACTCAGATACCCTTCTTGCAGAAGTTATTGCTGAAAGGAAAGCTGTTTTCCAGGAAAGGAATTTTAAATCTGCAGTAGCAGGTGGCTCAAAAGGAGGAAGAGTTAGTTTCTCCAAGACAAAGTTAAGGTCCCAGGCTGGAGTTGGAGCTCTCCTCGGTGGCCTTACATTTTTTGGCCCCTCTGAGGAACTGCTTGAGCATTGGGTGAGAGGAGAGGGGAGGCTCTGTGCTATAATGAGCTGAAATGGCTGAGGCATGAATTTTGATGGAGGAAAAAGACAAGCCCTTATGAAGCATCTCAGTCAAATATTGAAGAATCTGAGGTAAAGTGGGCACTGCTGCGTTCATCCCTTGAGATTGGTTCCAGGTACAAAACCTTTTCCATTTTGCAGCATAAGATTTTCTAGTACTAGGCCTCCTAGCCTCTAAAATGATATCCATCACTGATTTACTGAGGGGTGGCAAAGGAGAGATTAGGTAATTAGCCACGCTGCTAGGTTCAGGGTTTGCAGCTGTGGGTGCAGAATCTGTTTCTCCTGCTGAGACAACAGGGAAGGAGTCTGAGGTAGGTGCCATGGGGCCAAGTGTGACACACTGCACAGGAGGGGGTACCAGTGTTGGCGTGGCCAGTCTGGTGCAATTAAAATCATCCTTGGCTTGTCCTGTTTGATCTTTAGTAGTATCTTGGAGAGCAGAGGCAGAGGAGGAAAGGCATAAACTGATAGTTTTTTCCAGCTGAAGGATAGAGCATCCACTTTCCAAGCTAGTTTGTGGGGAATCCTTGTGCAAAATTTGTCCAATTGATGATTCTGGGGGGAGGCAAAAGGTCTATATCTGGGCTCCTCCATTTGCTTGTCAACATGTTGAAAATCCTTGGTTCCAGTTTCCACTCGTGTGGGTCCATGAAGTTTCTGCTTAGTCCATCTGCCAGTGTATTTAGTTTTCCTGACAGGAATTGAGCTTGTAGATTCACTTGGTAGCTCAAGGCTGTCTTCCACAATGTCATGGCTAGTCTGCAGAGGGGGTAAGAGTGTGTACCCCCCTGCTTGTTTATGTACCACATGACCATGGTGTTGTCCGTCTTTACCATTAGTTGTCTTGGAAGAATGTGGTCCTTGAAGGCTGTCAGAGCATCCTGTACAGTTAACATTTCCTTTTGATTTATGTGTAAGTGCATTTGACTTGGATTCCATTTGCCCTGAATGCACTTCCCTGCCAGATGAGCCCCCCCCCCCATGCATAATATGATGAGTCTGTTATTAACGTTTGGGTGGCAGGGGGTAGTGTGAATGGTAGTCCCTTGTTTTAGTGGCAGGCCTCTGCCCACCAAAAGAACTCTAGGCGTAGGCAAGGTATGATAGGAATCATAGCTTCCAGATCCTGTGAATGTTGACACCATAGGCTTTTGAGATACCATTGCAGTTTCCTCATATGCAGCCTTGCATATGGAATTAGAAGAATGCAGGAGGCCATGAACCCCAAGGCTTGCAGTATTTGCCTTGCAGATAACTGGATTTTTGTGGCCACTTGTTTGAAGTAGGTTGTCAAATGAGTCCGTTTTCTCTGGTGTGAGGAAAGCCATCTGGGTCAAGCTTGCTCCCAGGAATACAATTTGATGACAGGGTACCAGGTGTGATTTTTTTTCATTTAAGGTATACCCCAGACAAGTCAGTACCCTTTGAATAAAGGCCAGATGATTCAAAAGTATGTCCTGGCTTTCTGCCTGAATTAGACAATCGTCCAGGTATGGATATATTCAAATACTTCTTTGCCTGCAGAATGCAATGACTGGAGCTAGGCACTTTGTGAATACCCTGGGCGCAGTAGATAAGCCAAAGAGCAGTGCAGAGAAAGTACAGTTGTGTACACCTACCATAAATGTAGATGTTCGAGTGTCTTTACCGTTGCAGTCATGAATGTAGGGTTCTCCCCTGCCGGCAGGCAGTCCTCGGTCGGCCAGAATCCCAAAGTCTGGGTCCGGCGTCGGCTGTTTAACCATGCTCCCTGACGTCAGAGTGCCAGGAGTACAAAGCTGACAGCCGACGCCATCTTCTCCAGTTTTTCTTGCCCCAGATGTCAGGAGTCCCAAAAAGAAAAAGGTCCCATAACCTTTGCAAATACACCTCAGAAGAATGGTGAAATAAGGAACTACACAAAAGTAAAAATAAGAGGGGACAGGAGGGAGGGAAACCCAGAATGCAACAGTGAAGATACTCGAACATCTACATTTATGGTAGGTGTACACAACTGTACTATGTTCATCGTGTTTCACCGTTGCAGTCATGACTGTAGGGTAGAATCCCAAAGCTGAAAGAAAGGGAGGTGGTCATAAAGAAGAAGGGGCGGCTAAAAGGCTCTGCAAGACTGCAGAGGCAAAGCCTGCCCTAGACTTAGAGTAGAGAGGTAGATTGTAGTGCTTAGAAAAAGTATGCACTGAACTCCAAGTTGCAGCTTCCAAAATGTTTTTGGTAGGAACTCCCCTGAGGAAGGCCGAAGAAGTGGCAGCAGCTCTGGTGGAATGAGTCCGTATACTCCCTGGGATTTGCTTTCCATGGTGTGAATAACAAAATCTGATTCCATGAGCAATCCATTTAGAAATGGTCTGTTTTGAAATGGCTTTACCTTGGGAACTTGAAGCATAAGAAACAAACAATTGTTCTGATTTTCTGATGTCCTTGGTTCTGTCCAGGTAAAAACGTAGTTGTCTGTGTACATCCAAGGAATGTAAGATCCTTTCCCCTTTATTTTGAGGAGTGGGGAAAAATGTTGGCAAGTGGATAGTTTGATTTAAAGCCACTTTGGAAACCACCTTAGGCATGAAGGTAGGATTAGTCCTCAAAGATACCGTGTCTTGATGAAAGATAACATAAGGTTCCACAGCCATAAGAGCTTGTAACTCAAACTCTCCTGGCAGAGGTTAGGGCTAACAAGATAGCTGTCTTCCAAGATAAAAACTTGATGTCAGAAGAGGCAGCAGGCTCAAAAGGAGACAAGGTTAGTTTTCCCAAAACATAGTTGAGATCCCAAGCAGGAATGGGAGGAGATCTAGGAGGTCTTAAGTTCTTAGCTCCTCTGAGAAACTGTCTCATGAGCTGGTGGGAAAAGATGGGAGGGTCTGTATTATAATGAGCAGAAATAGCAAAGGCATGTATCTTAATGGAAGAGAAAGAGAGACCCTTATGTAAGAGATCTGTCAAGTAAAGTAAAATTAAGGTAATGTTAGGAAGAAGAGGATCAGAATTCTGAGCCTGCATCCAGGAACAAAATCTTTCCCATTTTCCTGCATAAGATTTTCTAGTGCTAGGACGTCTAGCTTCTAAAATGACATCCATAACCTGCTTGGGTAGGAAAGAAGAAATCAAAGGCCCTGGATTAACCAGGCTGCCAGGCTGAGAGTTCTGACATGAGAGTGTAGAACCTGACCCTGATGTTGGGACAGAAGTTTCGGAGACTGAGGTAAAACCCAAGGGGGCTCCAGACAAAGGTTTTTTAGAGTTGGATACCAAAACTGTCACGGCCAATTTGGAGCCAGCAAGATTATCATCTTGGGCTTGTCCTGTTTTATCTTCAATAAGACCCGTGGAAGAAGAGGAAGAGGCAGAAAGGCATATCCCGAGAGGTTCCTCCAACTGAATGACAGGGCATCCACTTTCCAAGCTTCTCTGTGGAAAGTCCTGGTGCAAAAATTCTGTAGTTGATGATTGAGATGGGATGCAAAGAGGTCTATGTGAGGACATCCCCAGACTGCTGTTATCATCCTGAATATTTTGGTGTCCAGCATCCACTCGTGTGGATCCGAAAGGTTTCTGCTCAGACTGTCTGCCAGGAAGTTTTGTTTCCCTGGTAGAAACTGAGCTTGAAGATCAGATTGCAAGCTAGAGCTGTGTTCCATAGATCCATGGCTAGTCTGCAAAGGGGGTAGGAATGAGATCCCCCTTGCTTGTTTATGTACCACATAACTGTGGTGTTGTCTGTCCGTATTAGTAGTTGTCCTGGTTGTAAAAGATTCCTGAAGGCCAATAGAGCTTTCTGAATGGCTAACATTTCCTTTAAACTGATATGCAGGTGCTTCTGATCCTTTGTCCAAAGGCCCTGCAGACAGTTGCCCTGAAAATGGGCTCCCCAAGCATAATCCGAGGCATCCGTGGTTAGAATCTGAGTGGCAGGAGGCAGACGGAAGGGTTTCCCTTTGTTTAGAGCACATGCCCTGGACCACCAAAGAAATTCCTTTTGAAGGCAAGGAAAGACGGAGATCAGTATGTCTAAACTGTGGCAATGCTGAGACCATACACTTTTTAGGTACCACTGTATTTTCCTCATGTGTAGTCTTGCATATGGTACGAGAAGGATGCAGGAGGCCATGTAACCCAAAGCCTGCAGGAATTCCCTTGCAGATAGTTGAGTTAAAGTTGCCAAGGTTTTGAAAGTTGAAGCCAGCTGAAATTGTTTTTCGGATGTCAGAAATGCCATCTGGGTTGTGGTGTTTAGAACAGCACCCAGAAAAGTTATCTGTTGTGATGGTGTCAAATTTGACTTTTTTATGTTTACAGAGAATCCCAGGAACTTGAGGAGGTTCTGTACAAATTCTAGATGCTGGAGTAAGACATCCTTGCTGTCTGCCTGAATTAGGCAATCGTCCAGATAAGGGTAAATTTGAATTCCCTTGAGTCTGCAGTAAGCTACTACTGGAGCCAGGCATTTGGTGAAGAGCCTGGGCGCAGTAGACAATCCAAAGGGCAGCGTAGAGAATTGAAAGTGCCTCGATCCGGCCTTGAACCTTTGGTATTTTCTGCGATCCTGCCTGATGGGAATGTGTAAATATGCCTCCTTTAAATCCAAAGTTACCATCCATGCATCTTTGGACAGCATTGGAAGTAGCTGCTGTAGAGTAAGCATTTTGAATTTTGGAATCTCTAGAAAGGTGTTCAAGACTGACAGAGCCAGAATGGGTCTCCATGAGTTTTGCTTCCTGGGGACTAGAAAGAGCCTTGAGTAAAAACCTTTTCCCATCTCTGAAAGTGGAACCAGTTCTATGGCATTCATAGCCAAAAGAGTTTCCACCTGGTTTAAGGCCTCCGTCTATTGATGTTTTGGAAGGTCTGGCCATCCGCTTGGCCTTGGCAAGGTATGAAAATGGAATTTGTAACCTCTTAGAACCACATCCAAAACCCACTTGTCTTGGGTTATTTGAGTCCAATTTTGATAAAAAAGAGAGTTTTCCTCCGAGAGGGGCTTCCAGGCAAGAATTTCCTGTAGCCCAACAGAGGGAGTCATTGAGTTTGTTTCCTTTGAGTTTGTGACCAGTCCTCTCCTCCCCTAGGGGTGGAAGCAGTCCACTGTCTTGGTCTATAAGAAGCTTGTGTTTGAGGCCTTCCTCTGGAGCGTCTAAACCTACCCCTCTGAGGCCTGTATGAACTGGGAAGGGACCAATTTTTTGAAGGCCAATTCCTGCTAAATCTAGGTGGCTGTACTTGTAAGAAATCTTTAACTGTTTGCATGGATTTCGCCTTATCCTCCATCTTTTTAATCACCTCTTCAGCTTTTGATCCAAACAAAACATTATGCTGAATAGGAGCATCCAATAATTTAGCCTTTACTTGTTCAGGCAAATTTTGTTCCCTTAGCCATGCATGCCTTCTAATGACTGTGCCGGAGGCAGCAGCCCTACAAGAAGCCTCCAAGGCATCAAATCCACAATGTAAACCATGCTTCCCAACTTGTTCAGTGGCATGCAGTAAGTCATGTAATTCCTTATCATCTGCACAGGCAGAAATGGAAGTAAGCTTTTATTTTAAAACAGACAAGAGAAACTGCTGGTATTTCAGCATATGAAACTGACAGTTTAAAGCCCTAATGGACAAAGTAGCAGAAGTGTACACTTTTTTGCCCCATCTTTCTAAGGATCGAGAATCCTTTTCAGTAGGAATGGGATTTTTGGCAGAAGCGACCTTAACTCCCTTAGGACCCTGAGAAATGGTTTCAGGGTCAGCAGAAGGGTTCTTGTATAAAAACTGGTGGGAATCAGGAACCCTGTAATATCTATCAGGCTTAACAGGAGCAGGAGGAAAAGAGTCAGGGGTTAAGTTAGCCTCCGAAAAGGCATCATCCACAATATCCAAAACAGGAGGAATAGCCAGGGGTCTATGTTGGGGAAGAAGAAGAAAATCCCTCAATCTTTTCTTAGATTCCGAATACTCCTGTCCTTCCCAGTGGAAATGTTCCCTCATTTCATGCAAAGTTTCCCCAAAAGAGAAATCCTCAGGGGGAGAAGTTGAAGGAATGGATTCCTCAGCATCAGAATCCTCATAAGGAGGGAAAGAATATTCCTGGTCAGAAGAAGAAACTGAGGAAACAGAAGCCTGATCAGAGGAATCATAATAAACATCCTGCCTTGGCCTTTTATCTGGAGGGGGATGTGAACCCCTAATCATAGTAAGTAAATCCTCCGCCATCTTGAGTAACTGTTTCTGTGACTTGGGAGCAGGTTCAGAAGAGGCCTGTGTTGCAGTCTTTGATTTAGGAGTCTTTGCCTTTGTCTTTGTTAGAAGCTGAGTAGGCCTGAAAACCCCTTCGGAAGCCGGTACCTGCACAGCGGCTCCGGACCCATCCGAAGGAGCATTGTCCGAAGGTCCTGCAATAGAAATATTTAAAGGCCCGGTTGGCTCCTCATGAGAGTCCATTTCGGCCATCGGTTCTGAAATGGCCGACGACAGGGGCTGCAAAAGCGCCTCACTGACGACGGCCGAACCTGAAGCTGGCTCCGCTTGTGCGCTATCATCAGATTTGGACCTCGGAGGCCTGTCTTTATCCTTGTGACGTTTGTGAACTCCGGTAGCCGGAACCGTATCCGATGACATTTTGTAGTTAAAGCGCCTACCGAAGTAATGAAAAGCAAAATCATACCTTCGCTTAATTGTACGTTGATTGAATCTAGCACAAAACCGACAACTAGCTACGTCGTGGTCAGGGCCTAAGCAAGGAATACAGTAAGAATGAAAATCCTTATGAGGTATTTGCTTTCCACATGAAATACAATTATTAACTTTTTCTGACATCAGAGTGGAGCAAGAAAAAAGTTTCCTCAACGGGGTACTTAGCTTTGAGTGGAGAAGAAAATCTTCGGACTGAAGTATATCAGGAAAAATCGTCAGGAGTCAGCCGGCTGGCACTTGCGAACTCCACCGCACGGCAAGAAAGACTGGAGAAGATGGCGTCGGCTGTCAGCTTTGTACTCCTGGCGCTCTGATGTCAGGGAGCATGGATGAACAGCCGATGCCGGACCCAGACTTTGGGATTCTGGCCGACCGAGGACTGCCTGCCGGCAGGGGAGAACCCTACAGTCATGACTGCAACAGTGAAACACAATGAACATCTGATAGTTCATGTAACCTGCTTTGAAACGTAGGTATCTTCTGCAAGACTTCCTGACAGGGATGTGCAGGTATGCTTCTTTTAAGTCTAGTGTTGCCAACCATGCATCTTTACCTAGCATAGGAAACAGCTGGTGAAGGGTCAGCATCTTGAACTTTGGAATCACCCGAAAGGTATTTTAGAGTAGACACCATGTATTGCCTTTTCTATGTACCAGAAAAAGTCTCAAATAGAAACCTTGTCCCTTTTCCTCTTCTGGTACCAAATGAATAGCCCTCATGCTTAAGAGAGAGAGTACATGATTTTGGGCCTCTGCCCACTGATTTGGGAGTAGATCTGGCCACCTGCTTGGTCTTGGTAAGGTGTGGAAGTGAAATCTGCATCCTTGGGACACTATATTTAAAACCCATTTGTCCTGGGTACTGAGTTCCCTGTTTTTAGCCTGCACACCAATCTTTCCGCCTAAAGGAGCATTCAGTTGGGAAGTGCTTGGAAGTTTTAAAAGCAAGTCATTGAGACAGTTTTCCATAGGGGGGAGTCTTACTACTCCGTGATATGGGTGCGGAAACCCCCCACTGCTTAGTCTTGTGTGTCCCTTGGGACTGAAACCTGGGGTTCCTGCTGTGTCTGGGTTTGGCTTGAGAAGACCTGGAAGGGGCTGGAAAGGACCAATTCTTAGAGGGCCAATGCCTACTAAATCTAGGAGGCTGAACTTGTAAGAAATTTTTAACAGTTTGCATAGATTTAGCTTCATCTTCCATCTTTTTAAGAACTTCCTCAGCCATGCTACTAAACAGGTGGCCCTGATTTAAGGGAGCATCCAACAATTTAGCTTTAACATGATCAGGCAAAGATTGCTCCTTAAGCCAAGCATGCCTTCTGAGCACAAACCTAGTAACAGCAGCCCTTCAAGAGGCCTCTAATGAATAAAATCCACATTGCAAAGTATGTTTTCCAAACTGTTCAGCAGAATGCATTAAATCCTGTAATTCTTTATTTTATGCGCAGTCAGGAATTATCATTTTCTGTTTAAGCAATCCAATAACACGTTGCTAATACTTTAACATATGAAACTGGCAGTTTAAAGCCCTAATGGCCAAGGTTGCAGAAGTGTAAACCTTCTTACCCTACTATCCAGGGCCTTGGAGTCTCTATCAGAAGGGGTAGGATTTTTAGCAGTAGAAGCCTTAATGCCCTTGGGTCCCTGTGAAATAGTCTCTGGATCCGCAATAGGATTTTTAAAAAGGAACTTGGGTCAATCAGGAACCATGTAATATCTGTCAGGTTTTCTGGGAGCAGAAGGCAAAAAAATCAAGGGCCAAACTAGATTCCGAAAAAGCATCAACAACAATGTCTAGTACAGGAGGAATAGCTAAAGGCCTATGCGGCGGCAGGAGTAAGAAATCCCTAAGCCTCTTTTTTGAATCAGAGAAATCCTGGCTTTCCCAGTGGAAATGCTCCCTTAGAGTATGTAAGGTTTCACCAAAAGAAAAATCCTCTGGAGGGGAAGCAGAGGGAATACAGTCCTCTGCATCAGAATCCTCATAAGTAGATAAGAGCAAATCCAGATCATCAGAAGAATCAGAAAAATCAGAATCCTGGTCAGAAGATTCATAAACAACTTCAGTCCTAGGTCTCTTAGAAGGGGAAGGTTGGCTTCCCCTGATTAGAGTTATAAGATCTTCAGCCATTCTTACCATTTGTTTTTTAGGCATAGAGGCCTGAGCATGCAGCCTGGGCGTTGTTTTTTTAGGCATGGTTCGAGATTTAGGCCCAAATGAAGAAGGGTACGTCGGTTTAATATGCAAGTACGCAGGCCTGAATACACCCTCAGAAGCCGGTGCCTGCAAAGCGGCTCCGGACCCATCCAAGGTAGAGACATCAGCGGGTTCCACAGCTGATGCATCTCGCAGGATACCGGATGCCGAATGGGTCTCAGTAGAGGCCTGCGTATTAGAAGTAGTGGGTATCAGGGGCTGCGAAAGCACCTCACTGAGTACCGGCGAACTGGCGACTGGCTTAGGAGAAGCGCTGTCGGCAGTTTTGGACCTCAGTGGCCTGGCTCTGTCTTTAACTTTGCGTTTTTTCAAAATCCCGGTAGTGGGATGGCTAACAGACATTTCTGGACAATTAAACCGAGAACTGAAACATTTAGAGGCAAAAATATACCGACAACGGATAGTGCGCTGACTAAATACAGCACAAAACCGACAGCAAGGTACGTCAGGGCCTAGGCAAGGAATACAGTACGAATGAAAATCTTTATGAGGTACTTGCTTTCCACAAGTAATGCAATTATTAACTTTTACTGACATCGGTAAGGAGCAAGAAAAAGTTTCCCCAAGCTTTAGTTGAAGACTTCGGTTCTGAAACTTGAAAACGAAAATTTCAAGAGTCGGCCGACCGGTACTTGCAAACTGCTTCTACTTTGGGCACCGCACGGCAAGAAAGATTTATGTAATGGTGTTGGCTGAATGTTTTATACCCGACGACCTGACGTCATGGAAGAAGGGACAGCAACCTATGCAGGACCCAAGACTTTGTTAATCAGGCCGACTGAGGGCTACTGCAAGCAAGTAACCCAAATGTAATGACTGCAACAGTGAAACATGAAGAAAGTACAGTTGTGTACCTACCATAAATGTAGATGTTCGAGTGTATTCACTGTTGCAGTCATTACACTTGGGTTTTCCTGCTGACAGGCTACCCGCAGTCGGCCTGAATTCCAAAGTTCTTGTCCGGTGTCGGCTGCTGTCGCCTTTTCCCTGACGTCAGTGTGCCAGGGGTATAAAAGATGCAGCTGACACCATTTTCTTCAGTTTTTCTTGTCCCAGATGTCAGGTGCCCCCAAAAGGGTAGGCTACAATTTCTGCTCATAAAAAGGCATGCACTAAAATCAACATTACCTTCATCTACAAGCAAATACACCACACAGGTTGTATAGAATAGAGAAGTACAGGTAAGTCCCAGCAATGAAAGGGGGATGGTGGGAGGGTAACCTGCACTGCAACAGTGAATACACTCGAACATCTACACTTATGGTAGGTACATAACTGTACTATGATCATAGTGTTTCACTGTTGCAGTCATTACACTTGGGTAGAATCCCAAAGCTGAGGTTGGGTGGCTGGGCCTAAATAGAATTAGGAGGGTAGGAGGGTAACCTGCACTGCAACAGTGAATACACTCGAGCGTCTACACTTATGGTAGGTACACAACTGTACTATGATCATCGTGTTTCACTGTTGCAGTCATCACACTTGGGTAGAATCCCAAAACTGAGGTTGGGTGGCTGGGCCTAAATAGAATTAGGAGTGGCTATGAGGCCCTACTGCAGTGGTAAAGCCTGCTCTGGATTTAGAGTAAAGAGGTAAGTGGAAGTGCTTTGTAAAAGTGTGCACTGAAGTCCAAGTTGCAGCCTCCAAAATGTCCTTGGATGGTACTCCTCTGAGGAAGGCTGCTGCTCTGGTTGAATGTGGCCTAATGCCCTTAGGTACTGATTTGCCATGTTTTGAATAGCAGAAATGAATGCAGTGGCCTATCCATTTTGAAATAGTCTGCTTTGAAATAGCTTTTCCTTGCGATCCTGCAGCATATGCCACTAAGAGTTGCTCAGTCTTTCTGAAAGCTTTAGTTTTGTCCAAGTAGAAGCGTAGCTGTCTGTGTATGTCCAAAGAATGCAGAAGTCTCTCCCCCTTATTCTGTGGGTTTGGATAAAAGGTAGGCAAATGAATGGTTTGGTTAAGAGCCACACTGGACACTACACCTTAGGCATAAATGTTGGGTTTGTCCTTAGAGAAACCCTGTCCAGATAGAAAATAATAAAAGGTTCCACAGCCATTAGTGCCTGTAACTCTGAGACTCTTCTTGCTGAAGTTATTGCTAGGAGCAGAGCTGTTTTCCATGATAAGTATTTTATCTCAGCTGTATTGGCTGGCTCAAAAGGAGGCAGTGTGAGCTTTTCCAAGACAAAATTGAGGTCCCATGCAGGTACTGGAGCTCTCCTTGGAGGTCTTATGTTTTTGGCCGCTCTGAGGTACTGCCTTAGCAGTGGATGTGAAAAAATAGGTGGGTCCATACTGTAATGAGCTGAAATGGCAGAGGCATGGATCTTAATTGATGAGAAGGATAGGACTTTATCCAAGTTAGGTATTGTAAAATCTAAGGAATATTTGGTAGAAGCGTGTCCATTCCTTGTGCCTGGTTCCAAGCACAGAATCTCTTCCATTTTTCTGCATATGATTTTCTGGTGCTGGGCCTCCTGGCCTCCAAAATAACATCCATAACTGCTTTAGAGAGAAGTGTGTTCTGAATGGTTACATTATCCGCCACGCAGCCAGACTTAGGGTTCTGAGTTGGCTGTGCAGGATCCAATTGTTTTGTTGGGTCAGCAAATGAGGAATTTGAGGTAATGTCCAGGCTGGGCCTTGAGACAAGCTCTTTAGGATTGGGTACCAGTGCTGGCGAGGCCAGTCTGGGGCAATCAGTATCATTTTTGGCTTCTCTTGTCTGACCTTTAGGAGTACCTTGGGGAGGAGAGGCAGTGGAGGAAAGACATATATTGTAAGGGTTTTCCAGCTGAATGACAGGGCATCCATTTTCCATGCTTGTTTGTGATAAGTCCTTGTGCAGAATCTCTGTAGTTGGCAGTTGTGAGGGGAGACAAATAGATCTATGTATGGGCATCCCCATTTCCTTGTTATCATGCTGAAAATTTGTGGATCTAGTTTCCACTCAGGATCCATGAGGTTTCTGCTTAGTTCGTCTGCCAGAGTATTTCTCTCTCCTGGCAGGAATTGTGCTTGCAGGTGTACTTGATAAGTCAATGCTGTGTTCCACAAAGTCATGGCATGTGTGCCTCCTTGCTTGTTTATGTACCACATGACTGTAGTATTGTCCGTCTTTATCAGCAGTTGTCCTGGATGAAGTAGGTCCTTGAAGGCTGTCAGCGCATTCTGTACAGCTAGCATTTCTTTTTGATTGATATGAAGATGCATTTGGCTTGCAGGCCATGTGCCCTGAATGCATTTTCCTGCTATGTGGGCCCCCCAGGCATAATCTGATGCATCTGTTGTTAGTGTCTGCCTGGCTGTGGGTAAAGTGAATGGCTGTCCCTTGTTGTGGTCAGGCCTGTGCCCATCGAAACTCCTGTTGCAGGCAGGGAATGAGGGTAATCAATGTTTCCAGGCTGTGGCAATGTTGAGTCCAAACACTTTTTAGATACCACTGTAGTTTCCTCATATCCAGTCTTGCATATGGAATTAGCAGAATGCAGGATGCCATGAAGCCCAAAGCTTGCAGAATTTTTCTTGCAGATAACTGGGTCTTTGTTGCCATCATTTCAAAGTAAGAAGTCAGTTGCCTTTGTCTGGTGTGAGATAAGCCATCTGGGCAGTTGTGTTTAAGCTTGCACCCAGGAATATTATCTCTTGAGAGGGTACCAGTTTTGATTTCTTTTCGTTCACTCTGTACCCTAGGCAAATTAGTAATCTTTTTACAAATGCCAGATGCTTCAATAGAATGTCCTTGTTCTTTGCTTGAGTAAGGCAGTCGTCCAAGTAAGGATGTATTTGTATTCCTCTTTGTCTGCAAAACGCAATTACTGGTGCCAGGCATTTTGTGAAGACTCTGGGCGCAGTAGATAAGCCAAAGGGCAGTGCAGAGAATTGGTAGTGCATTCAGCCAGCTACGAATCTGAGGTATCTTCTGCAAGTTTGTCTGATTGGGACATGCAGGTATGCCTCTTTGAGGTCCAAAGTTACAAGCCAAGCCTTCTTGCCCAGCATGGGCAGAAGCTGCTGCAGAGTCAATATTCTGAATTTTGGAATGTCCAGAAAAGTGTTTAGAATAGACAGGTCCAGTATTGGTCTCCAAGCTTTGTCCTTTCTGGGTACCAAGAAGTCTTGAGTAAAATCCTTGTCCCTGGTCTTGCTGTGGTACTCACTGAATAGCCCTCATGTCCATGAGGGATGAAACTTGTTTTTGCGCCTCTGCCCATTGATTGTGTGGCAGGTCTGGCATACCTTTTGTCTTTGGAAGGGTGTGAAAGTGGAACCTGTAGCCCTGCGACCCTATATTCAAGACCCATTTGTCCTGGGTGATCATGTGCCAATTTTGTGAAAAAAGTGCTAGTTTTCCCCCTAAGGGTGCTGTCAAAAGATAAGTGCTTGGCATTGGCAGAGGAAAGTCATTGGGACTGTTTCCTATATGGCTGTGATTTGTCTTCTCCGCTTTTGGAGGTAGAAGCACCCCATTGTTTAGGCCTGTATGAGCCTTGGGGCTGGGATCTGCCTCTAGGGCGTCTGTATCTGCCTTTGTGGTCTGTCTGACACTGGAAAGGACCAATTCTTAGAAGGCCAGTTACTGCTAAATCTGGATGGCTGTACCTGTACAAAATCCTTAACTGTCTGCATAGATTTCGCTTTATCCTGCATTTTCTTCAACACCATTTCTGCCTCAACATCAAACAAAGTATCATGCTGTAATGGAGCATTCAATAATTTGCTTTAACATGATCAGGCAGATTCTGTTCCTTTAACCAAGCATGCCTTCTAATGACAGAACCCGTAACAGCAGCCCTGCAAGAGGCCTCCAGTGAATCAAAACCACATTGCAAAGTATGCTTTCCCACTTGTTCAGCTGCATGCAATAAATTCTGCATTTCCTTGATATCAGAGCATTCAGAATTTGTCAACATTTTCTGTTTTAGCAGTGACATTAAGTATTGCTGATATTTAAGCATATGAAACTGACAATTTAAAGCCCTTACAGCCAAGGTAGCAGAAGTGTAAACTTTTTCCCCCATCTGTCCAGTGCCCTAGAATCCCTATCAGAGGGGACAGGGTTTTTTGCAGTGGAAGCCTTGACCCCTTTGGGACCCTGAGATAGTTTCTGGGCCAGCAGCAGGGTTTTTATATAGAAATTCATGAGAGTCTGGAACCCTGTAGTATCTGTCTGGCTTAACAGGTGCAGGGGGGGATAAAGAGTCAGGAGACAGGCCGGACTCTGAAAATACATCATCTACAATGTCTAGAACAGGTGCTGAGGTAGTAAAAGAAAGTCTCTGAGCCTTTTCTTAGATTCTGAGTAATCTTGGCTCTCCCAGTGAAAATGCTCCCTCATGGTATGCAGGGTTTCCCCAAAAGAATAATCCTCAGGAGGAGAGGCTGAAGGAATAGATTCTTCAGCATCAGAATCCTCATAGGGAGGAAGAGAGCATCCCTATTCAGAAGAGGAGTCATATTCTGTCTCTTGCCTAGGCCTCTTATCAGGAGGGGGCTAGGAACCCCTGATCAAAGTAATTAGGTCTTCGGCCATTTTAAGCATCTGTTTCTTAGGCATGGAAGTCTGTCCAGGAGAATACTGTACTTATTTCTTTGTCTTTAGTGCTGTTTTAGTCTTTGCCTTTGAAGCTGAGGTTGGCTTGACATATAACTGTGTAGGTCTGAAAACACCCTCAGAAGCCGATGCCTGCTCAGCGGCTCCGGACCCATCTGAGGGAATAGTTTCCAAGTGTCCAATACCTTGAGTATCCAGAGGCCTAGTCGGCTCCACGTGGGAGTCGGAAGCAGCCTGTGGCTCTGAGGTAGCGGGCGTCAGAGGCTGCGAAAGCGCCTCACTGAGAACCGGCGACTGGCCTAGCGGAGGCCTCATTGTCGGTTTTGGACCTCAGATGCCTGTCCCTTTCCTTTTCCTTGCGCTTTTTATAAACTCTGATCATCGGCTGTTCCGACGGCATTATATAATTAAACCTTCGGCCAAAGTAACGAAAGGCAAAATCGTACCGATGCTTAATAGTGCGATGGTTAAATCTAGCACAAAAGCGACAGCTAGCAACGTCGCGGTCAGGGCCTAGGCAAGGAATACAGTAAGAATGAAAATCCTTATGAGGTATTTGCTTTCCACAAGAAATACAATTGTTAACTTTTTCTGACATCGGTCTGGAACAAGAAAAAAAGTTTCCCCAACCGGGCACTTAGCTTTAATGAAGACTTCGGATATGAAATTCGATTTTTGAAAATCTCAAGAGTCGGCCGACCGGCACTTGTGAACTGCTTTTGCTTCGGGCACTGCGCGGCAAGAAAGACTGGAGAAAATGACGTCGGCTGCATCTTTTATACCCCTGGCACACTGACATCAGGGAAGAGGCGAAAGCAACCGACGCCGGCCCAGGACTTTGGAATTCAGGCCGACTGCGGGTAGCCTGCCAGCAGGATAACCCAAGTGTAATGACTGCAACAGTGAAACACGATGAACATCATCTGGTTTCCTGGGGGGTCTTAAATGTAGGCCTCAGTTAAGAAAAAGCTTGACTTCTAACCTGGAAGATAAGGGGGAGTTTAAAGGCAGACAAGGAAGAGCAATGGACTTTAACTGAAGAATAAGAAAGACTACTGTTGAGCAACTCACACAGGTAAGAAAATACTAATGGAATGTCTGCACCAAAGGGAAACTCTTTCCTTTTTTGGCACCAAACAGAAAATCTTTTCCACTTGGAAATGTATGTTTCTTAAGTTAAGGTCCCAGGCTGGGGTGGGAGCTCTCTTGGGGGGGTCTTAAATTTCTGGCCCCTCTAAGGAATTGTTTTAGCAAGGGGTGAGAGAAGAGGGGTGGCTCAGTATTATAATGTGCTGAAATGGCAGAGGCATGAATCTTAATTGACGAGAAGGATAGGCCCTTATGGAGCATCTCTGTTAAGTATTCTAGAATATAAGGTAGGCTGGGCACTGTTGCGGCCATTCCCTGAGCCTGGCTTCAGGAGCAGTATCTTTTCCAATTTTCAGCATAGGATTTTCTGGTACTAGGCCTCCTTGCCTCCAAAATGACATCCCACACCTGCTTACTGAGGGATGCTAGAGAAGAGCTCATGGAATAGGCCAGGCTGCAAGGTTCAGGGTTTGAAGCTGAGGGTGCAGAATCTGGCCCACCTGCTGGGACAGCAGGGAAGGGGTCTGAGGCAGGTGCCATGGTTGTAGCAGTGTCAGACTGCGCAAGAGGGGGTACCAGTGCTGGCATGGCTAGTCTGGTGCAATCAGTATTGTTCTTGGCTTGTCCTGTTTGACCTTTAGTAGAACTTTCGAGAGTAGAGGCAGAGGGGGAAAGGCATAAACTGAGAAGCTTTCCCAGGTAAAGGACAGGGCATCCACTTTCCAAGCTTGACTGTGGGTAGTTCTGGTGCAGAATTTCTTCAATTGGCAGTTCTGAGGGGAGGCAAACAGGTCTACCTCTGGGGTCCCCCATTTGTTCCTCAAGAGGTTGAATATTTTGAGTTCTAGTTTCCATTCATGTGGATCCATGAGATTTCTGCTTAAGTCTGCCAGTGAATTTAGTTTTCCTGGCAGGAACTGAGCGTGTAGGTGCACTTGGTAGCTGAAGGCTGTGCTCCACAGAGCCATGGTTAGTCTGCAGAGAGGGTAGGAGTGGGTTCCCCCCTGCTTGTTTATGTACCACAACTGTGGTGTTGTCTGTCCTTACCAATAGTAGTCCTGGGAGAATAAGGTCTTTGAAGGCTGTCAGAGCATTCTGTACAGCTAACATTTATTTTTGGTTAATATGCAGGTGCATCTGTCTCGGGTTCCATTTGCCCTGAATGCACTGCCCTGCCATGTGAGCCCCCCGTGCAATAGTCAGATGCGTCTGTTGTTAGGGTTTGGGCAGCAGGGGGTAAAGTGAAAGGGAGTCCCTTGTTGTGGTAGCAGGCCTCTGCCCACCAAAGGAACTCTCTCCTTAGACTAGGAATGACAGGAATCATTGTTTCCAGGTCCTGAGAATGTTGACACCATAAACTTTTTAGATACCACTGGAGTTTCCTCATATGCAGTCTTGCATATGGAATTAGCAGAATGCAACAGGCCATGGAACCCCAGGGCTTGCAGTATTTTCCTTACAGATAGCTGGGTTTTTGTGGTCAACAGTCTGAAGTAGGTTGTCAAATAAACTTGTTTAGTCTGGAGTGAGGAATGCCATCTGGGAAGTTGTGTTCAAGCTTGCTCCCAGGAATACAATCTGTTGGCAGGGTACTAGGTGAGATTTCTTTTCGTTGATGGTGTACCCCAATGAGGATAGACGTTTCTATCTAGAAGTATCTAGAAGGTGCTGTAATAGCAAGTCCTGACTTTCTGCCTGAATCAGACAATCGTCCAGATATGGGTAAATTTGAATATTTCTCTGCCTGCAAAATGCAATAGCTGGAGCTAGACATGTTAACACCCTGGGCGCAGTAAATAAGCCAAAGGGAAGTGCAGAGAAAGTACAGTTGTGTACCTACCATAAATGTAGATGTTCGAGTGTATTCACTGTTGCAGTCATTACACTTGGGTTATCCTGCTGGCAGGTGACCCGCAGTCAGCCCAAGTTCCAAAGTCTACGTCCGGCGTCGGATGCTGTCGCTTCTTCCCTGATGTCAGTGCGCCAGGGGTATAAAAGATGCAACCGACGCCATTTTCTTCAGTTTTTCTTGCCCCAGATGTCAGGTGCCCCCAAAAAGGAAAGGCTGAAAAAAATTATGTCAAAAAACATGCATGTACCAAAATAACAGTTCCTTCATCTACAAGCAAATACATCACATAGGTTGTAGGGAGTTGAGAAGTACAAAAAGGACCCAGCAATGAGAAAGGGGGATGGTGGGTGGGTAACCTGGACTGCAACAGTGAATACACTCGAACATCTACATTTATGGTAGGTACACAACTGTACTATGTTCATCGTGTTTCACTGCTGCAGTCATTACACTTGGGTTGAATCCCAAAGCTGAGGTTGGGTGGCTGGGCCTAAATAGGATTAGGAGAGGCTACCAGGCCCTGCAGAACTGCAGTGGCAAAGCTTGCTCTGGATTTAGAGGAGAGAGGTAAGTGGTAGTGCTTAGTGAAAGTGTGCACTGAACTCCAGGTTGCAGCTTCTAAAATGTCTTTGGTTGGTACTCCTCTGAGAAAGGCTGCTGAAGTGCCTGCTGCTCTGGTAGAATGTGGCCTTATGCCCTTAGGCACTGATTTGCCATGTTGTGCATTGCAGAAACGAATGCAGTGTCCTATCCATTTTTAAATTGTCTGCTTTGAGACAGGATTTCCTTGTGATCCTGCAACATAAGCTACAAACAGTTGCTCAGTTTTTCTGAAAGTTTTTGTTTTGTCCAAGAAGAATCATAGCTGTCTGCGTATATCCAAGGTGTGCAGAAGTCTCTTCCCTTTATTCTGGGGATTTGGATAGAAAGTTGGCAAATGAATGGTTTGGTTAAGAGCCACACTGGAAACAACCTTTGGCATAAATGTTGGGTTCGTCCTTAGAGAGACCCTGTCCTGATGAAAAATTATGAAAGGTTCAACTGCCATTAATGCCTGTAACTCTGAGACTCTTCTTGCTGAAGTTATTGCTAGGAGCAGAGCAGTTTTCCATGATAAGAATTTTATATCAGCTGTGTTGGCTGGCTCAAAAGGAGGCAGTGTGAGTTTTTCTAATACAAAATTAAGGTCCCCAGTAGGTATTGGTGCTCTCCTTGGGGGTCTTAAGTTTCTTGCCCTTCTGAGGTACTGCCTTAGCAGTGGATGTGAAAAAATAGGAGGTTCCATATTGTAATGAGCTGAAAAGGCAGAAGCATGGATTTTAATAGATGAAAAGGATAGGTCTTTGTCCAGCATCTCAGTTAGGTATTGTAAAATCTGAGGTATATTTGGAACAAGAGGTTCGAGTCCTTGTGCCTGGTTCCAAGCACATATTCTCTTCCATTTTTCTGCATAAGATTTCCTAGTGCTGGGCCTCCTGGCTTCTAAAATGACATCCATAACAGATTTAGAGAGAGGTGTGGTCTGAGTGGCTAAATTATCTGCCATGCAGTCAGATTTAAGGTTCTGAGTTGACTGTGTAGAATCTGATTGTTTTGTTGAGTCAGAAGATGAGGAATTTGAGGTAAAGGCCAGGCTTGGCCTCGAGATAAGCTTTTTAGGACTGGGTACCAGTGCTGGCGTGGCCAGTCTGGGACAATCAGGATTATTTTTGGCTACTCTTGTCGAGTACCTTGGGAAGAAGAGGCAGTGGAGGGAAGGCATAAACTGTCAGGGTTTTCCAGCTGAATGAAAGAGCATCCACTTTCCATGCTTATGAGTGATAAGTTCTTGTGCAGAATTTCTGTAGTTGGCAGTTGTGAGGGGAAGCAAAAAGAACTATGTCCGGTCGTCCCCATTTCCTTGTTATCATGCTGAAGACCTGTGGATTTAGTTTCCATTCGTGCGGATCCATAATATTTCAGCTTAGTTCGTCTGCCAGTGTATTTTTCTTTCCTGGCAGGAATTGTGCCTGCAGATGTAATCGATAGGTCAGTGCTGTGCTCCACAGAGTCACGGCTTGCCTGCAGAGGGGGTAGGAATGTGTGCCCCCTTGCTTGTTTATGTACCACATAACTGTGGTGTTGTCCATCTTTAGTAATAGCTGTCCTGGATGTAGTAGATCCTTGAAGGCTGTCAGGGCATTCTATACAGCTAACATCTCTTTTTGATTGATGTGAGGATGCATTTGTTCCTTGGGCCACGTGCCCTGAATACATTTTCCTGCCATATGTGCCCCGCAGGCATAATCCGATGCATCCGTTGTTATTGTCTGCCTGGCAGTTGGTAAGGTGAGGGCTGTCCCTTGTTGTGGTGACAGGCCCTGGACCACCATTGAAACTCCTGTTGTAGACAGGGAATTATAGTCACTATTGTTTCCAGGCTGTGGCAATGTTGAGTCCAAACACTTTTTAGATACCATTGTAGTTTCCTCATATGCAGTCTTGCATATGGAATGAGTAAAATGCAGGAAGCCATGAAGCCCAGGGCCTGCCAAATGTTTCTTGCAGGGAGCTGGGTCTTTGTTGCCATCATTTGAAAGTAATGAATCAGTTGCCTTTGTTTGTCTAGCGTGAGATAAGCCATCTGGGCAGTTGTATTTAAGCTTGCACCCAGGAATATTATCGCTTGAGAGGGCACTAGTTTTGATTTATTTTCGTTTACTGTGTACCCTAGGCAAATTAATAATCTTTTTACAAATGCCAGATGCTTTAATAGAATGTCCTTGCTCTCTGCTTGAATAAGGCAGTTGTCCAAGTAGGGATATATCTGAATTTCTCTTTGTCTGCAAAATGCAATTACTGGTGCCAGGCATTTTGTGAAGACCCTGGGCACAGTAGATAAGCCAAAGGGCAGTGCAGAGAATTGGTAATCCATTGAGCCAGCTATGAATCTGAGGTATCTTCTGCAAGATTGTCTGATTGGGACATGCAGGTATGCCTCATTGAGGTCCAAAGTAACTAGCCAAGCCTTCTTGCCCAGCATGGGTAGAAGTTGCTGCAGTGTTAACATTTTGAATTTTGGAACATCCAGGAAAGTATTTAGGATTGACAAGTCCAGTATTGGTCTCCAGGCTCTGTCCTTTCTGGGAACCAGGAAGAGTCTTGAGTAAAATCCTTGTCCCTGTTCTTGCTGTGGTACTCTGAATAGCTCCCATGTCCATGAGAGCAGCAATTTCCTTTTGTGCCTCTGCCCATTGGTTTTGTGGCAGGTCCGGCATACCTTTTGATTTTGGGAAAGTGTGAAAGTGGAACCTGTAACCCTGAGAAACTATATTCAGTACCCATTTGTCCTGGGTGATTATGTGCCAATTTTGTGCAAAAAGTGCTAGCTTTCCCCCTAGGGGTGCTGCCAAAAGGTAAGTGCTTGGCTTTTGTAGAGGAATGTCATTGGGACTGTTTCCTATAAGGTTGTGATTTGTCTTCTCCTCCTTTGGGGGCAGAAGCACCCCATTGTTTAGGTCTGTAGGAGCCTTGAGGCTGAGATCTGCCTCTTGGGCGTCTGTATCTGCCTCTTTGTGGCCTGTCTGACACCTGAAAGGACCAATTTTTTGAAGGCCAGTTTCTACTAAACCTAGGTGGTTGAACCTGTAAGAAATCCTTTACTGTCTGCATAGATTTTGCTTTATCCTCCATTTTCTTTAACACCTCTTCTGCCTTAACACCAAACAAAATATCATTCTGTAATGGAGCATCCAATAATTTTAACATGTTCAGGTAAACTTTGTTCTTTCAACCAAGCATGCCTTCGAATGACAGAGCCTGTAACTGCGGCTCAGCAAGAAGCCTCTAATGAATCAAAACCACATTGCAGAGTATGCTTTCCCACTTATTCAGCTGCATGCAATAATTCCTGCATTTCCTTATTGTCAGGATTCTTTGAATTTGTAAGCATTTTCTGTTTTAACAAAGACATGAGTTACTGTTGATATTTAAGCATGTGGAACTGGCACATTACAGCCAAAGTAGCAGAAGTGTAAACTTTTTTCTCCCATCTATCCAGAGCTCTAGAATCCCTATCAGAGGGAACAGGGTTTTTTGCAGTGGAAGCCTTAACCCCCATTGGGACCCTGAGAAATTGTTTCAGGGTCAGCAGCAGGGTTTTTATAAAGAAATTTATGAGAGCCAGGGACCCTGTAATACCTGTCTGGCTTGACTGGTGCAGGGGATAAAGAATCAGGAGACAGACTGGATTCAGAGAAAACATCATCAACTATATCAAGCAGAGGGGGATAGCCAGGGGCCTGTGTTGAGGCAGTAAAAGAAAATCTCTGAGCCTTTTCTTGGATTCTGAATAATCTTGGCTCTCCCAGTAGAAATGTTCCCTCATGGTGTGCAGAGTTTCCCCAAAAGAGTAATCCTCAGGTGGAGAGGCTGAAGGTATAGATTCTTCAGCATCAGAGTCCTCATAGGGGGGAAGAGAATAGCCCTGATCTGAAGAGGAATCAGAGGAAATAGAAACCTGGTCAGAGGCATCATAGTCAGTGTCTTGCCTAGGCCTTTTATCAGAGGGGGATGCGAACCCCTGATCAAAGTAATTAAGTCTTCGGCCATTTTAAGCATCCGTTTCTTTGGCATGGTTGACTGTCCAGGAGAATGCTGTACTTGTTTCTTTGTCTTTAATAGTGTCTTTGACTGTACTTTGGCTGCTGCAGAGGATTTAACTGTAAGCTGTGAAGGTCTGAAAACACCCTCAGAAGCAAATGCCTGCTCAGTGGCTCCGGACCCATCTGAGGGAATATTTTCCGTAGGCCCAATACCTTGAGTATCCAGAGGCCTAGTTGTCTCCACGTGAGCGTCGGATATGGCCTGTGGCTCTGAGGTAGTGGGTGTCAGGGGCTGCGAAAGCACCTCACTGAGAACCGGCGACTAGCCTAGAAGAGGCTTCGTCATCGGTTTTGGACCTCGGATGCCTGTCTTTTTTCCTTGTCTTTGCGTTTTTTATGAATTCCGGTCATCGGTTGTACCGACGGCATTATATAGTTAAACCTTCGGCCAAAGTAATGAAATGCAAAATCAAACCGACGTTTAATAGCGCGTTTGTTGAATCTAGCACAAAACCGACAACTAGTAATGTCGTGATCAAGGCCTAGGCAAGGAATACAGTAAGAGTGAAAGTCCTTATGAGGTATTTGCTTCCCACAAGAAATACAATTGTTAACTTTTACTGACATCGGTCTGGAGCAAGAAAAAGTTTCCCCAACGGGGTACTTAGCTTTACTGAAGACTTTGGTTCTGAAAATCTATTTCAAAAATCTCAGGAGTCGGCTGACCGGCACTTGCGAACTGCTTCTGCTTCGGGCACCGTGCGGCAAGAAAGACTGAAGAAAATGGTGCCAGTTGCATCTTTTATACCCCTGGCGCACTGACGTCAGGGAAGAAGCGACAGCAACCGACGCCGGACCTAGACTTTGGAACTCGGGCTGACTGCGGGTCGCCTGCCAGCAGGATAACCCAAGTGTAATGACTGCAACAGTGAAACACGATGAACATCTGAAAGTGCATTGAGCCTACCCTGAAACGTAGGTATTGTCGTCTGCAGGATTTTCTTATTGGGATGTGCAGGTAAGCTTCCTTTAACTCTAGGGTTGCCAGCCAGACATCCTTGGCTAGCATAGGAAGAAGCTGTTGAAGAGTCAGCATTTTGAATTTTGGAACCACCAGAAAGGTGGTGAGAATAGAGAGGTCCAGGATAGGACGCCAGGAGTTTTCTTTTCTGGGTACCAGAAACAGTCTTGAATAAAAACCTTGTCTTAAGTTCTGCTGGGACAGGTTGAATAGCCCTGATACTGAGAAAGGACAGAACCTGCTGTTGGGCCTCCGCACACTGATTGGGGGGAGGTCTGGCCAACCATTTGAGGTTGGAAGTGTGTGGAAGTGGAATCTGTATCCTCGGGAAACTATGTTTAAAACCCATTTGTCCTGGGTAATGAGTTCCCAGTTTTTTGCATGCAGGGTGAGCTTTCCTCCTAAGGGAGCAAGTAGTTGAGCAGGGCATGGAAGGGTTAAGGTTAAGTCATTGTGCCATTTTTCCATGGGGGGGGGGGTGGCTTACTACTCCCTGCTTTGGAAGTGGGAGCCCCCCACTGCTTAGATCTGTGCGTAGCCTGAGACTGAAGTCTTGGTGGTCTGCTGTTCCTAGGTTTGGACTGAGAAAGCTTGGAAGGGACTGGAAACGACCAGTTCTTTGAAGGCCAATGCCTACTGACTCTGGGAGGCTGTACTTGTAGGAAATCTTTAACAGTTTGCATAGATTTAGCTTTTTCCTCCATCTTTTTGAGGACTTCCTCTGCTTTGTTGCCAAAAAGGTGGTCTTGGTTTAAGGGTGCATCCAGTAATTTAGCTTTAACATGATCTGGCAGGTTTTGTTCCTTAAGCCAAGTGTGCCTTCTAAGTAACTAAAACCACTCTTAAGTATTCAACTGCGGTACCACCTTTATCATTCTTACAAGAAAAGCGTAGTCCGGGTCTGAACTGCCTGAAAAAGTACAGTTTTGTACCTACCATAAATGTAGATGTTCGAGTGCTAATACAGCTGCAGTAATCACAGATGGGTTCTCTGCAGTCAGGCGGGTCCTCGGTTGGCCGAATTCCAAAGTCTAGGTCCGGCGTCTGTTGTTGTTGCTTTCTTTCCTGATGTCAGCGAGGCAGGAGTATATAAGACACAGCCGATGCCATTTTCTTCAGTCTTTCTTGCCCCAGATGTCAGGTGCCCCCAGAAGGAAGGCAATACATAAATTATATTTACATACATGCAATGCAATATAATCAAAAAAACAGTAGTTGCAAGCAAATATACCATAGAAGGATAACCCAAACAGGTTGTATGAAGAGGGGTTAGGCCCTATGCCTTTACCAAGAGGGGAAGGAGGGAGGGAAACCTGTACTGCAGCTGTATTAGCACTCGAACATCTACATTTATGGTAGGTACAAAACTGTACTATGTTCATCGTGTATGCAGCTGCAGTAATCACAGATGGGTAGAATCCCAAAGCTACGCACAGGGTGGTAGGCACTAGGTGGAACTGGGATGAGCCAGAATGCCCTGCAACACAGCAGTGGCAAAGCCTGCTCTAGTTTTGGAATATAAAGGCAGGTGGTAGTGTTTAGTGAAGGTATGCACAGAACTCCAAGTGGCTGCCTCCAAAATATCTTTGGTAGGAACTTCTCTGAGGAAGGCTGTAGAGGTAGCTGTGGCCCTGGTGGAGTGGGATCTGATGCCTGTAGGGACAGATTTTCCATGATAGGAGTAACAAAACCATATGCAGTGGCCTATCCATTTTGAAATTGTCTGTTTGGTAACTGGCTTCCCTTGAGCTCCTACAGCATAGGACACAAAAAGTTGTTCTGATTTCCTGAAAGGCTTTGTTCTGTCCAAATAATAACGTAGCTGTCTATGGATGTCTAAGGAGTGTAGCAGTCTTTCCCCTTTGTTTTGAGGATTGGGGTAAAAGGTAGGTAAGTGTATGGCTTAATTTAAAGCTACCTTGGATACCACTTTAGGCATAAATGACGGGTTGGTTCAAAGGGAAACCCTGTCCTGATGGAAGATGAGAAAGGGCTGCACAGCCATGAAGGCTTGTAGTTCCGAAACCCTATGAGCTGAGGTAATGGCCAGAAGGAAAGCTGTTTTCCAGGACAAATATTGCAAATCTGTTGAGGCAGCTGGTTCAAAGGGAGGCAATGTTAATTTTTCTAGAATGTAATTAAGATCCCAGGCTGGCACTGGTTGTTTCCTTGGTGGTCTTATATTCTTAGCCCCTCTGAGGAACTGTCTTAAGAGTGGGTGAGAGAATAAGGGTGGATCAGTGTTGAATTCTGCAGAAATGGCCGAGGCATGGATTTTTATGGAGGAAAATGAAAGTCCACTGTTCAGCAGCTCAGCTAGATACTGTAATACTTGAGGCAAATTCAGTTTTCTAGGATCCTGGCCTTTTTTCTCATTCCAAGAGCAAAACCGTTTCAATTTTGCAGAGTAAGCCTTTCTAGTAGATGGCTGTCTGGCCTCCAAAATGACATCCTGCACCTCTTTGGTGAGTAGGGTCTGTTGTGGTGTTAAGGAATTTTCCATGCAGTGAGATTGAGTGTTTTCAGCTGACTGTGAAGAGTTTTGTAGCTGTGCTGAGTCAGTAGAAGAGGCATTAGAGGTAGGGACCAGGGAGGAGTATGTGTTAGGCTCCTCAGAAGTGGGTACCAGTGTTGTCTTGGCCAGTATGGAGCAATCAGTATCATCTTCGGTCTGTCTGCTCTTGCTTTCAAGAGCACCTTGGGCAGAAGAGGCAGAGGTGGGAAAGCGTAAACTGTCCATGCTGCCCAACTGAATGAAAGGGCGTCCACTCTCCAGGCCTTTGGATGAAAGGTCCTTGAACAGAACTTTTCCAATTGATGATTCCTGTGGGAGGTGAAGAGATCTATGTCTGGTCTTCCCCACGCTTGGATTATCTTTGTAAACACTTGAGGATGCAACTTCCATTCGTGTGGATCTGTCATATTTCTGCTTAGTCTGTCTGCCAGAG
This sequence comes from Protopterus annectens, assembly GCF_019279795.1. NCBI lineage: Eukaryota > Metazoa > Chordata > Ceratodontiformes > Protopteridae > Protopterus > Protopterus annectens. Next base: position 21,558,634 of record NC_056728.1, read on the forward strand.
TGTTTTCCAAACCTGGCAAGTACTGTGCTTGAAGTTCGATTTGCCATTCCAGAGCCAAGTTCCAAAGTGTCATGGCTAGTCTGCACAGGGGGCATGAATGTGTTCCTCCTTGTTTGTTTATGTACCACATTACTGTGGTGTTGTCTGTTCTTATCAATAATTGTCCTGGATGTAGGGGGTCCTTGAAAGCTGTAATTGCATTTATCACTGCTAGCATTTCTTTTTGATTGATGTGAAGGTGCTTTTCCTTTTGGGACCATTTGCTCTGAATGCACCTGTCTGTCATGTGAGCCCCCCAGGCGTAATCTGAGGCATCTGTTGTGATAACTTGATTTGCTTGAGGCTTGCAGAATGGGAGACCTGTGTTTGTTTGACATGCTTGGGCCCACCATAGAAATTCCTTTTGCAAACATGGAATTATTGGTATTATTGTTTCCAAACTGTGGCTGTGTTGAGACCATAGGTTTTTTAGGTACCATTGAAGTTTCCTCATATGCAACTTTGCACATGGGATTAAAAGAATGCAAGATGCCATGAAGCCCAGAGCCTGCAGGATTTTCCTTGCAGTAAGCCTGGTACAATTTGCTAGTATTTTGAAGTACTGAGTTAGTTGCCCCTGTTTTTCTGGCGTAAGATAGGCCATCTGGGTGTTTGTGTCCAAGTTGGCACCCAGGAAAGTTATTTTCTGAGATGGTGTTAGCCTGGATTTCTCTTTGTTGTCTGTGTATCCCAGAGAATTCAGTAACCGTGTTACATAAGCCAGATGTTCCAGAAGTATGTGCTTGCTGTCCGCTTGGATCAGGCAGTCGTCCAAATAAGGGTAAATTTGTATCCCTTGAAGCCTGCAGTAGGCAATTACTGATGCCAGGCATTTCGTGAATACTCTGGGCGCAGTAGATAAGCCAAAGGACAATGCAGAGAATTGATAGTGGATTGAACCTGCAAGAAATCTGAGGTATCTTCTGCAGCTTTGTCTGATTGGGACATGCAGGTATGCCTCCTTGAGGTCCAATGTTACCAGCCAAAACTCCTTGCCCAGCATGGGAAGAAGCTGCTGTAATGTGAGCATCTTGAATTTTGGTACAGTAAAATGTGTTTAGGATGGATAAGTCCAAAATGGGTCTCCAGTCGGTTCCTTTCCTTGGTACCAGAAATAGTCTGGAATAAAAACCTTGACCTTGTTCGTGAGTAGGTACCTCTTGAATAGCTTTCATGTCCATGAGCTTTGAAATTTGTAGTTGTGCCTCTGCCCTTTGATTGTGTGGCAGGTTTGGCATGCCTCTCATTTTTGGAAGAGTGTGAAAATGAAATCTGTAGCCTGTTTATAACGTCCAGGATCCATTTGTCTGTTGTGACAATATGCCAATTTCTTGTAAATAATGCCAGCTTTCCTCCCAAGGGTGCTGCCAGCTGAGACTTGCTTGGCATGGAGAGGAGGAAGTCATTGGGTTTGTTCCTGTATTGTTGTGCACTGTCTTCGCCACCTCTTGGTGCTGGAGTTTGCCACTGCCTGCCTCTATATGATCCTTGTGATTGTCCTCCGCCCCTTGTGCGCCTGTATCTACCTCTTTGGGGCTTGTCCGTGGCTGGAAAGGACCAGTTTTTAGAAGGCCAATTTTTGCTAAAACGTGGTGGTTGAACCTGTAGAAAAGCTTTGACAGATTGCATAGATTTGGCTTTTTCTTCCATTTTCCATAGTATCTCCTCAGCATTAGTACCAAATAGCACATCCTTTTGTAAAGGAGCATCTAGTAGTTTAGCTTTCACATGATCAGGCAAGATTTGTTCCCTAAGCCAGGCATGTCTACGAATGACTGATCCTGTAACAGCAGCTCTACTTGAGTCCTCTAGGGCATCATAGCCACATTGTAAGGTGTGTTTACCCACTTGTTCTGCACTATGCATCATATCCTGCAACTCCTTCAAATCTCGTTGTTCAGGTTGAGACATTTTATTTCTTAATTGTGATAACAGAAACTGCTGATATTTAAGCATATGGAACTGATAATTTAAGGCCCTCATGGCTAGGGTGGCCGAGGTATATACCTTTTTTCCCCACCTTTCTAAGGATCTTGACTCTCTTTCGGAAGGTAGTGGATTCTTAGCAGTAGAGGCCTTCATTCCCTTGGGGCCTTGAGAAATGGTTTCAGGGTCAGCATTATGGCTTTTGTAAAGAAATTGGTGAGAGTTAGGAACTCTGTAGTACCTATCAGGCTTGACTGGGGCAGGAGGCAGGGAATCCGGGTTAAGGCAAGCCTCCGAATAAACATCATCAAGTATGTCCAAGACAGGAGGTATCGCCAGAGGTCTGTGTTGAGGTAACAAAAGAAATTCCCTAAGTCTTTTCTTGGAATCAGAAAAGTCTTGGCCTTCCCAATGGAAGTGTTCCCTCAAGGTGTGCAAGGTTTCCCCAAAAGAAAAATCCTCTGGAGAAGATACAGAAGGAATGGACTGCTCTGCATCAGAATCTTCAAAAGGGGAGTAAGAGTGTTCCTCTACATCAGAATGTTCTGAAAAAATGGAGCCCTGATAAGAAGAGGGAGAATCTTCCTCCACTCTGGGTCTCTTGTCTGGAGGGGGTTGGGAACCCCTGATAAGAGTAATTAAATCCTCAGCCATTTTTAGCATCTGCTTTTTAGGCATGGGACCTGGAGATGGGCCCTGTGCAACAGGCCTCTTGGGATGCCTGGCTGATTTGGACTTAGTAAAGGCCTTAATGGAAAAGGAAGATGAGGGTCTAAAGACACCATGGGTGGAAGTGGACCTGTCCACATTAGGAGGCTCAACGCTCACAGTGGCTTCGGTGGTTGTAGTCTGGGTATGGGCCAAGGTACCTTCAGTCTCGGTTACAGAAGACACCGCCAAAGAAGTGTTGTCGGTAGTCAGGGACTGCATAGGCATCTCGCTGAGAACCGGACCACGTGTAGCCGGTTTTGGCGTGGTGTCGGTGGAGACCGCGGACCTCGCGTGTCGGTCCTTGCATTTTTTGGACAAAACGGTAGTCGGAGTCTCCGACGGCATTTTATAATCAAAGGCTTTACCAAAAAAGTGTTGGGCGAACTCCGCCCGATGCTTAATAGTGCGTTTATTGAAAGTAGCGCAAAAGCGACAGCCCGAGACGTCGTGGTCTGGGCCTAAACAAGGTATGCAGAGGGAATGGAAATCCTTATGCGGTATTTGCTTCCCACAAGAAATACAATTTTTAACTTTTTCTGACATCGGTCTGAGGCAAGAAAAGATTCCCCAACGGGGTACTTAGCTTTAAAGAAGACTTTGGTTTCCAATTTTTCGTAAATTCAGGAGCTGGCCGACCGGCACTTGCGAACTGCTTCTGCTTCGGGCACCGCGCGGCAAAAAAGACTGAAGAAAATGGCGTTGGCTGTGTCTTATATACTCCTGCCTCGCTGACGTCAGGAAAGAAAGCGACAACAATCGACGCCAGACCTAGACTTTGGAATTCGGCCGACCGAGGACCCGCCTGACGCTGCAGCTGTATGCACGATGAACATCAGCTAAAGTTAACTTTGAGTACGTGTCTACCTGTTTGAGCCAATATTCATTTTCCCCTGGAAAGTACTGTGCTTTGGCTTGTAAGCAGCCCCCCCCCCACCACACACACACACACACACACACACACACACACACACACACACACACACACACACACACACACACACACACACACACACACACACACACACACCCTCCACTTTCTCTCTTACTCGTTAGCAAATAGTATCCATAACTAAACAATACTGTGTGTTTGTTAATTTAAACTGAGACCACAGTAGCCTGTTTTTCCACCTGAGAATTGGTTAAGAAATGACTTAGTTTCAGAGCAGTCCTTGGTCAATTCTGATTGTTTCTTAAACACAAACGTCTTTGCTTTGGCACATTAACAGCAGTACAAAGAACTGCCTGCTCACACCCTTGTTCTCCCCCTCCCCCTTCCCTGTTTATTACCTTAAGCCAATCCCAAAGTTAATAAATATTACCTGTGGCAGGCATCATTTTTAAAGCTACAACCACCCTTTGTCACTATCATATGTTCATTTATCTGTTTACTCTGTTACCTGATTGTTTCCAGCCCCTTCATAAGAGCAACTAACAGGGTCTCTACCCACTTCGCTCCCCACCCTGCCCCCTATTCCCTCCCACCCCCAGTGGTCCTACCTTTATTATACTCACAAACCCCTCCCATCTTTACAATGGCCAACCACAGCGCTAACCCAACACTACCTCCTCCATTTTCCCACTACTATCATACCTCCTCAACTAACATGTACAAGCATACCTTACCTATGCTCACTGCATGCACTCTCCTTGCATATCTTACATCCTACCAAAGCTCCATCATTCCCCCACTCAGTCACTATCACTGTACTACTACTCACACCACCACTCATGTCTCACCCTCACTCAGCTCCCCTCCCACCAACTCAAGAACCATCCCTATGCACCCCTGCATATTCTACCAACTATATTACTCAAACATAAAGCATCCCTACAACTTAACATAGTAACCCTCCCACCATACCTATTACCCACAGAGCACAATCATAAAGTTTCCCTAATAAACAAATACATTCAAAAACTGACAAAACTAATAACCTCATGCATATCAAAACTAGCCCTAAGTGGGGACATCCACTCCAACCCTGGCCCTACCATCTCCAACCCCAATCATCATAATCAGACTAGAAACCACAACTTCTCCCATATCACTGCCAATAGAAAGCCAAGTGATTTCCTTCTACTAAGCCTAAATATTAGAAGTATATCCATCAAAGTCCATGAACTCCATGCCACCATAGACTTGTACTCCCCAGATATAGTCATCATGACAGACACCTGGCTAAAACCTCACATTACCAGTGAGTAAATACTCCCTACCGGTTACGGCATACTAAGAATAAACCAGCTAAACAAGAAAGGAGGCGGTGTAGCTATAATATTTAAACAGCATCTAAACATCCAGATCTTAAAATCATCAGCTCCACAAACAGGCAATGAAGAAATAATACATACCAACCTCAAAATAAACCAAAACAAAACCATCAACATAATTGGATGCTACTTCCCACTTGGCCAAAACATCCCTCCAATAGAAAACCTCCTCAGATGGTCTACCCACCATCTCCCCCAAGAAACTATCATTTTAGGTGATTTCAATATTGACTGGCAATCCTGTTCTGGCAACAATCCAACCCATCATATAAACTTTCATGGCTTCAACCAGCTAGTCCAGTCGCCAACCAGGATAAATAAAAACTCCAGCTATCACACTACCCTGGATTGCATAGTAGTCAGTAAGAGCCCCCAGTCATATATAACAGGCTGCTTATCAGATAGCCTTAGTGATCACTCCCCAACATTCCTACTCAACAAATACCTATACCAAGCTAAACCTGTCATCTACCGTCAAATACGTAAAAAAAAAAGAAGTTATGTACACACCATAACGTTCCATCTGTGTAGTTATACTTCATTTTTCTGCAACCTGTGACTATATGGATCCGTATTGGATCCGAGCTGGCAACTTTTTTTCTAGCATCTTCTCCAAGCTCCGAGCTCCTCCCCTTACCCATAATGCCCTACTATCTCCTATCTTCCCTCAGATCGAGTTTGCTGCAACTAACAATATATATGCAACTCAACCCAATAACCAACCTGAAAACAGGATAAGGTCCGGGGGATGGAGGGAGGGAATGTTGCAGAAAAATGAAGTATAAAGTACAGTTTTGCACCTACCATAAATGTAGATGTCTGGCAGTCTTTACAAATGGGTTGTCCTGTCGTCAGGAAGCCCCTCGGTCGGCCGGATTCCAAAGTCTGGGTCTGGCTTCGGCTGGTGTCGCACTTCACCCGACGTCATTGCGGCAGTTATTCGGGTATAAAGGCATCAGCCGACGCCATTTTCCTCAGTGTTTCTTGCCCCAGATGCCAGGTGCCCTCTTGGATGGCTAAATTTGGATAAATGCCAAAGTTTCCAAATAGTAGAGAGCAAACACATAAAATAAGCATGTATGTACATATATACAAACAAATACACCATAATAGATCCCCCCCAAGCTAGCTGAAGATTGGCGAATACCCTAGGAGTACCTCAGAGGGGAAGGAGGGTGGGTAATCCTGTCTGCAGATGCATTCCTCGGACATCTACATTTATGGTAGGTACAAAACTGTACTATGTCCTTCAAGGATGCATCTGCAGTCTTTACAAATGGGTAGAATACCATAGCTAAACTAGGGGAGGAGGAAATGAGAAGAGATTATGGTGTAGTTAGGATCCCTTGCAAAACAGCAGTGGCAAAACCAGCACGGGATCTAGAGTATAGAGGTAAGTTATAATGCTTGGCAAATGTATGCACGGAGGTCCAAGTAGCAGCCTCTATAATGTCCTTGGTAGCCACTCCTCATAAGAAAGCTGTGGTAGTAGCTGTAGCCCTTGTGGAGTGAGGCCTGATGTTCTCTGGAGTTTTCTTTCCATGGTAGGAGTAACAAAATCAAATGCAATTTCCTATCCATTTGGTGATTGTCTGTTTTGAAATTGGTTTTCCTTCCTTTCCTGTTGCATATGCTACCAGAAGCTGGTCAGTTTTTCTATTGTTTTTTGTCCTGTCCAGGTAGTAGCGTAATTGTCTGTGTACATCCAAGGTATGTAAGAGCCTTTCTCCCCTGTTCTGTGGGTTGGGGAAGAATGTAGGAAGGTGGATAGCCTGATTTAAAGATACTCTGGATACCACCTTAGGCATAAATGTAGGATTTGTTCTCATGGACACTCTATCTTGATGGAAGATTAGGAAGGGTTGCACTGCCATTAATGCCTGTAGTTCAGAGACCCTTCTTGCTGAAGTTACTGCCAGCAGGAAAGCAGTCTTCCAGGATAAGTATTGTAATTCTGCAGTCGCTGCTGGTTCGAAAGGAGGAAGAGTCAGTTTTTCTAGCACAAAGTTCAAGTCCCATGCTGGCAATGGAGGTTTCCTGGGAGGTTTCACATTTTTAATTCCTCTCAGAAACTGTCTGAGAAGAGGATGCGAGAAGACAGGAGGATCCAAGCTGTGTTCTGCTGAAATAGCTGATGCATGTATCTTGATGGAAGAGTAGGACAGGCCTGTATGGAAGAGCTCCGCCAAGTACTCCAGGATGTTGGCTATGTTCACCAGTGTCACATCTTGCCCTTTTGCAGTACTCCAGATGAGATATCTTTTCCATTTTGCTGCATAATTCTTTCTTGTTGAAGGTCTACGAGCCTCCAGGATTATGTCTTTAACCCTTTGGGATAAATTTGGGTTAATTGCTGTTATGTAATGTTCCAGGCAGTTAGCTGCAGAGTTTTTAGGTTTGGATGCAGGATGTTGTAGTTGTTCTGTGTTAGCAGTAATGGGATCAGGGGCAGTGTCCATATTTGTTCCCGGGACATGCTCCTCAGCAGTGGATACCAGTGTTGTCTTGGCCAGTCTGGGGCTATCAGAATGATCCTCGGACGTTCCTCTTTGATCTTCAGAAGCACCTTGTGCATCAAAGGAAGTGGAAGGAAGGCGTATGCTGTCAGGCTTTTCCAACTGAAAGATAGGGAGTCCACCTTCCAAGCAAGTGGGTGGTAAGTCCTTGTGTAGAATTTCTTCAACTGATGATTGACTGGGGATGCAAACAAGTCTATTTGTGGTAATCCCCATTCTCTTGTGATGGTTTTGAAGATGTCCGGATGCAGCATCCATTCGTGGGCATCTGTTGTAGTTCTGCTTAATATGTCTGCTAGAATGTTTTCCTTCCCTGGTACATAAATCGCCTGTAACTGAATGTTGTAGCTCAGAGCCACATCCCATAGGTCCAGTGCCAGCCGGCATAGAGGGTATGAGTGTGTGCCTCCCTGTTTGTTGATGTACCACATGACTGTGGTGTTGTCTGTCCTTATCATCAACTGGCCTTCTTGGAGAAAAGGTCTGAATGCCTGGATTGCCAATTTTACTGCCATCATTTCTTTTAGATTTATGTGCAGATGCAGCTGGTCTTGAGTCCATAGGCCTTGAATGCACTTGTCCATCATGTGTGCTCCCCAACCGAGGTCTGAGGCATCTGTCGTGATGGTTTGTCTTGGTTGACTTTTGCAGAAGGGCAATCCTGTGTTTGATTGGCAGGCCTGAGCCCACCATAGGAACTCTTGCTTCAGGCATGGGATCATTGGAATTTTGGTTTCTAGGCTGTGCTGGTGCTGGGACCACAAATTCTTTAGGTACCACTGTAGCTTTCTCATATGCAGCCTGGCATGAGGGACCAGTATTATGCAGGATGCCATGAAGCCTAGAGCTTGTAGCACTTTTCTTGCAGTTAAATGGTTCTGCTTTGTTAATGCCAAGAAGTAGAGAGGAAGTTGCTCTTTCTTTTCTGTAGTTAGAAATGCCATTTGTTTTGATGTGTCCAGTTCTGCACCCAGAAAGGTTATTCTTTGGGATGGAATCAGCCTTGACTTTTTGTATTGACTGTGTGTCCCAGGGCTTGCAGCAGGTAGATGACTCTTTGTAAGTCTTCTGATAGTTTGTTTTTGTTGTCCGCTTGTATCAGGCAGTCGTCCAGGTAGGGATAGATTTGAATTCCCTGAAGTCTGCAATGAGCGATTACTGATGCCAGGCATTTCGTGAACACTCTGGGCGCAGTAGATAAGCCAAAGGGCAATGCTGAGAATTGATAATGCTCTGATCCTGCAAGAAATCTGAGGTATCTTCTGCAAATTGGTCTTATGGGGACGTGCAGGTATGCCTCCTTGAGATCTAGAGTTACCAGCCAAGACTCCTTGCCCAGCATGGGAAGAAGCTGCTGTAGGGTCAGCATTTTGAATTTTGGAACAATGAGGAATGTGTTTAAAGTGGACAGATCTAGAATAGGCCTCCATTTGTTTTGTTTCCTTGGTACCAGGAAGGGTCTGGAGTAAAATCCCTTCCCTTGCTCCATAGATGGTACCTTCTCCACAGCTCTCATTTTTAATAATTGAAATATTTGTTTTAGAGCTTCTGTCCTTTGAGTAGGTGGCAGGTTCGGCATTCCTCTCTTTCCTGGTAGAGTATGTAAATGGAATCTGTAACCTTGGTCTATAGTTTGCAAAATCCATTTTTCTCTTGTAATGCAGTGCCAGTTTCTTGAAAATAAGGTTAGCTTTCCGCCTAAAGGTGCTTCTAGTTGTTCCCTGGTAGGCGGTGCCACCGCCAAGTCACTGTGATTGAGTTGTTGTAGTGGTGGTGGCTGTATCTGTGCCTCGTTGGTTGTTACCCTGCCACTGGCGACCCCTGTAGGCACCCCTGGATTGGTTTCTGCCTCTAGAGCCTATTCCTGCCTCTTTGTGCCTTAGAGGAGTCTGGAAAGGACCAATTCTTGGAGGGCCAGTTCCTGCTAAACCTTGGAGGTTGAACTTGCAAGAAATATTTCACTGTTTGCACAGATTTTGCTTTCTCTTCCATCTTTTTTAGTACCTGCTGTGCAGGGGAACCAAATAAATTGACCTTGTCCATAGGTGCATCCAAAAGCTTAGATTTGACATGGTCTGGTAATGCCTGTTCTTTCAACCATGCATGCCTCCTGATAACTGTGCCAGTCATGGCTGATCTAAAGGAAGCCTCCAGTGCATCATAGCCACATTTTAAAGAATGGTTACTAACCTGCTGTATGTTATGTACCATTTCTTGAACATACTTTTTATCTAAAGATTCTTCAGAGGACAGCTTTTTAGTGAACTGGTCAAGCATAAACTCTTGATATTGAATCATATGAAATTGGCAGTTCAAAGCTCTAGCTGACAAAGTAGCAGAGGTGTAAACTTTTTTACCCCATCTCTCTAAGGACCTGGATTCCCTTTCAGAGGGGAGGGTTTTTTTAGAAGAAGTAGCTGCTACAGCTTTTGGACCCTGGGAGATAGTCTCTGGATCTGCAAAAGGAGCCTTATATAAGTGGTGATGAGTGTCCGGGACCCTGTAGTACCTATCGGGCTTAGCAGGAGCCGGAGGTAAAGTATCAGGAGCAGTGCAAGCATCATTAAATGCATCATCAACAACAGAAAGAACTGGAGGTATAGCTAAAGGCCTATGCTGTGGCAAATGTAGAAAGGTCCTAAGCCTTTTTCTAGAGTCTGAGAAATCTTGGCCCTGCCACTGAAATTGTTCCCTCATAGCATGCAAAGTTTCCCCAAAGGAAAATTCCTCAGGAGGAGAGGCTGAAGGGATGGACTCCTCTGCATCAGAGTCTTCGTAAGGAGAATAAGAAGCCTCAGGAGGGTCTGTATGTTCTGAGTCATCAGAGGAATCATCTGCGGACACTGGCTCAGGGGGCTCTGCTCTAGGCCTCTTTTCTGGAGGAGGGAGAGAGGCCCTGTCTGGATGAGGCTGGGCTCCACGAATTAAAGAGATGAGATCCTCAGCCAAAAAAAGCATATGGGAGCTGGTGCTGGGCCTGTGAGAGGGGGGCTTGGCAGGCACAGGTTTTGATGCTTTGGCTGCTTTAGCCCTGGCAAAGGCCCTAATAGACATAGCTGGAGGAGGCCTAGCAGCTCCACGTGCAGGGGTAGAAATATCCAGGGGGATGGTGTCTGATAAATCCTGTGAAACCGCAACAGAAGGTTGGATTTCAGAAGCCGTTTCTACCAGGTTAGAAAAGGCCTCAGTAGAAGGCAAGTTATCGGCTGAAGAAAGAACCGCTTGCTCGGCTTCGGCCGAAACCGAGACACTCGTGGTTTGCTTAACCGCGGTTTCGGCCGAAACCGCGGACCGCGAGTGTCGGTCCTTTTCTTTGCGTTTCTTGGTTATTTGCGTAGTCAGAGGATCCGACGGCCTAATGTAAGCAAAATCGGAGCCAAAAATCTGTTCAGCAAAGTCCGATCGACGTCTAAGCGTCCGCCGGTTAAAAGAAGCACAGGCTAGACAAGATGCTATGTCATGGTCTGGGCCTAAACAATGAATGCAATAGGAGTGGAAATCTTTATGAGGTATTTGTTTCCCACAAGATAAACAGTTATTAACTTTCTCTGACATCGGCTGAGGCAAGAAAGAGTCCCCAACGGGGTACTTAGCTTTATAGAAGTCTTCGAAGTAGTATTCGGTAGTAGTAATCTCTGGATCTGACCGACCGGCACTTGCGAACAGCTTCTGCTTCGGGCGCCACGCGGCAAGAAAGACTGGGGAAAATGGCGTCGGCTGATGCCTTTATACCCGAATAACTGCCGCAATGACGTCGGGTGAAGTGCGACACCAGCCGAAGCCAGACCCAGACTTTGGAATCCGGCCGACCGAGGGGCTGCCTGACGACAGGACAACCCATTTGTAAAGACTGTAGATGCATCCTTGAAGGACATCTACTCAGATGGAACGTTATGGTGAGTACATATAACTTCTTTATCTGAAGTATTTAACTTCATTTTATCTGCAACCTGTGGGACAGAGTCCCCAGCTACTCCGATCCTGGGAGGCCCTTATGGAAGGATATTCCTGAGCACCGCACAGCCAAATGATGCTCTACCCTTCGAAATCAGATCCAATTTGTAATGGGAAATGAAGGAATTGGCCCATGTTGCAGCTGCGCAAATATCGTCCAAAGGTACTCTGGACCAAAAAGCAGCAGAAGTCACCATGGACCTGGTAGAGTGAAGCCTCAACTATACCAGGAGGTAATAAACCTTTTGCTTTGTAAGCATGTGAAATGCAAAAAGTGCTCCATCTGGCTAAAGAAACTTTAGAAATGGCTTTTCCCATAAATGCTTTGGAAAAGGAAACAAACAATTGGTCAGTCTTGCGGAAAGACTTCTTTCTATGAAGATAAAAATGAAGTTGTCTATGAACATCCAACAAATGGAGTTTGTATTCACCTTTATTTTGAAAGTTGGGAAAGAAAACAGGCAGATTAATGGACTGGTTTATGTTTGCTTCAGATGCCACTTTAGGTAAGAAGGAAGGGTTAGTACGGAGGGAAACCCTATCCTTATGGAAGACCAAATACGGAGGCACGGCAGACAGAGCTTGAAGCTCAGAAACTCTCCTAGCCGATGTGATGGTGACTAGAAAAGCTGTCTTCCAGGACAAAAATTTTAAGTCCACCGAAGCTGCGGGTTCAAAAGGAGGGGCTACCAATGCCTGTAAAACAAACGTAAGGTCCCAAGGAGGTACAGAATCCTTGACAGGGGCCATAGCAGGAAAGTACCTTTAAGAAAAGCCTTACACAGCCTAGAGGAGGCTAAGGCCATGTCTTCACCAACATGAAAGCTGGAAATAGCTGCCAATTGTACTTTCACTGTGGAGGAACTAGCTCCTTGCTGAAAGATACCAGACAGGAAGTCCAACACCGCTGGAACAGGAGCTGTAAAGGGATCTATTTCTCTCTGTGAAGCCCAAATGGAAAAGGTCTTCCATTTACTGCAATACAGTTTTCTAGTGGAATCTTTAAGAGAGGCCACTAGAATCGATTTGACCTGGGATGAAAGACCGGGAGTCCTGGCGATTAACGGAACTGGAGCAACCAAGCTGTTAGCTTGAGGCTGCCCAGATCAGGTGGACGTGTCCCAGACGGATGGGAAATTAGATCCAGTCAGGGATCCAGAACCCACGAGGGAGCTAATAGATGAGACCAAAGGAATGGGAACCAAACCTGACGAGGCCAGAACGGGACAATGAGGATCACTTTGCACCGTAGTCGGCAAGCTTTCTGAAGAAACTTCGGAATGAGTGGCAATGGTGGATAAGCATACAGAAGCCCCCCCCGGGGGGGGGGGGGCAAGCATGGACTACAGCGTCTCTGGGGACTTCCCCTGGTGAGGGAATCAGAGCGAAGAACTTGCTACACTTCGCGTTGGAAGGAAATGTGAAGAGATCGCAGCAAGGCTGACCCCATGCCAGGAAAATCTCCTCCGCTACTGACTGTTTCAGAGACCACTCGTAAGGCATCAGAATGGCCTGGCTCAATCTGTCCGCTAAAATGTTGGAGAACCCCGGGATGTACGTTGCTATCAGACACCGACCGGTGGAAATCGCCCATTCCCACACTCTCATGGCCTCGCGACATAGAGGGTAGGATCTGGTTCCCCCCTGCTTGTTAATATACCAGACGACCGACATGTTGTCTGACTGAATTGCAATCAATCCGAGAGGGAGGACTGTGTGAAAGGCTTCCAACGCTAAAAGCACTGCCCTCATCTCTAGAACATTAATGTGCAAATTGGTCTCTGTCTGGGACCACGTGCCTTGGACTGTCCTTCCCAAACAGTGTCTGCCCCACCCGAGTTGGGAGGCATCCGTGGTCACTGTGGTTTGGACTGACGGTGATGCAAATGGTCGCCCTGTTGATATCGCCCGTGAAGTTAACCACCAAAGGAGAGATGTCCTTTAGACGTGACTGATCTTGATCGGAAATTCCATGGGTAGGTTTAGCCAGGACCACTGAACTGCCAGAGCCCATTAAAGAACCCGCATGTGAAGGTGTGCATACGGGAGAATAGATATGGCGGCAGCCATGGAGCCCAGAGCACCTCACTCACCTTTGAAGACTGGGTGTTCCCTATCTGAGCTATGTGGCCCCTGAGATGTAGAATCCTGTCTGGAGTTAGGAATACCTTAATCTGCAAAGTGTCTAACCGTGCCCCAATGAAGTCTAGAATTTGTACTGGTTGCAAATGGGATTTGTGAACATTGCCTAATTCCGAGTAGGTCTGCTAACCGAATGAAATAATCTCTGGCCAGACACAAGTGATGCTTGCTGTGCGCAGCGAAGAGCCAGTCGTCCAGGTAAGGAATACCCTGAAGCCTCAGGTGGCCGCTACAACTGCCATTACCTTGGTGAACACCCTGGGGGCTGTGGTGAGACCAAAGGGTAGGGCCCTGAACTGAAAGTGACTGGCTCCCAGCTGGAAGTGCAGAAACCTCCTGGAGCTTCTGTGTGTTTTGATGTGGTAGTAAGCATCATGAAGGTCTAACGAGCACATCCAGTCGCACTCTCAGAGATGAGGTAGAATGGACTGTAGAGTGACCATCCGGAATTTCTGTTTTGCTACCGATAGGTTTAATGTTGGCAGGTCTAGAATTGGCCTGAGGTCCCCTGTCTTTTTTGGCACCAAAAAGAACCTTGAGTAGACGCCTAATCCGGACTGATCGGGGGGAACCTTTTCGATGACTCGTTTGAGAAGCAGCTTTGAAACCTCTACAGCTGCGGCCTCTCTGTGAGTAGGTGGAACATCCGGGAGTTGTTTTGTAATGTTTGGAGGGGCAATGAAAGGAATAGAGTAACCTCTGGATATTATCTGAAGAACCCAGCGATCTGTCGTAATGGACTCCCATGCCACTGGGTATAAGGACAATTGTCCCCCGACTGCCTCCAGAGTAGGACAGTCAGGCAACCCCTCAGGGCTGCTGACCGGGTCTGTCAGAAAAGGGTTCCCTAGACCCGAAATTCCTGGGACACCCTCTACCTCTGGGTCGGCGTCGATCCTGTCCCCCTCTGCCTCTGGGGGAATAGCTGTCCTGAGAATCCCGGGAAAACTGAGATTTTCTAAACCACATCTTCTTCTGCCTCTTTGATTCCTAGAGAAGGGCCGCTGAGGGTTAGAGAAGCAAACTCTGACAGCAGGCAAAGTCTTCCCGTCCTTTTTGCTCTGGACCAGTGTGTCGAGTACTGTTTTCCCAAAGAAGGACGAGCCGGCGTAGGAAGCATTGATAAACGACACCTTGAAAGGGTCCGCGAACTGACACAATCTGAGGCAGGCATGATGCCTCATGGCTATGCCTGTCCCAGCAGCTCTAGGCTGCTCCTTCCATGGCATGGGAAAGTAGCCACATAGATGTATTTGAGTCTGACTTCAGAGTAGACATTTTCGCCGAGAACAGCTTGTTTGTCCTGCAGCGATAAAGACTCTGGGGGCGACTCAGTGAATTCTGAAGCAAGGTCTCGCTGAAGTCGAATCACATGTGACAAATAATTCAGCACACGGATAGTAAAGGTCGCTGAAGAGTATACACGCTTCCCAAACCTATCCACCGACCTGGACTCCTTGTCTGGAGGGTGGACTAAGGAACTCTCCTGTGCTACGTCCTTCTTTGTGGCCGCTGCGACCAACATAGCATCAACTGGGGCTCCTTTCGACCAGGGTTGTCTATCCGAAGGAGGAGATAAGACCTTGTCAGGATGTTTGGGGATGGGCTCTACAGTGCCGGGCTCCTTCCATGCCCTCGTGGTAATGAGGTCCACCAAGGCGTCTGGTGATGGGGACACCCAGGAAGTAGATGGGCCCATGCCAAAGACCTCCAGGAACATTGACCAACCTCCCCTCTGGCGGAGGATTTCCATAATTTCTCCAAAGGCGACGTCTTCGGGAGGTGACCTGGGGGAACCTTCTCCTTCATCTAAGTCAGTGTCAGTGGTGAGGGACTCAGGGTAGTCCAAGTGCCTCCTTTTGCACTTGCGGTGGCCCTCTTCAGTGGGACTTTCAGAAGGGGATCCGCGAGCCTCAGGGGTTTCCTCAGTGAAAATGACCTGGGGATCCTCTGGCACGGGCTGTCCCTGAGACAGAATGAAGGGAGTCATCACCAAATCCAGGGGGCCTGGGTGGTATCCTAGGGAATGGGCTGGGGTCTCAATCCCTGGGAGAGAACCCTCTCCACTACTTTGAAGGTTGAAGGAGAATTCCTCCCCGGATCTGAAGCGGGGACTGGAGCCGAAGACATGGCAGCCAGAGGTCCGAGGGAACGGGTCGGGTCCAAAAGAGTCGGAGCCAAAGAATCCATTCCCTCGGGTCCGACTCCCTGTCCGCGGCTCCGAGACTCACTCAGAGCCGAGGAACTCAAGGTAACAGCCGGAGTTGAGGTTGGAGGAATCGTCGCCGCCGAGCGAACAGCTCCGAAAAACCTTGGATCCAAGAACCCCGAAGCCGAAGCACGGATCGGGGAAGGAGAGATGGGGTGGAAAAGAGGCATGGAGGTCACCCCTCCAGAGGGAGAGGGACTTGGCAAGACTCTCATCTGAATTTGGGTCTGAAGAAATCTCCTCATCATCCTGTCCATATCCATGTCCGATAGGCTCCGAGTCGACCTCGAAGAGGCCACAGACTCAGATCTGGCTGGTCTGAGCAGAGGGGTGGAGGGCCTCGGGTCTGAATGTTCCAACAGCTCTGGTGAGAAATGTGGTGACCGGAGCCGTGGAGAAACAGGCCTCATGGTCTTGGATGGAGGGCTGAGAAAGAGCTTCCTGTCTAGGGATCTCTTGCAATGCCTGTCTTTCTTTTTCTCCCTTTCTTCTCTGCGTCTTTCCTTTTCCCTCTCTTTTTCTTTATCTTTGTCAGACTCGCTGACTGAAGATCTGTCCTTAGAGGACTCATCGCCAAACGAAGAGGGAGGTTGAGTCCCTGTCTGGGGAGGTGCACTAGCGACAGAGGTAGACTCCAGTATGGCAACAAGGAGAAGGCCTTTGGTAACTAGCTTGGCCTTGCGATCCCTAAGGGCCCTGGGGTTGAAGCCTGAACAGATAGCACACTGGGTGGATAAATGTGCCACTCCTAGACATATCACACACAGAGTGTGACCATCAGCAGGGGAAAGCTTATGGCCACACTCTGTACATTTTTTGAACACAGGCTTTGGCTGATCAGCCATAGTCCTGCACTCAAAGGTAAAGGTACTTCCTTCCCAACAAAAAAACACGCACACATGGGTAGGGAAAGGGCAGGCCTGAGTACTATTCTACTACAAAAAAAAACTTTTTTTTTTGTTTTTTTTTTTACACTAACGAACAACGCGTTACTACAGAAGGGGAAGAAGGGTAATCCTACACAAACACACTAGATATAATCAAAAGTTTCCATTTACTATCCCTTTCTAGCTCAGAGCAAAGGAGACCACGATGCACACTACTGGCACGGCAAATGAGATCTGATGGAAGATATGAGATTGCAGGGCATTATGGGTAAGGGGAGGAGCTCGGAGCTTGGAGCAGATGCTAGAAAAAAAGTTGCCGGCTCAGATCTGATACGGATCCGTATTCCCACAGGTTGCAGATAAAATTAAGTTAACTACTTCAGATCTAAACTTTAACCCACTCACATTCATCTCATCTCTCAAAAAATGTAACTGGCATCTCCTAAAGTACCTCAGTCTTGATTATGCAGTTGAATTTTTTAATACTACCTTCCTGAGAATCCTTAATTACCATGCCCCCATAAGACTTTCCAGAACGAAAGCACAACCCTCCCCATGGTTACAGAAACCACTAAGTCAGAAATGAAAAACAGGGATAAAGCCTCGGAGCACTGGCGCAAAACCAAACCCCCTCAACTAGACAGAAATTCCTAGAACTAAGCAATAGAGTTAAAAAGCTAATAAAACAGGACAAATTCCAATACTACCAGTCTGCCCAAGACTCCTCCCAACACAGCCCCAAACAATTCTGGTCCTCCATAAACTCCAACCTCCACCCAGGTAAAGTCAGTCCCCTCCTCCTAACATCCCCCACTCCTCCAAAAATATTGCTACCTCATTCAACACACACTTCACACAAACCATACTATCACTAGCTAAACAACACAACCCCCCCTCCCCTCCAACCCACACCTTCAATTAGTATTCTCCCCACTGCCTTCTCTTTTTCTCCTGTACCTACCTCCAACATAAAAAAAAAACTCTTTTAACTAAACTTAAGCCCACCAAATTAGCAGCAGACAACCTCCCAAGTGAATACCTACAAATCGCAGCTGATGCTCTGGCCTACCCAGTAACCATCTTGATTAACCGATCTCTGTTAGAAAGTTACGTTCCCACACTGTGGAAAATATCACATATAATTTCCCTCCACAAAGGCGGCCCCTCCACAGAACTAACCAATTACCGCCCCACAGCTATTCTCTCTCCACTCTCCAAAATACTAGAGAGATGCATGCATTCACAGGTCTCAGACTACCTCCTTACTAACAACCTCCTTTCCAATACTCAGCATGGTTTCCGACCAAACCATAGCACCACCACTGCCTTACTCTCCTTTACTAACACTATCCTTCAGCATAAAAACAATGGCTATCTCTCCTCTGCTACTTTCCTAGACCTATCTAAAGCATTTGACATGGTCCCACACAAACAACTCATCCTTCTCTCAATCAGACACCAACTGGTTTCAGAGTTACCTGTCTGACCTCCAACAATCCGCTGTATGGCAGAATGACATATCTCCCCAACTACCTGTCTCCATAGGGGTTCCCCAAGGATCCATCCTTGGACCCCTACTCTTCTCTGTTTTCACCAATAATCTAGCCTCTGCCACCAAACATGGCACACTCATACAATACGCAGATGACTCAACCATCATCTGCTCAGCCCAGTCCCTACCCAAACTGCAAAAAGTCACACAGGAAGTCTTTTCCTCTGTTGAAACTTGGTTATCCGATGCCCAATTAATACTCAACCGAAACAAAACTAAATTACTCATCTTCCAACCCACCAAACATACTCAAAACAACTCTCACTTTAACATCACAGCAAAAGACAACAACACTATATGCCCAATTGAACACACCAAATTGCTAGGAGTGGAAATAGACAATAAACTAAAATTTGACATACACATATCCATGACCATAAAAAAGTCCACAAAAAACTAGAAGCGTTATACAGAAATAAGCAACTTCTCACCAAAGCAGCAAAGATTTCAGTAGCAAATTCCCACCTTATCTCCACCCTACTTTATGCCTCTCCAATATAACAAACCTAAGGCAATGCGATCTAAACAAGCTAGAGACCTGCTTCAACAAAATCGCCAAATTCGCCACAGGGGCATCCTACCATAGCCACCTCTGTCTCTCACTTGCTGAACTACTGGGCTGGCTTGAACTCCCTCACCTCCATCAATGGCATCAACTATCACTCACCCACAAACTAGCAACCATCCACTAAATGTCCCATCCCTCCAGAATCTACTCCAACCCTATCGCACCACCAGACCACTAAGATCCAGCAACAAAAATCACTTGCAGATCACTAAAGCCAATAACTCTGCTGGTGAAGCACTATTCACTTGCGCCACAGCCAAAATTATGGAACTCCCTCCCACCCACAATTACCTCCGTACCATCATGCACCCACTTCAAAACTTTACTAAAAGCGCATCTAAAAACATGCTGGCTATGCCCTTGCAACTCCCACTCTAATATCACCCACCCCATCCAACCACTACCTTTCTTTCCACCCCACTAACTACCTTGATTATAGCAAGCTCAGATGCTCATAAGCCTAGTACTTTTTATACAGCAGGAACTTCTTATTGTAACATTTGTTAATGTCGGTTATGTACTTTGCAGATAAAGATTCTAGTTGTCTACTGATGTACTATGTTCTTCATCTGTAAACATGTTTGTAATTAATTGCTATGTTAAATTGTTAATCGCTATGTAATCCAATGCAACTACTGTCTGTTTATTTTAACTGTGGAGCTTTTCTCCCCGGGCCTCCGCTGAAAATGGACCTATGTCCAGACGGACACTCCCAGTCAACAAATGTGAATAAATAAATAAATAAATAAAAGTACAGACCCAGTGACAGCAGCCCTGCAAGATGCTTCTAAAGGATCAAAACCACAGTGCAAAGTATGTTTACCAACTTGTTCTGCAGAATGCATTAAATCTTGCAAGTCTTTGTGTTCAGTACATTCAGGAATCAACATCATTTTCTGTTTAAGTAGCCCCATAATAATGCTGCTGATACTTTAGCATATGAAACTGGAAATTTACAGCCCTAATGGCCAAAGTAGCAGAAGTGTAAACCTTCTTACCCAATCTGTCTAAGGCTCTAGAATCTCTATCAGAAGGGGTAGCGTTTTTGGCAGCAGTAGCCTTAATGCCTTTTGGTCCTTGGGAAATGGTCTCTGGATCCGCAGTAGGATTCTTAAAGAGGAACTTGTGAGATTCAGGTACTCTGTAGAACCTGTCAGGTTACCTGGGAGCTGGAGGTAAAGTGTCTGGGGAAAGGATAGATTCCAAAAAAACATCATCTACAATAGCCAGAACAGGAGGGATAGCTAGAGGCTGTGTTGAGGCAGGAGTAAGAATTCCCCAAGTCTCCTTTTGGACTCAGAACAGTCCTGGCTTTCCCAGCGGAAATGTTGCCTAAGGGTATACAAAGTTTCATCAAAAGAAAAATCCTTTGGAGGAGAAGCAGAGGTAATGAAATCCTCTGCATCAGAATCATCATAAGTAGATAAGGGCAAATCCTGGTAATCAGAAGGAGCAGAGAGATCAGATTCCTGATCAGAAGAATCAGAAAGAAAATCGGTTCTAGGTCTCAGAGGGGGAAGGCTGGCTTTCCCTAATTAAGGTAACAAGGTCTTCAGCCATTCTAAGCATTTGTTTTTGAGGCATATGAGCCTGAGTCATCAGTTTGGTCATCGGTTTTCTAGGTGTAGTGTGAGTTTTAGGCCTGAGGAATTCGATACTTCTAGTTGGAAACAATGCTGTCGGTTTAATATGAAAGTCTGTAGGCCTGAATACACCCTAGAAGCCGGTGCCTGCACAGTGGCTCCGGACCCATCCAAGGAAGCGGCATCCGCAGTTTTCATAGTCAAAGAAGCATCTCGCGGCATACCGGACTCCAAATGGGTCTCAGTAGAGGCTTGGGAATCTGCAGTAGCGGGTATCAACGGCTGCAAAAGCGCCTGAGTACCGGCAGTCTGGAGACTAGCTTAACGGCAGCGTCGTTGGCAGTTTTGAAGCTATGCAGTCTGTCTCTGTCTTTATCCTTACGTTTTTTCGGAATATTGTTAGATGGCTTAACAAAGCCATTTCGGAGTATGGAGATCGAGAACGAAAGCGTTTAGCTACAAAAATAGCCCGACGACGAATAGTTCGGGCATTGAACAAGGCACAAAACTGACAGTGAGGGACATCGTGGTCTGGGCCTAAACAGGCGACGCAATAAGAATGAAAATCTCTATGAGATATTTGCTTTCCACAGGCAAGATGATTGTTAATTTTTTCTGACATCGGTTAGAGCAAGAAACAAGGATCCCCAACGGGGTACTTATCTTTTTGAAGACTTCCAGTCTGAAACTCGAAAATGAAAATTTCACGAGTCGGCCGACCAGCACTTGTGAACTGCTTCTGCTTCAGGCACCGCATAGCAAGAAAGACTGATGTAATGGTGTCGGCTACATGTTTTGCACTCCTGGCGATCTGACTTCATGGAAGAAGCGACAGCATCTGACGCAGAAATCCAAAGACTCTGGTATTCAGGCCGGCTGAGGGCTACCTGCAGGCAGATAACCCAAATGTGATGACTGCAACAGTGAAACACAAACAACACCTTTTTCACTAAAACCAGTTCCCACTGCTTGCATAAAATCTCTCCTCCGCAAACTAAAGCCATGTTCTCGCTCAGCTGATGAGTTACCCCCTTTTAAAGCTCGCTGCTGACACTATAACTTATCCAATCTCTATACTAATCAAAAGATGCATCACAGAATCTACCGTCCCTGACATCTGGAAAACATTCTACACTATACCTGTATACAAAGGAGGAAGCTCTACTTACCCTTCCAATTTCAGGCTCATAGCCATACTGTTTCCACTTTCAAAATTCTTGAAAAATGCATCCACGCTCAACTTCTCAACTACCTTCTCCAAGAAAACCTATCAGCAACCCAACGTGGATTTCACTTCAGCCATAGCACTACTACTGCCCTAATATCTTTCGCAAATACTGTCGCTGAAGCTAGAGACAACAATAAACTACTTCACACCCTTGGAGTTTACCAAGAAAGATATCGGCCTGGAACAGATGCATGTAATCTGTCCTATTCAATCAAAACCTTTTGTTGTCTGAAATCTTACCATCTCTCCTTCCCTCAACCAATGAAGTAATCTGCTTGATCCGTCGTAACTATTATGCTTCTCAGACAATTGAGCCTTGATGGTTTTATTGTTCTTAGGTTTGGGCTGCAACAAACTGGAAGAAATAGGTAGCGTAGTTCTAGTTTGCCTGAAAAGTAGTCTGAGCAGGTGAGCCAAGAATATCGTCACAGGGTATGTTTCTGAGATTAAGTAAACTCAAGAACACATTGGAATTGTCAGCTTTGACCTTTCAAATAACTGCTTTGCACTCTGCACTGCACTTTTAGCTAGACCACTGGACAGAGGATATTCAGGACTATTACTGACATGTACAAAGTCCCATTCTTTTGCAAATGTCTGCAACAACTGGCTAGTGACTTGAGTATCACTGTCAGAAAAAAGTCTGTGTGGACTATCATGAACTGTGAAATTACATTTCAACTTTGTAATAACAACAGTGGATGTTAGGTTAGGTTAGGTGGTAGTAGATCAATCTCAAACCAATTTGAATAACAGTCTACCAAAACTAAGTAGTGTTGATTGTTCCACTCAAAGATATCAGTTGCTGCAGAAGACCAAGGTAGTTCAGGAACTGGACTTAGCTAAAGTTGTTCTCTTTGTAAATGCGGTTTAGTACTATTGCTTACTGAACAAGTAGAAAGTACATAATCAATGTCTTTTGGTAATGAAGGCCAAAATAGTAATTCTCTAGCTCTTCTTAGTGGATGTGGACCACGGGTGACCACGATGCAAAATCTGGATATATCCTTTTTGTAAGGAAGCAGGAAAGTACAGTTTTGTACCTACCATAAATGTAGATGTTCGAGTGCTCATACAGCTGCAGTCATAACATATGGGTTATCCTACCGTCAGGCGGGTCCTCGGTCGGCCGAATTCCAAAGTCTAGGTCCGGCGTCGGTTGTCGTCGCTTCCTCCCTGACGTCAGTGCGGCAGGGGTATAAAAGAGGCAGCCAACGCCATTTTCTTCAGTTTTTCTTGCCCCAGATGTCAGGTGCCCCCAGAAGGAAGGCAAACATAATGTTATGCAAAAATGCAATGTTGATAAATCAAAAACAGTAGTTGCAAGCAAATACACCATAAAAGAGTACCCCAAAAGGTTATATGAAAAGGGTTTGTCATAAGGCCTGTCCTAAGAGGGGTTGGAGGGAGGGAAACCTGGACTGCAGCTGTATGAGCACTCGAACATCTACATTTATGGTAGGTACAAAACTGTACTATGTTCATCGTGCATACAGCTGCAGTCATAACAGATGGGTAGAATCCCAAAGCTAAGTAAGGGTGGTAGGCACTAAGTGGAACTAGGAGGGGCTAAGATGCCCTGCAGGACTGCTGTGGCAAAGCCCGCTCTAGATTTAGAGTATAGTGGGAGGTAATCGTGCTTGGAGAAAGTATGCACTGAACTCCAGGTGGCTGCTTCCAAAATATCCTTGGTAGGGACCCCCCTGAGGAAGGCTGCAGAGGAAGCTGTGGCTCTGGTGGAGTGGGATCTGATGCATGCAGGCACAGTTTTTCCATGAAATGAGTAACAAAAGCGTATGCAGTGGGCTATCCATTTTGAAACTGTCTGTTTGGAAATAGCCTTTCCTTGAGGACCTGCAGCATAGGACACAAAGAGTTGCTCAGATTTCCTGAATGGCTTTGTCCTGTCCAAATAATAACGAAGTTGCCTGTGAATGTCCAAGGAATGTAGTAGTCTTTCCCCTTTGTTCTGTGGATTAGGATAAAAGGTAGATAAGTGGATAGTCTGATTCAAAGCTACACTGGATACTACCTTTGGCATAAAGGTAGGGTTGGTTCGTAAGGAAACTCTGTCCTGATGGAAAATGATGAATGGTTGCACAGCCATGAGGGCCTGTAGCTCCGAAACCCTGCGAGCTGAGGTGATAGCCAGAAGAAAGGCTGTTTTCCATGACAAGTACTGTAACTCTGATGAAGAAACTGGCTCAAAGGGAGGAAGGGTCAGCTTTTCCAATACGAAGTTGAGGTCCCAAGCAGGGACTGGTAGTTTCCTTGGGGGTTTTATATTCTTTGCCCCTCTGAGGAACTGCCTTAAGAGAGGATGAGAGAATAGAGGAGGATCTGTGTTGTATTGTGCAGAAATGGCTGAAGCGTGGATCTTGATGGAGGAGAAGGAAAGCCCATTGCTTAACATCTCAGCTAGGTACTGTAAAATTTGAGGTATATTTATTACCCAAGGATTCTGTCCCTTCTTTTGATTCCAGGCACAAAATCGTTTCCATTTGGCGGAGTAGGCCTTTCTAGTAGAAGGTCTTCTGGCTTCCAAGATGACATCCTGCACCTCCTTGGAGAGGAGAAACTGTTGTGAAATCAAGGAATTCTCCATGCAGCTAGATTTAGAGTTTTGAGATGGCTGTGAAGAGTTTTGTAGTTGTGCTGGGACAACAGAAGAGGGACTAGAGGTAGGATCCATGGTGGGGAATGTGTCAGGCTCTTCAGGAGCGGATACCAGTGTTGTCTTGGCCAGTCTGGAGCAAAGAGAATCATTTTTGGCCTTTCTGCTCTGGCTTTTAATAGAACTTTGGGCAGCAGAGGAAGAGGCGGGAAGGCATAGACTGTCAATGTTGCCCAACTGAAGTAAAGTGCGTCCACTTTCCAGGCCTGTGGATGATAGGTCCTTGAACAAAATTTTTTCAACTGGCAATTTCTGTGTGTAGCAAAGAATATATGTCTGGCTGTCCCCATGCCTGAGTTATCTTTGTGAAAATTTGAGATGCAACTTCCATTTGTGTGGATCTGTCATATTTCTGCTTAGGTTGTCTGCCAGTGTGTTTTCCTTCCCTGGCAGGAATTGTGCCTGTAGTTGAATTTTCAATTCCAGTGCTGTGGTCCATAGGGTCATGGCTTGCCTGCACAGGTGGTATGAATGAGTTCCCCCCTGTTTGTTTATGTACCACATCACTGTGGTGTTGTCTGTCCTTATCAATATCTGGCCTGGATGCAGTAGGTCTTTGAAGGTCATAATAGCCTTTTGCACGGCTAGCATTTCCTTTTGGTTGATGTGAAGGAGCTTCTCTTTTCGTGCCCATTTCCCTGAATGCACTGATTTGTCATGTGTGCTCCCCAGGCGTAGTCTGAAGAGTCTGTTGTGATGATTTGAGTTGCTTGAGGTACACAGAAAGGAAGACCTGTGTTTCTTTGGCAAGCTTGAGCCCACCACATAAATTCCTTTTGAAGGCATGGAATGAGTGGTATAATTGCTTCCAAGCTGTGGCTGTGTTGAGACCATAAGTTTTTTAGGTACCATTGAAGTTTCCTCATATGCAGCTTTGCACATGGGATAAGTAGGATGCAAGATGCCATGAATCCCAGAGCCTGCAGGACTTTCCTTGCAGTTAGCCTGGTGTAAGTTGCCATTTTTCTGAAGTATTGAGACAATTGCCCTTGCTTGTCTGGTGTGAGGTAGGCCATCTGGGTGGTTGTATCCAAGTTGGCACCCAGGAAAATTATTTGTTGAGAGGGTATTAGTTTTGATTTCTTTTTGTTGACTGTGTATCCCAGGAAGTTCAACAGTTTTATTACAAATGCCAGGTGCTGCAGTAGTATGTCCTTGCTGTCCGCTTGGATCAGGCAGTCGTCCAGACATGGGTAGATTTGTATCCCTTGTAGTCTGCAGAAGGCGATTGCTGATGCCAGGCATTTCGTAAACACTCTGGGCGCAGTAGATAAGCCAAAGGGCAATGCAGAAAATTGGTAATGGGTTGAACCTGCAAGAAATATGAGGTATCTTCTGCAATCTTGTCTGATAGGGACATGCAGGTATGCCTCCTTGAGGTCCAATGTTACCAGCCAACACTCCTTGCCCAGCATGGGAAGAAGCTGCTGTAATGTGAGCATCTTGAATTTTGGCGCCTGTAGATATGTGTTTAGGATGGATAGGTCTTAGATAGGTCTCCAATCTTTGTCTTTCCTTGGTACCAGGAATAGTCTGGAATAAAACCCTTGACCTTGTTCTTTTGCAGGTACCTCTTGAATTGCTTTCATGTCCATGAGAGCTGAAATTTGTTTTTGTGCCTCTGCCCTTTGATTTTGTGGCAGGTTTGGCATGCCTCTCATTTTTGGAAGGGTATGAAAGTGGAACCTGTAGCCTCTGTCTATAATGTCCAGAATCCATTTGTCTTTTGTAATAATATGCCAATTTTTTGAGAATAATGTCAGTTTTCCGCCCAAAGGTGCTGCCATTTAAGCTTTGCTTGGCAGGTGTAGGGGGAAGTCATTGTGTCTGCTTTCTAAGACTGTGGTCTATCTTCTCCACCTCTTGGGGTTGGTGCTTGCCACTGTCTGGTTCTGAAAGATCCTTGAGGTTGCCCTCTACCCCTTGGACACCTGTATCTGCCCCTTTGAGGTCTGTCCGTGGCTGGAAAGGACCAATTTTTTGAAGGCCAGTTTCTGCTGAAACGTGGAGGCTGTACCTGCAGGAAATCTTTCACTGTTTGCATTGATTTCGCTTTTTCCTCCATTTTCCTTAGCACCTCCTCTGCTTTAACACCAAACAATACCTTTTTCTGAAAAGGTGCATCTAATAATTTAGCTTTGACATGATATGGTAAGGTCTGCTCTTTGAGCCAAGCATGCCTACGTATAACACACCCCGTAACAGCAGCTCTACATGTGGCCTCTAAAGCATCAAAACCACACTGCAAGGTATGTTTACCCACTTGCTCTGCACCATGCAACAAATCCTGCAACTCTTTTAAATCTGGTTGTTCTGATTGTGTCATTTTGCTTTTCAGCTGAGATATCAAAAGCTGTTGATACTTTAACATATGGAACTGACAGTTTAATGCCCTCATGGTTAAAGTGGCCGTGGTGTACACCTCCCCCCCCACCTTTCTAAAAGATCTGGAATCTCTCTCTGAAGGTAATGGGTTTTTAGCAGTGGAGGCCTTAATTCCCTTGGGACCCTGTGAAATAGTTTCTGGGTCAGCAGTACGGCTTTTATATAGGAACTGGTAAGAATCAGGTACCCGGTAATACCTGTCTGGTTTAACAGGAGCTGGAGGCAAAGAATCAGGATTAAGGCTGGCTTCTGTGTACACATCATCCAATATATCAAAAACAGGAGGGATAGCCAGAGGCCTATGCTGGGGGAGCAGAAGAAATTCCCTGAGCCTTTTCTTGGAATCTGAGTAATCTTGGCCTTCCCAGTGAAAGTGTTCCCTCAATGTATGCAGGGTTTCCCCAAAAGAGAAGTCCTCAGGGGGGGAGACCGAGGGAATAGACTCCTCTGCATCAGAGTCTTCGAATGGAGAATAGGCACAATCCTGGTCCTCAGATAGTTCTGAGGTAATAGAAGTTTGATCTGAGGAAGGGTAGTCTTCCTCTAATCTGGGCCTTTTGTCAGAGGGGGGTTGAGAACCCCTGATAAGAGTAATCAAATCCTCAGCCATTTTAAGCATCTGTTTTTTAGGCATGGTGCCTTGAGAGGGTGTCTGAGGAACCTGTTTTTTGGTTTTCATGGCTGTTTTAGATTTAGTGAAGGCTTTAACAGAGAAGGAGGAAGGCCTGAAGACCCCTTGAGAAATGGCAGGCCTATCTAAATTCTGAGTTTCCCCGCCAGGAGTGGCGTCGGTACCTGTAGTAGGAATGGGGGCCGAGGAGCCTGCGACCTCGGGTACTTAAGACACTGGTAATGCATCATCATCGGTACTCAGGGGCTGCGTAGGGGCCTCGCTGAGAACCGGTAGTCGGCCTTAGCATGGTATCAGTAGGTGGTGCGGACCTCGTATGCCGGTCCTTATCTTTGCGTTTTTTGATCAAAACTGGAGTCGGAGTATCCGACATAATATAATTAAATTTTTTGCCAAAAAAGTGAAGGGTGAACTCCGCCCGACGCTTAATAGTGCGTTTGTTGAATCTAGCACAAAAACGGCAGGCCGAGACGTTGTGGTCTGGGCCTAAGCAAGGTATACAGTAAGAGTGGAAATCCTTATGCGGTATTTGCTTCCCACATGAAATGCAATTATTAACTTTGTCTGACATCGGTCTGAGGCAAGAAAAGTTTCCCCAACGGGGTACTTAGCTTTCAAGAAGACTTCGGCTGAAATACTTTCGTAAATCTCAGGAGCTGGCCGACCGGCACTTGCAAACTGCTTCTGCTTCGGGCACCGCGCGGCAAGAAAGACTGGAGAAAATGGCGTTGGCTGCCTCTTTTATACCCCTGCCGCACTGACGTCAGGGAGGAAGCGACGACAACCGACGCCGGACCTAGACTTTGGAATTCGGCCGACCGAGGACCCGCCTGACGGCAGGATAACCCATCTGTTATGACTGCAGCTGTATGCACGATGAACATCAACAATTTTAGGACCTTTGAAAATAATGCCATCTTCCATCAACAATTCATCTCTGTAAGAAAAATATGTCTGCACTTCAGGTGGTACACTAGATTGCTTTGACGGCCATCCGACATTAATATAGTGATTGAGGTTTTGTAAAATTGGATCAGTCTTAACTCGTCTAGTGGTGGAAAAAATTACGCACTGATATCACATCAAAGTCAAAATTCTCTGTGCCAAGCTGTTCTGTTGTATTTCTGGGTGATCTGGATAAGATATCAGCCAGATAGAGCAATTTGACTTTTGTGTAGACCATTTTAAAATTGCACTTTTGCAATTTGAGCATCATTCTTTGTAATCTTGATGGAGCAGAATGCATAGGCTTCTTTAGAATAGTAACTTAAGGTTGGTGGTCAGTTTCAATCTGAATAGCTCGACCATAAATATAATCATAAAACTTGGAACATGGAAATACTATTGCCAAAAGCTCATTCTCAATTTGAGTATACTGCATCTCAGTCTTGGTTAGTGTGCTAGATGCAGAGGCTACTGGTTTGCCCTGTTTTAGTAGAACGGCGCCTAGACTAAATTTTGAAGCATCAGAAGAAAGAGTAACTGTTCATTTACATCATAGTATGTTAGCGTAGGTGGGATGGCAATTTTCTGCTTTAGGTTTTCAAATACCTTCTGGTGCTGTTCCAACCATGACCATACAAAATTTTTGCATGTGAGCTCTCTTAAATGTGTTGTCAACTCACTGAAGTCTGGTATAAATTTGCCTAAATAGTTGACTATGTCTAAGAAACGCTGTAAAGCTTGTACATTATCTGGTGTTGACATCTCAAGAACAGCTGCTTGCTTGGTCGGGTCTGGTCTCAAGCCAGTACTTGTAAAACAAATGCCCTACATACGTAACTTCTGGAGGTCTGAATTTGCACTTCAGAGGATTGAGCTTCAAGTTTACTTCATGTGCTCTGTTTAGAACTTTCTTGAGGTTTCTGTGATGCTCTGCTTCACCATTACCTCCAACCAATAGATAGTCTACTATTACGGCACAAGGATAACCCGAAAAAATTTGCTCCATTGCACGCTGAAAGACTTCACTTACAGAATTTATTTCAAACGGCATCCTTAGGAATCTGCATCTGCCAAAGGGAGTACAAAAAGTAGTTAGAAATGATGATTTGTGATCTAGCATCACTTGCCAAATGAACTCAAACTCTTTGCATCCAAAACAGAAAATACAATGGCATTCGGTATTAGAGCTGCAACTTCTTCGACTGTGCGCATTGGAAGACACAGTCTTTTTAATGCTTTGTTCAGATCTCTTGGGTCAATGCATATTATGATTTTGTCTGAGCCTTTTTTTATGAGTAGCTACTATGGACGACACTCATTCAGTTGGTTCTGTTACTGGACAAATCACACCTTGCTGCACTATTTTATCCAACTGAGCTTTAACTTTATCTTGCATAGCTATCGGAATTCTTCTTGCCGGTCTAACTACTGCAGTGACCTCTGGGTCTAACTTCATGGAATACACAACTGGAAGTTTACTTAACTTGTCACTGAAAACATCAGCATATGCTGAGAAAATGGCTTTGTAGAAATTAGAACTCGGAAATGCACTTACATGATGAACTTCTTTAGCAAAAGAAAGCAGATTCATTCTTAAACTATCTCTGAGACCCAAAAAAGATTGCACCGTCTTCGAACTACATAGAATAACAAGTTGTAACAGTTCTCAGCCAAATAACATGAAAGCATCAATGAACCTTCGGTTTGAATTTCTTCACCTCCATAAGCAACAAGTCTCGCACTACAGGTTAGATTGAGTTGTTGTTAGTTCTCACTCTAGCAAATGTGCCTGCTGATATAACGTTACACTTTGAACAGTGTCTACTTTGAGCTCTGTGGATTTTCCATTAATCCGAATAGTACAAGATACTTCACTTCTTGTTAAGTTCACTGCATCAACTCTTTCACCAAGTACTGATACGCCATCTACATAGAAAGCTGACTGCTTGGGCTCCACTTAATCAACTTGCTTTTTTGTGCGGCCTTTCTTTACAATGGTGAGAGGCTTACTTGATTTGCAAAACTTTTGGAAATGGTTACATTTTTTACACTTCTGACATTGCTGATCAAACGCTAAGCACCTCTCTCTTTTAGACTCATAATTTGCACCAGAATTACGACAGTTAACAATAAAGCTAGATTTGGGTTTTGCTGATGCATTCTTGTACTGCACTGAGCTGGTGCAAGCTCCTTCCTTAGAACTTTCTGGAAAACCACGTTCCTTCTTTGGAAATCCTGTAGCTGCCACATGCTTAGGCCTGCTCTTGTTTGGCACTTGTTGCATACTATCTACATTTGTTCTGGAGCCAAATGAAACCATGCACTTGTCACTCGCAAGCATACTTGTGTGTTTTTCTGTCACCTCATGGATTTGACAAATCTGTATGGCTTTGCTCAACATTAAATCACTGTCACAAAGTAAAATCTTTCTCACAGGAGCACTGTTGATACCACACACAAGCCTGTCCTTTAAATCACCAAACCAACACGTCTTAGCTCTGTTTCTCAAGTCAGTTACATAAGCTGCAAATGTTTTTCCTGGATTCTGATCTCTCGTGTACAACAAATGCCTCTCTAATGTAATACTTGTCTGGGGGTTACACATTTTTCAGAACTTGTGCTTCAAACACTCAGTGTCTTCCCTTGATTCAGCTTGTACAACAATATGATGGTCTGCACCTTCTCCTTCATATACTGCTGGTTCCATACACAAATGAACGGTCTCTTTCTATGGCCTCTGACCCAGCTAGGTTTAGCAAAATGAATGCCTTGGAGCATGCATCTCTATCTGCATACGCTGCTTGTATAAAAATATTCTACTCTTGCTCAAATATTCTCCAGTTCTCTGCAATATTCTGATCAAATACAAGTGGTAGGAGTTTTTGAAATCAGTTTGCCATATTAACACATACCAGCAAAGGGTTTTGCAAATAAGCACAAACATACACACATGCAAATATGCCAGAAACTAATGCCAGTATTGTCCAATGGCTTTATGGTCTGAACTTATACTTTTTTGGGCTTTTCAGAATTATGCGAATGAACAAACTCGTAGAAGCTTTGAATAACTGGACATTATGAAATAAACTTCTCAGGCATTTTGGTACTTTTGTAATATCGTTGGAAAGTTAAAATGTTAGTAATTTTTCATCATTTTAGGAAACATTCGATAACATTATGAATCGAATTAATAACTCGTGAGCACTGTAATACTCCTGTAATGTCTTTTGCAAGAAAACACCTCTTATCAGTGTAAGAAACGTCAAGTAATTGCACAATGTGAATAAATCGAACATCTGTTGCCCAAAATTCAATAACTTTTCAAAGTAATTGCACTTTGTGAATAACTGCATATAGCACACTGAAATGTCCCAAAAATGGCAGTACCTAGCTAGGCACCTCTTTGCAGTACAAGAAGCACTCTGTAATGGCTGAACTTTGTGAACAGACACACCCAGCACAAGAAATCTTTCGAAAATACTTTGACTATTTCACAAAATAGTTGCACTTTGCACATAATAAACTCTTCGAAATACATGCACAGCAATAAGCACATATTGTAAGCACTTTTACGCACTTTGAGATACTTTGAATAATTTTATTTATGCCCTTGATACAATACGGGGTCGTAGTTATGCCCAAATACAGTACTATGCCAAAACGCATACAGTCACCCGGATTTTTTTTGTTTAATGTTCCCTTTCTTGTCCTTATTACATTCGTTTGATTGTTTAAGCCCTTTTTATGCCCAATGTACTTTCCTTGTGCTAGTTTTACTCTAGACATGCCCAGCTTTGCCTTAAACATACCCGTTTTTGCCTTCCTGTTAATCGTTTCATTAAATACTTTTAACACTTTCTTCTTGCTTTCCGCTTGCCTGATAATGCGGTTTGTGCCCTTGTAATGCCCCCTTTTTGCCTTTCACATCAATAGTCTGTGCTATTTCTCATTGCCTTTGATTCTTTCTGGCTCTGTTTGTGCTCTTTTCTCTCAGTTTTATCTTCACTGTCGTCTTTGCACCTCATGGCTCTGAATATTCCTCTCTCTTCGATCCTGGTTCTGACACCATATCACTCTCCTACCTAGGACACAATACAAGAGTCATCGTGGGTTTTGTTCAAGCAGCTTTATTTTATACAAACATTACTATAGAGGCTTACTGACTAACCTAACCAATATATAAACTAACTGATCATGCACGCTCTCACTCTGGCTACTCCTTCAAAACGGCACTAGGGATTGCACACATCTGTAATTTATACGTGCACATACAGCCTCGCATGCTTCTTAAAGATATAGCATGCACACACTTCTGCTCTGATCTACACTTACCAACAGGCTTCAGTCTGTCAGGTGGCTCACCTCCTACTCCCCTTTCCTCCCCATCCAAACAGAAGTCCCCCAGGGCTCTAATCTCAGACCACTACTATTCAACATATTTACTAACAACCTTTACATGTTGTCCTGTCACTCCTTTCTTATACAACATGCAGATGACTCTACTTTAAACGCCTCTTCTGACAATGTCGTTCAACTTTCCTTTCAGAAAACCAGCTTATACTCAAATCCAAAAAAACACCTACCTTTACCATCTCATCACTCAACACTATTATTAAAGCAAAATCCCATACGGAGCTCCTTGGTACTATTACAGACGATCAGTTAAAATTCTATTTATATGTTCAAGCCCTGTATGAAAAAGACTAACCAAAAATTAGATCTGCTTTACAGGAACAAAAAATTCCTCACTACAGAATCCAAACTCTCACTGGCACACACATACCTTCTACCCAATCTCCTCTATGCCTCTCATATACTAACAAACCTACAAGCCACTGTAACTTCAAAACTTGTACAAACTTATAACAAAATTGCTAGATTTGCCTCAAACCAACCTTATACCTCTCACCACTGCCTTTCACTAAAAAACCTAGTGGTTAGAATGCCCTCAACAACTCCTTCTATCACAGCTTCACATAATTCACTCCATCCTCTACAAACTCACTACCAGCCCTGCTCTCTCTCTTCTCTAGTATCTTTATATACCCCAAAACGCACCCTCTGATGCTCTGATCAACATCTCTTGGATGTATACAAGCCCAAAGAACTACTGGACAACTTCTCTATAAATACTCAGTATCTCTAGCCTGGAACAAGAGCTACTACACACACAAATAGTTTAAAAAAAAACACTAAGGTACCCACTCAAATTTGTGGATCTCCTCCTGCCATGACCCTACATAAACCCCACTTCTTTTCCTGCCTCCTTCCCTGCCCATTACCTTGTTAATACCTCTATTAAATCTCCCCCTAACCCCTAAGCTATCTCACTCCACATCTTATACCTCTTATCGTTAACAATATTCTATATCCACCGCCGTATCTATGTAACTGTCTCAAATAATGTTTCCTGTAAACTTCCTTTTTTCTGACATGATGCTGTTTTAGCTTCCTGTAAACTTCCTTTGTCTCTGATATGATGATGTTTTAGCTTCCTAAAATGTTTCCACTATTTTGTATCTTTTTTGCCGACACAGGTAAGTCATGCCACAACTTATGTCTCAAATTTTATGTTTCAATCTATGTTTTCTAATAAGGTTTGTAATGCTCTGGAGCTCTTCTCCTCTGGTGTCTACTGAAAATGGGTACTGGCTCAGTCGGACTAACCCAGTTAACAAATGTCAAATAAAATAAATAAGTAGCTCTTCTCTAACCATTATCCAGTCAAATGCAGCAAAGTAATGGACATGTTTTTAATGTACCAGTCAATCTACAAGGCCCTCACTGATGGGCCCTTCACTGGGTTCAACCTTTTCATCAATCACAATTCAGCAAATACTTAGAAGACCATATTCTCAGGGCATGCATTTGTATCTCTGGTGCAGAAACATTCTGAAACATCAACTGCTGATTACATCAGAATGCCTAACCACAGAGATGGTCAGTTCACCCTAGAGACAAGCAAACATCTTTCTGCAGTCTACGTAACACTGAAGTCTTGACAATATACTGCCAACAAGCATATATATCTTTGCCTGACTAGGATGTATATGAAGGGACCCCCCCCAAAGAGGGACAAGGAAAGTACTCGACCTACCTATGAGGACCCTTTAGGTGCGCAACTAATAACAATAACAAGGTGTGAAATTCAGTGAAATGCAGGAAGATGCAATGGCATGAAGAATGTGTTAAACACCACCTCCCATGTCCTACTAAACCAAACAGAAAAGGGAAGGAGGAAGGCATATTCAGAGTGGCAAATAGGCCACTCTCTATTGTATCCCATTAATGGCAGATTGTGATCAACTGCAAAAGACTGGAGAAGCAGTTCAGAATCTCAGAAAATCCATCAGTTCATTCACTTCACTAGGGATATGAACTACTGAAAAGTAAAGTCACTGTCTATAGCCTACTGACAGATGAGCATAGTCTGTCCACAATCCTAGGATGAACCTGATTGTTTAGATCACAACACAGTGGTTGCTTGGCCTACTGAGAACACCTGGATGAAGTGCCATCTTAAAGCTTTCATTGCCAGGAAAACTGCTTGACGTTCCAAATGGTTTATGTGGAGCCTCTTTCCTCAAGGGGAACACACCCCCTACACTGTCTGTGTTGATCTCAATGTTCTCACCCTGCAATACAACCATTTGCTATTAGACTCTACAACAGGACCAGATGAATAAAATAATAAAAAGAACAAAAACAAAAAAACTGATGAGAACTATCTACCACTTCAGGACTTGGCGAAAAGGGGTTTGTACCAAGAGAAGGTATGGAGTATGAGGTGGCTCTGATGCTAATAGACAACCCAAGCCAAGCAACACTTGCATCCATACAAGTGTAAATGTCACCACGAACACAGATTAAGCTATCAGACCCAGACGGCACAGTGGATACTAAGCCTCTATCTTGAGCTACATCCTCACCCAGGTTGCCAAACCTATGACCTCCTGGACCTTTGCCATGGACAGGAATGACTGCCACTGAAGAGTGTCAAACTCCAGGCCTATGAAGGCTATTCTTGCTGCAGGACTAAAGAGGAAATGCCACACATCAAGGCAGCACAAGGGTCTCTGGCTACTTTTACAAGACCTTCATGGAATGCCAGTTATACAAGTATGAGATCACATGGAGATCCTTCAACACTGGCAATATAATCAACACTTTAAATTTGGGCACTGAACAAAGGACCAAACAGCAACAACATGAAATGTAAGAGTTACCCACTCACATCAACTTCAGTAACCCAGAGGGATGGCCTGTATGAATGTCACACAGCAACATCCCAAACTGTATCCACTTTGTACAGCAATGATACTCAGGCAACCTATTGTATAACAACATTTGTGAATCCTTTATTTTCTTTTGGCAGCAACACTAAATATAAAGCAAATGGCATAAGGAAAGAAGACATACTTGCCTTGTTTCAATGTACAATCACAGCTTGTCAGAAAGGAACTCTTCACTAAGTAACCCTATTATTCTATCAAGGAACTCAAATGCCACCATTTTCCTACTAACAAAATCCTACCTGAATCTAATGACAACTTTCTTTCCATTAAGACTCACTAATGTCTTTCAGCTTTTCCCGGTTAGGGGTCGCCACAGCGGAACTCCGGTCTGCTAATGATTGGCAGTAGATTTGTACGTGCAGAGTTGCCGGCCCTGACGCACAACCTTCAACAAAGGTACGCCCATTCACGCACGTCTCCACACACAAGACGCTCTAGCTGAGAATTTAACAGGACAAAGTCTTACTGTGAGGCGACAACGCTACCGCAGCACCACCACCGCATTCTTAATAGTGGTTAATTGCTATATACTAGGCCAAGGACCACCAGGGCCTTTAAAAGCATAGCCATGCAACCCAACCCAATTGTGCCCTTATGTATTACTGGAGTTTATTAGATGGGGGTATGTTAGGAAGTTTCTAGAAGTTAAGTGGGGGGTTATGTTAGTTTGGGCATTACTGTGTGCCTCTGTCTGTCAGACACTTGGGGGCCATACCTTGGGTGAATTTCTGATTTCTCATCAGCTGGTCAAGGTTATGCTTAGGTTCATAGGTAGGTGCCAGGCTATTGGTCCTAGGGCCTATATAAGCCTAGCCAAAAAGGTATCCTGGCTTTCGCCACCCAAGAAAATTATTTTCCTGTGCCCCTGTTGAGCAGAGCCACAGAAGTGACCCTCGGGATGAATTTCCTTATCTCCCATCCAATCATCAAGATTTTTCTTGAAGAGTGCTAATGAGGAGCTTTGTTTGATAAGGATACGTAGTTTGTTCAAGAATATGGGAAGTCTCCGGGACAGAAATCTATCCCTCCAGCAACTTCTGTTCATTGTGGAGAAAAGATTTAGGTCCCTAGAGCGTATAGCTCGGAGGGATTGGGATTTATTAAAGTGGAGCATGTCCAACAGCTCTGGGTTTGACATAGCTTTATATGTTAGGCAGAGATTGCCTCTGAGTAAGTGATATACGACGGAGTAAAGCTGGAATTTTTTGAGACGTTCTGCGTAGGGCATCTGTTTGAGGCTGGTAATTCTCTTTGTGAGGTATTTCTGCGGCCTTTCCAGTTGTTGTAGATGTCTTGTGAGGTATATACCAAAAGGGGCGTTGCACTCTATAATGGGTCTAATGAGTGATGAGTAGAGGGGAACAATGATCTCTTTTTTTCCTGGATGAGAAACTTTTGTGATGAGGTGTGCCACGTAGAAGGATTTCCTGACTACTGTGGCGATGTAATTATCAAAGGAGAGACTACTGTCCACCTGTGTCCCAAGGTCTCTTATCACACTTTTGGTGTTAAGTAGACTACCGCCCATGTGGTAGTTCATGGGTACAGTGTTTTTACCAAAAGGGATGACAATGCACTTTTTGGCATTGAGCTTGAAGCCATGGTTTTGACACCAGACATCTGTCTCAGTGAGGCCCTTTTGTAGGATGTCCACATCATTAGGAGTTTCAATTATGGC
Organism: Protopterus annectens; assembly: GCF_019279795.1. NCBI lineage: Eukaryota > Metazoa > Chordata > Ceratodontiformes > Protopteridae > Protopterus > Protopterus annectens. Next base: position 21,595,828 of record NC_056728.1, read on the forward strand.
TCCTAGTTTGCAGTCATCTGCGAACTTCTTTAGCCAAAGACCTTCTGTGTTAGCCTGTACTTCAGAGAAGTAGATACCAAACAGGAGAGGACCCAGGACTGAAATCTGTGGTACTCCACTTGTCACTGGTCTGAAGTCGGATTTGGCTACTTTCACAGTGTGGGTTCTGTCAGTGAGCCAGGTGGTAGCCCATCTTGTGACATAGGGATTTATACCTTATTAAATAAGGTTAGGGGTGGACCGTGCTTCACATGAGAGCCTGTTGCAGAGCACAGGGATACACTTTAGAGACATCTGTCTCACCAACATGTCTTATTTATTTAACAAGCAAAATTTAAATGCTTTGACTTAGTGGTTCTGATGCTGTTTTTACACCCTCTGCTACCCCCAGATCATCACTGTTCTATTAATGTTTTATTTTATCATTGTTTTATTACTGTTCTCAAATGTTTCCCTTCCCTTAAAAAAAAAAACACAATGGTCCACATCTATCAACTTTGGAAACACCTCAGCCATTCTTTTAGCTAGTATAGACAAAAACTTTTATAATCAAGCTTTAAAATTGACATGGACCTGTATAATGGTGGTGCTGAATGGTCATTAGCATCTTTGGGTAACACAGCCACCATAGCTTTTTTCTAAGATGCTGGTATCCCCGTCCCATTAAATTTTGTGAAACAACTCTTTCTAGATCTTTACCACATTTTACCTCCAACTTACAAATTTCCATAGGAATATCAGCTGTTTCTGGAGATTTCCCTGCTGATTGATTACACATCATTTTTATCTCTTCTCTCCCCATCTTAGCAATTGTTGAACCCTGTCTTCCTCTAACTTTGACATAGTTAAGTCTTTCCTGAATGACTGGATGGGAAACAGAAAATACACCCCTGGGATCCCACCTGTGTCCCTGCTGGACGGGGAAATAGGCGCGGACTTTCTGGGAACATGGGTGAAATTCTTGCCTAGGCTTATAAGGGCCTCTGGGCCAATAGCCTAGTATCATCCTATGAACCTATCTTCTTCTTATTCTTTCGGCTTTTCCCGGTTAGGGGTTGCCACAGCGAATCACCTGTCCGCTGCTCATGACTGGCAGTGGAGTTTTACAGTGTCAAGTTGCCAGCCCGGTGCCCAACCTTCCACTGAAGGCACACACACCTAGGGCCAATTTGGAGTGTCCAATCCACCTACAGCATGTCTTTGGGCTGTGGTAGGAAACCGGAGGAAACCCACGCGACCCACAGGGAGGACATGCAGACTCCGCACAGAAGACACCCCAGCCGAGGATCGAATCGGAGAACCTCTCATCATCCTATGAACCTATGAATCATAAATATTTCCATTTCTGTCCTTCTAGGTTTCCTCTTTCCTACACTTCATACAAATTTTCATAACATTTCAGAATTATCTCCATAGGATTTCTGTTATTTTTCCCATCACGGGATCTCTAAGTTTGGCTACAACTTTTTCTATTTTCCTTTCAAAAGGTACTCCAGTTTGTCCCAATATAATGTGGATCTTGTTTACAGGCAGTTCATCAGATACATTTAGGAATCTTACACAATTACCAGGAAATATGGTGGGCATCCTGTAACAAGCTTCTCCTTCTTCTTTTGGCTGTTCCCATTAGGGGTCGTCACAGCGGATCATCTGTTCAATTTCTTCCTGTCCTCTGCATCTTTCTCTGTCACACCAACCACCTGCATGTCCTCTCTCACCACATTCATAAACCTTAACTTACGCCTTCCTCTTTTCCTCTTACCTGGCAGCTTCATCCTTAGCATCCTTTTCCCAATATACCGAGCATCCCTCCACAGCACGTCCAAACCAACGTAATCTCGTCTCTCTGGCTTTGTCTCCAAACCATCCAACCTGGGCTAACCCTCTAATAAACTTATTCCCAATCCTGTCCACCTTCGTCACACCCAGTGCAAATCTTAACATCTTTACTCTGCCACGTCCAGCTCTGACTCCTGCCTTTTTGTCAATGCCACTGTCTCCAAACCATATAACATAGCTGGTCTCACTACCCTCTTGTAGACCTTCCCTTTCTCTCTTACTGGTACTCGTTTCTCACAAATCACTCCTGACACTCTTCTCCACCCACTCCATCCTGCCTGTACACTCTTCTTCACCTCTCTTCCACACTCACCAGTACTCTGAACTGTTGATCCCAAGTATTTAAACTCATCCACCTTCGCCAACTCTACTCCCTGCATCCTCACCATTCCTCTATCCTTCCTCTCATTCACACACATATATTCTGTCTTAGTCCTGCTGACCTTCATTCCTCTCCTCTCTAGAGCATATCTCCACCTCTCCAGGGTCTCGTCAACCTGCTCCCTACTATCACTACAGATCACAATGCCATCTGGAAACATCATAGTCCACGGGGACTCCTGTCTGATCTCATAACAAGCTAAAAGTGCAAAATTTGTCTGTTTTTGGTGATCAGGAAGGAGTTCAATTAATGCTGTCTGGGGGTCTCTGAGAATCTTCCTGTTAATGATATGGAGACACCACCACAGTTGCCATTGAATCTTAAAGCATGGTATGCAGAAAAAAGAAGTTATGCACTTATCATAATGTTCCAGGTTTGTAGTCCGTCTTGTTTACATTCTTGCTGGATGGGTTCGGAGCCGATTCTCTGCTCCAACTCGGCCAATACTAAAGCTCGAGAGCTTTTACTGGCTCAAGGCTAAACCCTACCCTACGGTGCCTCACGGCAATTCCCCAGATCTTGTTTGCAAGAAAGTAAATAGGTACATAACAGTCAGCAACTATTAATAACTATGCCCATACAAACAGAGTACTCTGTATTACTATCCATGCCAGGTGGACGGATAACTACAACCAGGTCAGACAGCATAACTGATAGTCCACCAGTTCCTCCAGAAAACAGTAAGGGGAAAGGAGGGTGGGACGCAAGAATGTAGGCGAGATGGACTAGAAACATGGAACATTATGGTAAGTACATAATTTCTTTATGTTACGTAGTCCTATCTTGCCGTAATTCTTGCTGGATGGGACAGCGTCCCTAGTACCTTTATCCCGGGTGGCTCAAGCAAAGAGACTCTTCAGCACAGTGGACCCAAAGGATGACCTATCCTGGGAGGCCAAATCCAATTTGTAATGAGTGACAAAGGTATGAGGTCTTGCCCAAGTAGCTGCTGCACAAATGGTATCAATTGGGAGTTTAGCTCTAAAGGCATAAGAAGTAGAAACTGCTCTGGTTGAATGGCCTTTTAAACACAAAAGTGATCTCTGTGCCAAACACAAAACTAATAAAATGAAACGGCACAGCGAATTCAGCAGTTGTAGGCAAATCTTTAATCCACACAAAGCAGGGAATCAAAACAAGCACAAATAATAACGCTGTTGTACAGTTGCTTCTTACGTTTTCGTCAGTCCACTTCATCACAATAAAATAACCCTAAAGATAAGCCCATTTACATATTGGGCTTATCTTTAGGGTTATTTTATTCTGATGAAGTGGATTGACGAAAACGTAAGAAGCAACTGTACAACAGCATTATTTGTGCATGTTTTGGATTCCCTGCTTTGTGTGGATTAAAGATTTGTCTACAACTGCTGAATTAGCTGAATGACCTTTTACTTTGGTTAGTAATTGTTTGCCAGCAGCTTTGTAAACAAAGGAAATGCAGTCTAAAAGCCATTTAGACAAGGTGACCTTAAAAACCATCAATCCTTTATTTTTATCTGAAAAGCAAACAAATAATTGGTCTGATTTTCGAAATTCTTTAGTCCTGTGCGGGTAAAACCTGATAATTCTGTGGACATCCACCTGGTGTAGTATGTACTCTGATTTATTAGTATGATTTAGGAAGAAAACTGGCAGTTCGATAGCTGTGTTGAGATTATGCTCTGAACATACCTTAGGAATAAAGGAAAGATTAGTTCTAAGTGAAACTCTATCCTTATGGAAAACAATGTAAGGAGATCGAACGGTGAGGGCTTGCAATTCAGAAACTCTCCTGGCAGACGTTATAGCCACTAAGAATAATGTCTTCCAAGACAAGAATTTCAGATCCAATGAAGAAGAGGGTTCAAAGGGTGGAGAAATTAAAGATGCACGAACTAGGTTTAGGTCCCAAGGCTCCAGTGGTTGCCTGATTGGAGGTCTGAGAAAGAGAACTCCTTTCATAAAGGTTTTGCATAAAGAGTGGGACATGATTGGATTTTCCATGTAGCCAAAATGATAATTAGAGATGGCAGCTAACTGAATTCTGATAGTAGCAGCTACAAATCCTTCATGAAAAATTGATGCCAGGAAAGACAGGATAGTCTCTCTATAGGAGCTGAGTAGGGATCTATGCCTTGGTATGCTGCCCAAATGGAGAACCTTTTCCATTTACTGGAATATAATTTCCTGGTGGAAGGTTTGTGTGAAGAAATCAGAATGTGTTTGACTGTAGTGGAAAGGGAAACACACCTGGCTATTTGTGGAATTGGAGCAGCCACGCTGTCAATTTCAGGGTGTGGATAGTAGGATGGAAAGTACAGTTGTGTACACTTACCATAAATGTAGATGTTCAAGTGTATTCACTGTTGCAGTCATTACATTTGGGTTATCTGCTTGCAGCAGCCCTCAGTCGGCCTGATTAAAATAGTCTTGGGTCCTGCGTCGGATGTTCCTCCTTGCTTGTTTATGTACCACACTACACACATGTCTGACTGAATCGCAATTGTCCCAGTGGGAAGAGAACTGTGAAGTGCTTGCAACTCATATAGCACAGCTCTCATCTCCAGAACATATATGTGCAAGTGGTTCTCGTGATCCTGCCAAGTACCTTGGACCGTCATTCCCAGATAAGGCGTCTGTGGTCAAGACTGCATTTTCTAAGCTGACCCGTATGTAACCACCATGTTTGCTCCCTCTTGCAGGAGTTTGTGATGAGTATTTGGTGAGATAGGGGGAGATCCTGCATTGACCACTGGGCAAATAGTAGCCACAGTGAAGTACTCTCATGTGCAGACGGGCTAGGGGAACTAAGAGAATGGTGGAAGTCATAGTCCCTAGGACCTGAAGGACTATCATGACCTGTACTCTGTCTCTCTTCAGCAAGAATCTGACTTGGTTGTGTAATGATTCTATCCTTTCTGGTGTCAGCTTTGCTGTCATGGTGGTTGAGTCTATTTCTGTGCCTAAGAATACAATGTGCTGCGATGGAGATAAGGCTGATTTTTTTAGGTTTATTGTAATGCCTAATCTGGCGCACAAGGATAGTCTCGTCCCTGGTTCTGATTAGTCGGTGCTTGGTGGTATCAGTGAGGAGCCAGTCATCTAGGTGCGGAAACACCTGGAATCCTTGACGTCTTAGGTGAGCCGTTACCACTGTCATGCATTTGGTGAACACTCTGGGGGCTGTAGTGAGGCCAAAGGGCAGTGTTCGAAATTGAAAATCACTGGCTCCCAGCCGAAAGTGTAGGTGTCTTCTGGAGCACCTGTCCATTTTGATGTGGTAGTACGTGTCCTGAAGACCTACTGAGCACATCCAATTGTCTTTCCCGATAAAGGGAAATATCGACTGCAGAGTGACCATTTGGAACTTCGATTTCTTTACAGACTTGTTGAATTTGCTGAGATCTAGAACTGATGTTCAGTCCCCTGTCTTTTTTGGAACTAAAAAGAATCGTAAGTTCCGGATCCTATTTGCTCTGTGGGGACTTCTTGGATGACTTTTTTTGCAGCAACGAGATGACCTCTGATGTTGCACGGTCTAATTGAATAGGTGGCACGTCTGGTAGAGACCGGTTTACTGAGGGATCGGAAACAAAGGGAATAAGGTAACCTTTGGATATTATGGTTTGTACCCAATGATCTTGGGAAATTTGTAGCCAGGAGCTTGGGTACAGTGAAAGACGACCCCCGACTGCCCCCAGAAACGGACAGTTGGGCGATGGAAGAGACTATCAGAGAAAGTATCTCCATCTCCCAGATGTTGCAGACCTCCTCTGCCGCGTGGGTGGCCTCTTCCGATATATCCTCCCTCCTCTGCCTCTAGGGGAGGGTTGACCTTGTACCTGAGGGAAACCTTTTTGGGATTTACGGAAACACGTTTTCCTCTCCTGTTTGACCCTTGGGATAGGGTCTAGAAGGAAGGGAGAAACGGACTCAGACAGCAGACAAGGTTTTCCCTTCCTGCTTGCACCTGGTCAAAGTCTCTCTTACCTGCGGTCCAAAAAGAGTTGAACCATCAAAGGGGACATTGGTAAAGGAAGACTTGAAAGATTCCGTGAAGTTACACAGATGCATCCAGGAATGTCTCCTAAGAGAAATTCCTGTTGTGGCTGCTCTGCTCGCTCCGTCCGCTGGATGGGAAATTTACCTCATGGAGGAGTTAGCTACAGATGTAAGGGTGGAGAGCTATGCAGATACCTTGTCCGTGAATCCCGAAGATACTGAACCCTTAAGGGCGTCTCCCAACTCCTTCAAGAGATCCCGTTGAAGTCCAGTAAAATGGGACATATAATTCAGCTATTTTAAGGTAAATGCCGCTGAAGAGAAGGTACGCTTTCCATACCTATCCATCGTCCTGGACTCCTTATTAGGAAGATGGATATTAGAAGATGTCTCAGACAACTCCTTTTACGAGGCTGCTGCTGCTACCACCACAGCATCAACAGGAACTCTCTTAGAAAGAAAGGACTTATCTTTTGGAGCAGTCATAAATTTGATTGGCTTCCTCGGGACAGGCTCCACTGTGTCCGCGGGAGTCCAGGCTTTCTGGGATATGACCCCCAAGAGCTGGTCATAAGGCAGTGTCACCCAGGAGGTGGAAGGTCAGGAACCAAAGGCCTCAAGGTACACTGATTCATCCGCAGTAGGGTTAGAGGTCTTCCAATCGTCCCTTTAAGGACTTCAAGGATGTCAGAAAAGGAGACATCTTCAGAGGGGGATTAGGGGACCCTTCTAACTCATCCAAATCAGTGTCTGATGTGACAAACTCAGGTGAGTCAATGTGCTTCCTCTTACAAAGTCTCTTCCGAGGAAGCTCTCCAGTGGGATAATCTGGGGAGGTCGCGGAAGAGGGGACACCTCCAATGGGGGCTGTTTGAGTCTCTGGTCTGGTTCCCTATCCTGAGGGGGTGGCGGGAGAGAAGAGGTTCCTGCCGGCTAATGGTGGGATATCGGGTCCAAAGGTAGGGCTTTGGCAATGGACAAAGTTTTCTCTACTGCTTATTAGGCCTTTCTACCTCGCTCTGAAGACTACCTCCGTTCCAAGGAGATGGAAGGTCGGCACCGAGCAGGAGGGACAGGTTCCGAAGCAAAAGTGGGAACCGAGAGGGAGGGTTGGTTCCGAAGAAAAGCCGGGATGACTATCCCTCACGGAGTTGACTCGAGAGCTTCAGCTCCCAGATCCCTTGGCTCCAGACTGAGCTGCTGAGGATAGAGTTATCGGTTCCGAGGAAACAGAAAGAATTCTTGGAACCGAAGGTCCAACATGAAAGAACCCAAAGTGTTTGGCTCAGAGAGCGAAGCAGTCGGAGGAGGAGCAGTAGTCTGTAAATGGGATGGCTCCAAAGCCTTTGGGTCTGAAAGAGCTACTTTTTAGCCAGAGCCGGGTCACAGAGCAGCCTCTTCACCACCCTCTCGATGTCCTCATCTGAAAGTGTCCTGGAGGAATGGGTGGAGATAAAAGGAGATCTTCTCCTCTCTAAACTAGGAGACCTCAATGTTGGTGAAGCGGGGTCGATAGCTGGTGAGTGTCTCAATACCGAAGGTTGCCTCAGCACCGAAGAAAACGAAGGCACTGAGACAGAAGTGGAATCGGAGCCAGAACTCTTTGGCTCCATCACGTTAGACTTTTTAGATGGCTCTGATGCTGGAACCGAATATTTTCTCTTCACAGTTTTGGGAGCTGTCTGACCAAGTTCCAGCTGTTCCTGTCACAAGACCCCTGTCTATTAATTTACATTTCCTCTCATTAAGAACCCTAGTACTGAAGGCATGGCAAAGGATACGGGGTTCTTGCAAGTGAGCCTCTCCCAGACAGTACACACAGCTAGTGTGACCGTCAGTCAATGACATTTTTTGTGAACACTCGTCACATTTCTTGAACCTCGAAGGGCAGTGTTCCTTATGTTCTCTATCTTTCTCTTTGGACATGCTGACAAGAAAACAAGGCTAACAACAATTTTCAATAACAACACCACCAACACTTAACTATAACTAACAGCAAAGTTATGAAGAGAAGAAAAAGTTTTTTTTTTTTAAAAAAGGAAAAAGTACTAGCACTCTGGGAGGAAAGGCCCTCTAATTTAAATGGGCAACTATGGCCCTCTAACTAAAACGGGCAGTACGATCCTAAAAAGGTGGAATAGGGGATCAAGCACTCAACCACAATCACACAGGTAATAACCAACAACTATTAAGAAAAAGAACGAGAAATAATAAGATTTATCCAAAAATCTTCTACTTAGCCAACGAGCCAGTAAGGAGATAACCTTGAAGCTTTCGCAGCAAATGAGATCTGGGGAATTGCTGTGACGCACCATGGAATATGGGTTAGCCTCGAGCCAGTAAAAGCTCTCGAGCTTTAGTATCGGCAGAGTCGAAGCTGAGAATCGGCTCCGAACCCATCCAGCAGGAATTACGGCGAAATAGGACTACATAACATCCCAAGTTTGGAGGGAGTGTTTTTTTTAGATTTAAACTATGACTTCAGTAAAGACACAAATTTGGATGTTTCAAATGCAGGAGAGCCTCAAGATCAGGCATTTTGTTGCTGACGTTTCTGGAATTGAACAGACATATTTTATGTGATCCATTCTTGGGCATGATATATGTTTGTTATGTCGGAATGCCCATTAGCTGGACTATGTCTAAAACGGCACCACTGGGGTAGCAAAGGCTTTAGGCAGTAACCAAACGCCTTGGAATAAGAGGTGCAAGCCAGTTTCTGCAAAGCAAGTTGGATTGATAAGCATCTCTTTTATGCTGACACATAATGGATCCCCCTTGAATGACACCACCTATTTAAACCAATTCTCAGTAAAGCAATGGAGCCACAGTACCAAAGCATTACTCCCAGAAGCACATGAGGGGAAACCATGATCACTTTCTCAGGAATTCCTATGTTGAATAACATGGAGGATCAGAAATACTCAAAGAAAGGATAGTCTCAATACAAATCTTACAAAAAACATTTTTAGTTGATAACGCTTCTCACAGCAAGTCTGATAAATGATCAGTGGCAGAAAAAGAACCAAGGAGATGTTCTTACGCCTACCTAAAAGAAAATGAAGAATGTTTCAACAAGCAGACTGGGACTGCCAAAAGTCTCTAAAATTCCAGTGATGTCAAAGGCCTATATGAACAGCGGACACTTATGGCCACAAAACTCCACAGTGGCATTATCAATATTAATATAGAGACTTATTCTTAATTAAACAGACTAACTAGATAGTTTAATGTTATATTCTCAAATCAATGAATTGCTCATTTATAATCTTTCTAAATTAACTCATCAACAGTACATTCTTGTTAACCATGGACCATTTTTCAGTACCTTCAATAGGTTTGACAATTTGTAGTTTTTCATGCATAAATGCTCGAAAACCACTGGATACTCCCGATACATCTGTAAAATCACAGCGATTTGTCCCTATGGAGAAGCTGCTTCCTGTTGGTGTGCTGCAGCCACTACTGTTTTCATCCATCTCTTCTGCTGCCAGAACCTGCAGCTTCTTCTCCTGCTCTTCCTCAAAGTACTGTTTTTCACTTAGGTAGTTGTCTCGACGCAAAGCCAGTCTCTGCAGAGCTGTTTCCAGATCATTCTCTCCTAGTGAGTTGCTGCCCAACTGAGAATGTGCCCTTTACAAAAAAGAAACGACAACAAAGATGGGAAAATCCCTTACAAGTAGACAAAAAACTTACAAAGTAAACCTTCAACTAAAATCGAGTACACAAAAGAAATACAACAAAATAAGATAATCCATGATCAAAAGAAAAAATGTGTACAGAAAGAGATCTACTGTTTCATAAAAGAAATAAAATTTATGCTAATAGAAACAATTTTCTGTGAAATAATAAGCTTTATAATAGACCTAAGTATGTTTCCTACAGCAGATATGTAACTATTTGTGTTACAATCTGTATGCAGTGTCACGATTTTCTTAGTTCTATTAGCACCTCTAAATAATAGCATCACACCATCTGGGTTGATGTAAAAAATGAATTGCACTCACTCAAGTTTTCCAGTACTTTCATGACCCAGCCTCAGATTATAGGTAATTACCGGACTACTGATCCATGAGGATCTTTAGAAGCTAAGCCATTCATTCCCATAAACTTTTTAGCCCTTACATTTTAAGTACAAATAACCCAGACATTAGCATAACATTTACATGTTGCCCCTATCCATAAGGGACAAGGATGATGAAATGGGTGACTTTGTGATTACCCACCCATTTGTCCACACTGTATCTGTATAGTGTAAGAGAAGTGCTTTGCTTTACATGGAGAGGTAGGTGATTCTACAGAAAAAGAAGTTATGTATTACCATAATGTTCCATCTGTGTTGTTGATCTTCATTCATTCATTCATTATCGACAGGAATCGGTTCCGTCCTCGGAACTGAGCCGGCCTTTTACCAAGCTTGCACCAGCCCTAAACTCTTCAGCTAAGGTTTTACCCACAATGCCCTCTTCCCTGTCACCTCAGATCGAGTTTGTCAGATAAAAGTAAAGCAGAGGCTGTCTCTGGTCAGAGTGAACCTATTTGGATGACACAGGAGCCAATGCGATCCCCTAGGAGCCTTTGGAGGGGGAAGGAGGGTGGGAAGTAATGAATGAATGAAGATCAACACAGATGGAACGTTATGGTACGACATAACTTCTTTATCTGATGTTGTTAATCTTCATTCATTCCTTACCGATGGGACAGAGTCCCCAACTACCTTTGCTCCTGGGAGGCCCTTATGGAAGGATGCTCCTGAGCACCACTGAACCGAACGATGCTCTTCCTCTGCTGGCCAAGTCCAGTTTGTAATGACTGATGAAGGTATGAGGGTTGGCCCAAGTTGCGGCCGCACAAATGTCATTCAAAGAGGCTCTAGCATGAAAAGCTGCAGAAGTGGACACTGACCTGGTAGAGTGGGCTATGATCCTATGTGGTATTGAAAGGTTATTTTTGTCATAAATGAGCGTGATGCAATTCCTCAACCATTTTGCTAATGTTACTTTGGAAACAGGACACCACATTCTGTGTCCTGAAAAGGCCACAAATAATTGATCAGATTTCCGGACAGATTTTGTTCTGTTAAGAAAGAAACACATTTGTCTATGCATGTCTAACAAGCGACAACAATACTCTTCTCTACTACAGTGGTTAGGAAAAAATACTGGGAGGTCAACTGTCTGGTTGATGGAAAGATCTGAGATAACTTTTGGCAAAAAAGACAGATTTGTTCGGAGTGATACTCTGTCCTTATGAAAAATAAGATAGGGATGCTTGATGCATAAGGTTTCAAGTTCTGATATGCATCTGGCTGACGTGATGGCTGTCAAGATTGCAATTAGATGCTGGTTCAAAGGGAGGTCCAGTTAGATTTTGTAAGACTAATTACAAAATTATTAATAAGGGGGTTGGGGACGGTGGCCTAATGGTTAAGGTGTTTGCCTTACAAGCACAAGGTGCAGGGTTTAAGTCTCACAAGGGAGAATTGGCTAGGCTTAAAATGGCTCACAAGGGCAGTTAGCTTAGTACTAATCTATGAACCTATAATGAGAGATCCCAGGGTTCTATTGGTTCTCTGAAAGAAGGTTTAATATGGATGATGCCCTTTTAGAATGTTTTGCAAAGTCTGTGAGACAAAAGGGAAGAGTTCTGAAATCCATTATGAGAATTAGAAATGGCAGCCAAGAGAATTCGAATAGTTGAGGCTGCTACGCCTTAATCAAGTAGGTTTCCTAAGTATTCAAGGATGGTGGTAATAGGTCCTGTAAAAAGAATCTAGGCTTTTCTTCTGTATTCACATCGATACTCTCTTCCACTTGCTGAGATAAGTCCCTCTGGTGGATGATTTATGAGAAGCAATAAACATATTACGTACTGGGGAAGATAGGTCACTCTGCCCGACAATCACTGGAAGTGGAGGGAACCAAGCTGTCAACTTGAGATTGCAGATGTTTGGGTGAATCAATCCTTGTGGGTGTGAGATCAACTCCAGGGATGGCTCTAAAATCCATAGTTGATCTAGAAGGTGAGGCCAAAGGAAGGCGAACCAAACCTATCAATGCCAATAGGGGGGCAATGAGGAACACTTTGCTTTTCAATTGAAGGGCTGTTTACAGGAGCAGGAGAATGAAAGAGAGAGGAGGAAAAGCATATAGAAGACCTGAGGGCCAATCGTGGACCAGAGCATCCCTCAGTGACTCCCCCAACAGGGGGATCAGGGCAAAGTAGTTGCTGCATTTGTGACTGCCTGGACAGGCGAATAGGTCGCAGCAAGGCTGGCCTCAACGTTTGAAAAGTTTTGCCACTATTAAGAGGATTGAGGGACCACTTATGAGGCTGAAGAATGCATCTGCTCAACTTGTCCGCAATCACGCTGGAGCTCCCGGGAATGTGTGCTGCTATCAGAAAGTGGTTGGAAGCTATCGCCCATTGCCAAATTCTCACATTCTCGACACAGAGGGTAGGATTTTGTTCCTCCTTGTTTGTTGATGTACCAGACAACTGACATGTTTGTCTGACTGAATTGCATTGGTCCCTGACGGAATGACAAAATCCTTGCAATGCTAAATGCACTGCCCTCAGTTCTAGGACGCTGATATGCAAACGGGCCTCTGTTTCTGACCAGGTACCTTGGACTGTATTTCCCTGATACAGCCCCACCCCCACCACATCATGGAGGCATCCGTGGTTACCGTGGCCTTGGGTTGATGGGGGCAGAAGGGGTGAGACCACTGTCGTCCGTCTGGTTTCATCCACCACATTAAGTCCTGCTTGAATCTCTGAGTCACTCGGATTAGGAAGGACAGAGAGTGCTGTTAAGGGGTACCACTGGGTTAGTAGTAGCCACTGCAGAAGTCTCATGTAGAGTCTCTCTAGAGGCACTATGGTGATGGACACTACCACAGACCCTAGCAGTTGAAGTACAGATCGAGCCGGGGATAGGTTGTGACAGAGTTATCAGCTGAACCTGGGATCTTATCCTTTGAAGCGTGTGATCTGGTAGGGATGCTTGGCAATATTTCGTGTCCAGGACTACCCCAATGAATTATAGGGACTGAGATGGGGTTCATAGGTAGGTACTAGGCTATCGGCCCTGGGGCCTATACAAGCCCAGCCAAAAGGTACCCTGGCTTTTGCCACCCAAGAAAATGATTTTCATGTGCCACTGTCGAGCAGAGCCAAAGAGGTGATCCCCGGGGTGACTTTCCTATTTCCATCCAATCCAATCATCAAGATTTTTTTTGAAGAGTGCTAATGAGGAGCTTTGTTTGATATAGATAGGTAGTTTATTCCAGAGTATGGGAAGTCTCTGGGACAGGAATCTATCCCCTCCGGCATGTTTTGTTTATTGTGGTGACAAGGTTTAGGTCCCTAGTGCGTGTAGCTCGGAGAGATTGGGAATTCCTTAAGTGGAGCATGTCCAACAGCTCTGGGTTTGACATAGCTTTGTATGTTAGGCAGAGATCACTTCTGAGTAGGCAATATGCGACGGAGTAAAGCTGGAGTTTTTTGAGATTGTGTAGGGCATCTGTTTGAGGCCAGTAATCCTTTTTGTGAGGTATTTCTGTGGCCTTTCCAGTTGTTGTAGATGTCTTGTGAGGTACATACCAAAAGGGGCATTCTACTCTATAATGGGTTTAATGAGTGATGAGCAGAGGGGAACAATGACCTCTTTTTTTCTGGATGAGAAACCTTTTGTGATGAGGTGTGCCATGTAGAAGGATTTCCTGACTACTGTGGCGATGTGATTATCAAAGGAGAGACTACTGTCCACTTGTGTCCCAATCACACTTTTGGTGTTAAGTAGACTACCACCTATGTGGTAGTTCATGGGTACAGAGTTTTTACCAAAGGGGATGGCAATGCACTTTTTGGCATTGAGTTTGAGGCCATGGCTTTGACACCAGGCATCTGTCTCACTGAGGCCCTTTTGTAGGATGTCCACATCATTAGGAGTTTTGATTATGGCTCCTAGCTTGCCGTCATCTGCAAACTTTATTAGCCAAAGACCTTCTGTGCTAGCCTGTACTTCAGAGAAGTAGATACCAAACAGGAGAGGACCCAGGACTGAACCCTGTGGTACTCCACTTATCACTGGTCTGAAGTCGGATTTGGAGTCTGCTACTTTCACAGTGTGGGTTCTGTCAGTGAACCAGTTGGCAACCCATCTTGTGACATAGAGATTTATACCTACTTTAGTGAGTTTATCTGTAATTCCAGAGTGGGGGATGGTGTTGAAAGCCTTGGCAAGATCTAGATAGGCTGTGTGAACCACCTTACCCTTGTCTACAGCTTTGGTGATTGCTTCAAAGAAGTCTATCAGGTTTAGGAGACATGATCTGCCTTTTACAAACCCGAACTGGGTGGGGTCCAGAGTTTGGAGATTACCAATGTCTTTGTTTAGAAGTTCCATGATGATATGTTCCATGGCCTTGCAGACCAGGCTCATCAGGCTAATGGGGCGGTAGTTCCCGGGGTCCGAGGTGGTTCCCCCCTTGTGGAGTGGGATAACCGTCTCTGTGCGCCATTCAGCAAGCACAAAGCCTGAGGTGAGGCTATGATTGAACATGATACTTAGGTGGAGTGCCAGTTCGTTATGTAGTTCGTGTAGAACGCAGCCTGGGATGTTGTCTGGTCCCATGGATGCTGTGTTCTTGGCTTTGGAGACTGTGGTTTTTACCTGTGCAGCCGTGATTACAGGAACTCTGCATTCTTCTGGTATAGGGATGGGCTCTTTACGGGGTGATGGGGGGTAAAGTTAGCACTGAACCTGCCAGGATGTTGGCAATATCAGTTGGGTTTGTATATTTAGTGCCATTGTGCTGTAACACAGAGTAGATCTGAGTGTTGCCATTGAGATTCTTGACATAGCTACAGAATGCTTTGTGGCTGTCTTTAGAATCAGTGGCGATTTTGTTTTCGTAACTAGCTTTGGAGGATTTTATCAGGGATTGCAGCTTCTTACTGAGGCTGACCAGGGAGCTCCTCCACTCAAGGGATTTTACTCTCTTTTGCAACAGTTTCTTCCTTCTGTTGTACAGTTTGTTTATGGCAGGGGACTACCATATTGGCTTCCTTTTTTGGAGGATAGTGTATTGGTTCTGTTTGGGATAGCACGATCCATGCACTCATGTAAGTGCTTATAAAATGCAATTGTGTAGGATTCAGTAGTCTTAACTGTATTGCCCATCTGCATGGGTGTCATGAAGTTCACCACTTCTGTCTTAAGCATGAAGTCAGCTTTGGAGAAATTTTTTATCATGGTTTCCTTAATGGGGGTGGGGGCAGGATGTGGATATCTAGGGTAATTAGCTTATGGTCGGATCGGACCAATGAGGCATTGACTTCAGGTGTGGAACACCGGTCACTCATGTTGGTAATGACTAGATCTAGGATATTGTTGCCCTGGTGGGGGTGTGGATAAGTTGATCCAGGGCAATGGAGTTTATGAATTCCAGAAAGCGTTGAGCAAAGGAGTTGGAACACAAGTAGTTTTCCCAGTTAATGGTGGGGTGGTTGAAATCGCCCACTATTAGGGTGTTTGGTTGAACCCTAATATTTTCCAGTACATCAAGAAAAGAGGAGTGGGAATCCTGGGGCATGGTGGGTGATCTGTAGCAAGCTACAATGTGGATTGCAGTTTTGCCCAGAGTGAGTTGCACTTGGATAACCTCAGCTGCATTATGCTGAGCAACTAGCCTGGAGGTGTGGATATCCTTAATGAATATGGACACACCTCCGCCTTTGGTGTTCCGGTCCAGGTTACATGGCCGAAAAGTGTGGTAGGAGTTACAGCCTGGTAGTGCAGGGGTGCTCTCTGCAGCCCTGAACCAGGTCTCAGTCACTGCACAGATATTAATGTTCTCCATTTTAAGGAGTGCCTCGAGTGAGTGCATTTTGAGATTTAGGCTTCTAGCATTGAGTAGCATCACCCTCAATTTTTGCTTGCCTGTTCTTGTTATGGTGGTGAATTTGTCATTTGAACCTTGCCTAAAAAAGGCACTATAGGGGTGGCAAGAACCTTAGCCAGTATCTGGAATTCCAGGGGTGACAGGTGCAGGCCATCTCTGGCAAAGCATCGTGGTCTGTCGACCATGTCATCCCAGGCAAACAGATACTGGATCCCTTTAGAATGGCACCAGAAGCTTAGCCAATTGAAGTCAATCATTTTTCCTTGTACTGTGGCATCATTCTGGGTGATGGCAGAATGCTACTCAAGGCTAGGGTCATACCTGCCTGGGCTACAAGATCGGATAGCTCTTCCATGTCTCTTTTCATGTAGTCCAGGGAGGTACGTCTCAGGTCGTTCACACCAACAACATGGACAATGACAGAGTTATATTTGTATTTGTTGTGGAGTGACCTGAGTTTGTGGGTTATGTGGCGGATCCTGGCACCAGACAGGCAGCTGACAGTAACCTTCTCCTTGTTTAGCCTGGTGAGTGGGACATCAGTGTGCCTAACTATAGAGTCACCTATGACTAGTGTGTTGGGTACGTTGTTTTGCCTTACTGGCTGTGGTTGAGTGGCACACTGAATCTGCAGGCTATGTGTCATTTGGGTTGTGTTGGGGAGTGGAGGTTGCTTGCATTTCTGCTTTGCAGGTCTCTGTTGCTTGAGAAGATTATTACTGAGAGCCTCCGCGAATGTTTTTGTGTTTCTATGTGTGGATTTTGGTGGTGTAGATTTAGTGAGACTATGTGATGAGTGTGGTGTGGTGAAAGTATTTACCTTCTTCTCTTGACTGTCAAGTTCAGTCTTGATTGGAGAGAGCTTTACCACCAGTTTGGCTAGACAAGTGCATCTCTCACAGGTTGTAGTGTTGGGTGGTAGGAAAAGAAGGTTGTCTGTGTACATGAGGCAATTTCTACATGGCCCCAAGATGCCCATATTCATCAGATAGACAGGAGAGAACACTGGCCCTTGGATATGCCAGAATAAAAAACTATTTTTCTCTAGGTAAGTGAGGAAAGTGAGTACAAGAGCTGTTTTTCTCTAAGCAAGTGAGGAAAGTAAGTACCTAAACTGTTTTCCTCTAGGTAATGAGGATTAAGGAGTAATTAGTAGGTTATTTAGTGCTTACAAGTTCTGAACAAGTGCTGATCACGAATAAGCAAATCCAAGTGCTAAAACTAAGAATCTGTACCTGGACTAAACTAGTTAAAGGAAAGGGGGGAAACAAGTGCAAATGCGGGCTTTTAAATCAGAAAGTTGAGAGAGATGGAAAAACTGCCCAAACGGCCAATAACTACAATTTCTGGGCCAGAACCACTCCTTATGTGGTAGATAGGGTACCTAGTGCTTACCACTCCCACTGATAAGCTAGAAGGCTTCCCTCCAACACAGAAAGCTTGGGGGGGGGGGGGCTCAGAAGCTTACATACAGTCCTGGATACAGCAAATCTGAAAAGGGACTACACTAGTTACAGGAAAGGTATTTTTTCATAGATATATATATATACACAGAAAAGTAGCTAAAACAGCACTAAAACAATTCAAATGCAGTGCAAGCTAGCACGGGTATGTAGCAATGTTAGACCAAACAGTTAAAAAAAATGCAATTAAATTAAAAATGACTAAAAACAAGTGCAGAAGGAGTCTATTAGGTAGAATGAGGTAAAGAGATGGGACTGGGGGGAGTGTCCCAAATCAAATCTACAGTGGGGGCGGGCAACTGCAAAAGCCTCCAAATTTAAACAAGACAGGAATAGGGAGGGTGGGTTTGGGAAAACCAACACCTTCAGCAGAGATCTGAAAAACTATACAGTGAAGCAAAAATAACAGTGCACAACTCTGAAGTCAGCCAGCAATGATATAAAATTAGTCAAACAATAATTACCAGTACACAACTCTGAAGTGCCAGAAAAATATACTCAGCTCTGTATATCTCCAGATAGTTTGAAGAGCACTCTGTCAGGACACGGGAAGGATCCAGCAATGATTTACTTCTTCCAGTTTATGGATATACCCAGATGTTGAGCTATTTTCAGAGTATATAAAAGAGTCTCTTCCAGTACACGCTGGGTGGAGGTGGTGAGGAGCCAGTCGCCCAGATAAGGAAACACCCGGAATCCTTGTAGTCTCAAGTGAGCTGTTATTACTGCCATGCACTTGGTGAACACGGTGGGAGCTACAGAGAGTCCAAAGGGCAAAAAGTACAGTTGTGTACACTTACTATAAATGTAGATGTTCGAGTGTATTCACTGCTGCAGTCATTACACTTGGGTTATCTGCTTGCAGGTAGCCCTCAGTTGGCCTCATTAACAAATTCTTGGGTCCTGCATCGGTTGCTGTCCCTTCCTCCATTACGTCAGGTCGTCAGGGGTATAAAACATGCAGCCGACACCATTACATCAGTTTTTCTTGCCCCAGATGTCAGATGCCCCCCTAATGGGAAGCAATTAAATATAAAAGCACAAAGATATGCCTCCAACAAAAAAGCAAATACACCAAAAAGGCTTTTAAGCATAGTAAAGGAAAATAGAGGTATAGCCAAAAGACATTAGGGGGCTGGAGGAAGGGTAACCAGGACTGCAACAGTGAATACACTTGAACATCTACATTTATGCTGAGTGCACACAACTGTACTATGTTCTTCGTGTTTCACTGTTGCAGTCATTACATTTGTGTAGATTCCCAAAGCTATGATTGGGAGGAGGAGGAATTTAGATAGCAGTAGGGCCAGCTATAAGGTCCTGCAAGACTGCAGTGGCAAAGCCAGCTCTGGATTTAGAGAAAATTGGCAAATGATAATGCTTGGTGAAAGTATGTAGAGAACACCAGGTAGCAGCTTCTAGAATGTCCTTGGTAGGGACGCCTCTGAGAAAGGCTGTAGAGGTAGATGCAGCCCTGGTGGAGTGAGGTTTGATCCCCTGGGGGATAGGTTTTCCATGGTACTTATAGCAGAAATGAATGCAATGGCTTATCCATTTAGAAATGGTTTGCTTTGAAATAGCATTAGCCTCTGCCCCTGCAGCAAATGCCACCAGCAGTTGTTCAGATTTCCTTTGAGGTTTAGTCCTGTCCAAGTAGAATCTAAGTTGTCTGTGCACATCTAAGGAATGCAGTATCCGTTCCCCTTTATTCTGTGGACTGGGAAAGAAGGCTGGCAAATGAATGGACTGATTAAGAGCCACACTGGATACAACCTTGGGCATGAAGGATGTATTGGTTCTGAGGGACACCCTGTCTGCATGAAAGATGATGAAAGACTCAACTGCCATAAGGGTCTGTAAATTCAGATACAATTCTAGCTGAAGTGACTGCTAAAAGGAAAGCTGTTTTCCAAGAAAGAAATTTTAAGTCTGCAGTAGCAGCTGGCTCGAAAGGAGGTAGAGTGAGTTTCTCCAAGACAAAGTTAAGGTCCCAGGCTGGGGTTGGAGCTCTCCTGGATGGTCTCAAATTTGTGGCTCCGCTGAGGAACTGCTTGAGCAGTGGATGAGAGAAGAGGGGAGGTTCTGTGCTATAATGAGCTGAAATAGCTGAGGTGTGGATTTTAACGGAGGAAAAAGACAGGCCCTTGTTAAGCATCTCAGTTAAGTATTGTAAAATCTGTGGTAAATTGGGAGCTGCTGTGCTCATGTCTTGAGATTGGTTCCAGGCACAGAATCTTTTCCATTTTTCAGCATAAGATTTTCTAGTATTAGGCCTCCTTGCCTCTAAAATGATATCCATCACAGGTTTGTTGAGGGATGGTATAGGAGAGACTACGTAATTAGCCAGGCTGCAAGGTTCAGTGTTAGAAGCTGAGGGTGCAGAATCAGGTTCTCCTGCTGAGGCAGCAGGGAAGGAGTCTGAGGCAGGTGCCATGGAGATAACTGTGACACACTGTGCAGGAGGAGGTACCAGTGTTGGCGCGGCCAGTCTGGAGCAATCAAAATCATCCTTGGTTTGTCCTCTTTGATTTTTAGAAGTACTTTGGGGGGCAGAGGCAGAGGGGGAAGGCATAGACTGATAGGTTTTTCTAGCTGAAGGACAGAGCATCCACTTTCCAGGCTTGTTTGTGGGGAGTCCTTGTGCAAAATTTGTCCAACTGGTAGTTCTGGGGAGAAACAAACAGGTCTATATCTGGGCTCCCCCATTTGCTTGTCAACATGTTGAAAATCCTTGGTTCCAGTTTCCACTCGTGTGGATCCATGAGGTTTCTGCTTAGTCTGTCTGCCAGTGTATTTAATTTTCCTGGCAGGAATTGAGCTTGTAGGTGCACTTGGTAGCTCAAGGCTGTGTTCCACAATGCCATGGCTAGTCTGCAGAGGGGATAAGAATGTGTACCCCCCTGCTTGTTTATGTACCACATAAGTGGTGTTGTCCGTCTTTTCCATTAGTTGTCCTGGAAGAATGTGGTCCTTGTAGGCTGTCAGAGCATTCTGTACAGCTAACATTTCTTTTTGACCGATATGCAGGTGCATTTGACTTGGGTTCCATTTGCCTTGAATGCACTTCCTTGCCAGGTGAGCCCCCCCATGCATAGTCTGTGCATCTGCTAAGGTTTGGGAGGCAGGGGGTGGTGTGTAAGGTAGTCCCTTGTTTTGGTGGCAGGCCTCTGCCCACCAAAGAAACTCTTGACGTAGGCAAGGTATGATAGGTGTCATTGTTTCTAGGTCTTGAGAATGTTGACACCATAGGCTTTTTAGGTACCACTGTAGTTTCTTTATATGCAGTCTTGCATGTGGAATTAGAAGAATGCAGCAGGCCATGAATCCCAAGGCTTGCAGTATTTGTCTTGCAGATAGCAGGGTTTTTGTGGCCACTTGTTTGAAGTAGGTTGTCAAATGAATTTGTTTCTCTGGTGTGAGGTAAGCCATCTGAAAGTTGTATTCAAGCTTGCTCCCAGGAATATAATTTGTTGACAGGGTACTAGGGGTGACTTCTTTTCGTTTATGGTGTACCCCAGACAAGTTAGAACCCTTTGCACAAAGGCCAGATGACTCAAAAGTAAGTCATGGCTTTCTGCCTAAATTGGACAATCGTCCAGGTATGGGTATATTTGAATATTTCTTTGCCTGCAAAATGCAATAACTGGAGCTAGGTACTTTGTGAATACCCTGGGCGCAGTAGATAAGCCAAAGGGCAGTGCAGAGAACTGATTGTGTGTGTAGCCTGCTTTGAAGCGTAGGTTAAATTCTGCAAGATTCCCTGACTGGGATGTGCAGGTATGCTTCTTTTAAATCTGGTGTTGCCACCCAGGCATCTTTGCCTAGCATAGGAAGTAACTGGTGAAGAGTCAGCATCTTGCATTTTGAAATCTCCAAAACGTTGTTTAGAGTAGACAGGTCCAGGATAGGACGCCATGAATGGTCTTTTCTGGGTACCAGGAAAAGTCTCGAGTAGAAACCTGGCACCAGTTGAATAGCCCTCATGCTTAAGAGAGAAAGTACTTGTTTTGGGGCCTCTGCCTACTGATTTGGGGGTAGGTCCGGCCACCCGCTTGGTGTTGGCAACATGTCTAAGTGAAATCTGTATCCATGGGACACTATATTTAAAACCCATTTGTCCTGGGTAATGAGTTCTCAATTCTTTGCATGAAGAGCAATCTTCCCCCCCAAAGAGGCAGTCAGTTAAGTCCTTGGAAATTTTAAAAAGAAGTCATTGAGACAGTTTCCCATGGGGGGAGTCTTATTATTACCAGATTTGGAAGTGGAGGCCCCCCACTGCTTAGTTCTGCGTGTCCTCTGGGAATGAAACCTGGATTTTTTGCTGTGTCTGGGTTTGGCTTGAGAAGACCTAGAAGGGGCTGGAAAGGACCAATTCTTAGAGGGCCAGTGCCTACTAAACCTAGGAGGCTGAACTTGTGAAAAATCTTTAACCATTTGCATAGATTTAACTTTATCTTCCATCTTTTTAAAAACTTCCTCAGCCTTGTTGCCAAACAGGCGGTCCTGATTTAAAGGAGTCTTCTGAGAACAGACCCAGTAACAGCAGCCCTGCAAGAGGCCTCTAATGAATCAAAACCACATTGCAAAGTATGTTTTCCAACTTGTTCAGCAGAATGCATTAAATCCTGTAATTCTTTATTTTCCACACAGTCAGAAATCAACATAATTTTCTGTTTAAGCAGTCCAATAACATGTTGCTGATACTTTAACATATGAAACTGGCAGTTTAAAGCCCTAATGGCCAAGGCTGCAGAAGTGTAAACCTTCTTACCCCATCTATTCAGTGCCCTGGAGTCTCTATCAGAAGGGGCAGGATTTTTAGCAGTAGAAGCCTTAATGCCCTTGGGCCCCTGCATAATTGTCTCTGGATCTGCAATAGGATTTTTAAAAGGAACTTGTGGGATTCAGGGACCCTGTAGTATCTGTCAGGTTTTCTGGGAGCAGGAGTCAGGGAATCGGGGGCCAAACTAGATTCCGAAAAAGCATAGTCAACAATGTCTAGTACAGCAGGAATAGCTAAAGGCCTATGCTGAGGTGGTAGAAAAAAATCCCTAAGCCTCTTTTTTGAATCAGAAAAATCCTGGCTTTCCCAGTGGAAATGCTCCCTTAGAGTATGCAAGGTTTCCCCAAAAGAAAAATCCTCAGGAGGGGAAGCAGAGGGAATGGAGTCCTCTGCATCAGAATCTTCACAAGTAGATAAGGGCAAATCCAGATCATCAGAAGAATTAAAAAAAAACAGAATCCTGATCAGAAGATTCATAATCAACTTCAGTCCTAGGCCTCTTAGAAGGGGGGGGTTGGCTACCCCTGATTAGAGTTATTAGATCTTCAGCCATTCTTATCATTTGGCCTGTGCGTAGGTTTTTTAGGCATGGATCGAGATTTAGGCCGAAGTAAAGAAGGAGGGGTTGGTTTAATATGCAAGTCCGTAGGCCTGAATACACTCTCAAAAGCCGGTGCCTGCACAGTGGCTCTGGACCCATCCAAGGTAGAGACATCCGCGGGTTCCATAGTTGAAGCATCTTGCGGCATACTGATCTCAGTAGAGGCCTGCGAATCAGAAGTAGCGGGTATCAGGGGCTGCGAAAGCGCCTCACTGAGTACCGGCGCCTCGACGACCTGTCTCTGTCTTTATCTTTGCATTTTTTTGGAATCCCAGTAGTCGGATGGCTAACCAATGACATTTCTGGATAATTAAACCAGGAACCGAAATATTTAGAGGCGAAAATATACCGACGACGGATAGTGCGCTGATTAAATAAAGCACAAAACCGACAGCAAGGTACATCGTGGTCAGGGCCTAGGCAAGGAATACAGTTTTGTGTCTTTCGGCTTTTCCTGGTTAGGGGTCGCCACAGTGGAACTCCGGTCCGCTAATGATTGGCAGTTGATTTTTACATACCGGCTTGTCAGGCCTGACGCACAACCTTCAACGAAGGTATGCCCATTCACGCATGTCTCCACGCAGAAGACGCTCTAGCTGAGAATCGAACCGGACAGCGTCTTACTGTGAGGCGACAACTCTACCGCAGCACCACCACCAGGAATTAGTACAAATGAAAATCATTATGAGGTATTTGCTTTCCACAAGTAATGCAATTATTAACTTTTACTGACATCGGTAAGGAGCAAGAAAAAGTTTCCCCAACGGGGTACTTAGCTTTAGTTGAAGACTTCAGTTCTGAAACTCGAAAATGAAAATTTCAGGAGTCGGCCGACTGGCACTTGTGAACTGCTTCTGCTTCTGGCACCGCACAGCAAGAAAGACTAATGTAATGGCGTCGGCTGCATGTTTTATACCCCCTGACGACCTGACATCATGGAAGAAGGGACAGCAACCGATGCAGGACCCAAGACTTAGCTAATCATGCCAACTGAGGGCTACCTGCAAGCAGATAACCCAAATGTAATGACTGCAACAGTGAAACACGAAGAACATCTCAGAACTGATAATGACTGGCCCCATACACGGAAGCGGCGGTATCTTCTTGAGCGATTGTCCATTTTTATATGGTATACGCATCTTGAAGATCTATTGAGCATATCCAATAGTCTTTCTTCAGCAAGGGGAGAATAGACTGAACCGTGACCATCTGGAATTTCTCTTGTTTGATAAACTTGTTTAACAAGCTGAGATCTAGAATCGGTCTCCAGTCCCCTGTCTTTTTTGGCACTAAAAAGAATCTCGAGTAGAATCCAGATCCTATTTGGTATGGTGGGACTTCTTGGATGACACTTTTTTTGAACAGCTTTTGAATTTCTAGTGCTGCTGCTTCCCTTTGACTGGGTTGAATGTCGGGAATTCGGGTAGGGGTGGTGGGGTAGAGGTTGAAAGGAATGTGGTATCCTCTGGTGATTATCCATTCTACCCATGAGTCTGTTATTGTATGCCACGCAGAAAGGTACAAGGAGAAACGTCCCCCGATTGCTTCCAGAGGAAAGCAATCGGGCCGCTCTTCAGGAGCGCTGATAGGGTTGGCCAGAGAAAGAGTCTTTGGAACCCTGGTCACGCGGACCTCCCCTGCCCCGAAAGGGGCGCCTTCCATTAGAGTTACCCCCTCTGCCTCTAGGGAAGAACTCAGCACGTGCATCACGGAAATGACCCTGTGATTTTTTGTGCCACATCCTTCCATTCCTCTGGTTTCTAGAATAGGAATGTTGAGGAGCCGAAAAATGTACACCTACTGCAGTAAGGGCCTTGCTGATCTGCTTGCACCTTGCCAGTGTGTGTTTAACTTTAGGGCCGAAAAGTGAAGTGGCTTCAATTACAGCATTCAAGAAGAAGGACTTTAAGGGGTCCGCAAAGTCGTATAGGCTGGTATGACGATGCCTGAACCCGCCGCTCTGGCAGCTCCTTCCATGGCATGGGATATCAGATGCATGGAGGAGCTGGAAATGGATTCGAGGGTAGCTAGCTGTGAAGCTACTTTATCCCAGACCTCATCAGACACAAATCCTGCTAAGGTTTCAGACAGTTCATTAATCAAGTCTCTCTGGAGCCTGGTAAAGTGTGCCATATAATTCAAAGACCTGACTGCAAAGATCGATCAAGCAAAGGCTCACTTCCCTAGCCTGTCCACCGCCAGACACTCCTTGTTGGGTGAGTGGACAGTCTGGCTCTCCTCGGCCAGTTCTTTCTTGGTAGCAGCTGCCACCACCATGGCGTCTACTGGAAGACGCTTTGACCAAGGTGGATGCTGTTCTGGGGGTGACAAAATTTTGTCCAGCCTCCGAGGAATTGTTTCAGTGATGTCAGGACATTTCCATGCATGCTGCACAATGAGCTGGACAAGCTCGTCTGCAGTGGGGTCACCCAGGAGGTAGGGGGCTGGGCACGAAAAGCCTGCAGGAACACGGACTCCTCTGAGGAAGGGTTGGGGGGCTGCCAGCCACCCCTCTGTTTCAAGACCTCAAGAATGTCTCCAAAGGACACCTCGTCGGAGGAGGACCATGGGGATCTTTCCCCATCATCGAAATCCATGTCTTCGGTCAAAGACTCTTCAGAGGAGTCTACATGCTTCCTCTTGCATGATTTCTTATGGCGAACTTCCTCAGTGGGACCTTCTGGGGAAGACTCCAAAGAAGCAGCACCCTGGGGCGGGGTATCCTGAGGCTCTTGTACCCGGTGTTCAACAGCAGTGGCTTGTGTCAGCTGTGGCGCAGAGAGGGTGCTGGGTAATGATTCCGACACCAAAGGATTACCTACTGAGGCAAGGGCCCTCTCCATGGCCTGGAAGGCCAGCAAGCCCGAAGAGGGATGGGAGCCCGGAACCGAGCATGACAACCTTGGAACCGGGGTCACACCTTGCTCCGACGGACCAGCCACCAAACCAGAAGTTTCAAGATGGCTGTGTACCGAAAGGACACCCGAAATCGTGGACGGTGCCATGGAAAAAAATAGGTGCAGAGCCAGGTATTCCGGTGTCGACGGGACAGCCAAGATCCTGAGAGGGTCCAGGTGCCGAATGCAATGGGAGCCACAGGGACGTCTCCTATACCACGGTGAGGTCCACCTGTGGAAATGAAGTAAGGGACGCTAATGTCAGTTCAGGGGGCTTCAAGGCTTGCACAGCAGTTGAAGGAGGAGAGTAGCCTGGAGTCTGTGGGGAAATCTGACTACCTTCAACATGGAGAGTAATCTTTGTTAGAGTGGGGATCCCTCTGGCCGTCAGCAGCTGATCGACAAGGTGCACTTCATCCAGTTCTGAAAGGCTCCTAGTTGACCGCATGGACAATCCTGATGGGGATTCAGGCCTCTCTAAGAATGGGCTGTACTGATGTCCCAGAAAAGGGTCTATCAACGATGAATATCTTGTCATGGCTTGCATGGATGTATCCAATTTCGAGTCAGTCAGAACAGACAATGGTTCCGAGGGTGGATACGGTGCAGAGAGCAACGGTGCTGAAAAAGCCTGCACCGATGCTGTTGGTACAGAGGTCTGTTCGGAGGCCTGTAAAGTTGGCTCTGAAGTACACGCTTTTGGCATCGAGGTAGGTATTGGGGACATAGCCAATGAAGACTGTGTCGAAGCCAGAGCCGAGGTCGATGTAACTGTCAAAGTTGGTTCAGGCAATTTTTGAATTTTAGTCTTAGGTTCCTTAAGGAACCTTAAGATCACTGGAGGGGACGATGGAACCAAATAAGCATGTGGTCACTTTTTGTGATGTTTGCTAGGAGGGGATAAACCCTCCATCCCAGAGATAGCCTCCGAAAAAGGCGTTTTAAAATCTTTCTCTCATTTGAAGTTCTGGAAGAGAAATTTTTAAAAATACCACAGGGTGGCTGAATAGAAATATAAGGGACGCCCAAACAGTAAACGCAAAGATCATGTATGTCTGAGTATGGTAGTTTATGGCCACACTCATTACACTGTTTGAAAACAGTGGTGCCTTTCTTTTCCGACATGACCAGAAAAACACAACACTCCCACTTAAGGGCAAGTAGAAGAAAAATATACTACTATACCAAAACAGAAATATATATATATATTTTTTTTGGGGGAGAAAGATAAAGAATAGAGGAATTACCAACGATAGTAAGACAAGGGGTACCTTAAATGTAGGAAGGAAGATTACCAATAATGGTAGAAAGATTACCACAAGGGTAAGGAAAGTGGGAAAGGAAAGATCTTAAAATTAGGGAAGGCAGTGGGAAGTGCAATAAGACAAATAGAAAAGAGCAAGGTAAAAAAGTATGAAATTTCAATATCTAAGAAGTAATAAAATTAAGTTATAACACTTAGCTTGTGAGAGCTGGCTTGGCACAGCTTTATGGCAACATGGCAAATGAGATCTGAGGTGACAGGGAATAGGGCATTGTGGGTAAAACCTTAGCTCGAGAGTTTAGGGCTGGCATGAGCTTAGTAAAAGGCCGGCTCAGTTCAGAGGATAGAACAGATTCCTATCAGTAAGGAATGAATGAAGATTAACATCAGATGTGGTATTCTCTGTGAGGCATCTTATCCCTCCAACAGATTTTGCTGCAAAAGAAATTTAGACTTCTTAAGCAGGTGTTTATGCCCCCCCCCCCCCCCCCGATCTGCGAATGTGCAGTAGGTCTGACAGAACAGGGTATATTGAGGCAATGCATGTGAGGCAAAATTTGTCTCTCAGTAGCCTGTATGATGTTGAGAAAAGGGAAAAAGCTTTAAGACTGTCCTCATAGTTTCTATGATTTAGGCCTTTAATATTCTTAGCAACAAAGTGTTGATGTTAAAGTTTTGTTAGATGTTTGGAAAGGTACATATCAAAGGGGCATTACACTAAATGATCAGCCTGATAAGTGCAAAACATAGTGAAATTATCACATATTTGGACTGGGAAACCACACGATTAGTAATAAGTAGTACAATAAAAAAGAACTTTCTTACAATAGTGGATACCTTGAGACTGAAGGGCAGTTCATTAACAGTCATATGCAAACTTGCTCAGCCATAAACCCTTAAAAGTAGCTTTGACTTCTGAAAAGTAACTGCCAAACAGGGGTGGCCCAAGGACTGCACCCTGGGGTACACTGCTAATGCCAGGTCTTCTGGGGGAGGTGCAGCAGCTCATTCTAATTTTCTAGGTTCTATCTATGGCAATTTGCTATCCACTGAATTACAAAGGAATTAATATTTAGTCGGGATAGTTTACCTACAACACCTGAATGTGGGATGGTGTTCATTGCCCTTGTGAGGTCTAGAAATGCTGTGTAAACTGACTTGCCCCCACATACACTGCTTCAATAACCTTCTCAAAGGAGTAAACCACGTAAAATAGGCAGTAACTGCCACTGACAAATCCAAACTTGCTTAAATTGAGAGTCTGTAAGTTACCTATGCCCTTATTGATTAATCCATAAAAAGAAGTTATGTCTTACCATAACGTTCCATCTGTGTTGTAGATCTTTATTTATTCATTACTGTTAGGACTTTGGTTCTGTCCTCGGAACCAATACGGCCGTTACCAAGCTCACGCCAGCCAAAAACTCTCAGCTAAGACCTACCCACAATGCCCCTCTCAGTCCCTTCAGATTGGGTTTCTCTGCCATTATAGTATAGAAGTAATAAGACAGCTCTGTCTGAGAAAATACCTTAACTAATAAGGAAATCCTAAAGTCCGTCAGGAGTCCAGGCAGGGGGAAGGAGGGCAGGAAGTAATGAATGAATAAAGATCTGCAACACAGATGAAACGTTATGGTAAGACATAACTTCTTTATCTGATGCTGTAAATCTTTATTCATTCCTTACTGTTAGGACTGAGTCCCCAGCTACTTGAGTCCTGGGTGGCCCTAAGTAAGGACATTCCTAAGCACCATAGAACCAAAAGATGCTCGTCCCCAGGAGGCCAAATCCAATTTGTAATGAGTGATAAAGGTATGAGATCTTGCCCACGTGGCTCTGGAATGAAAGGCCACTGAAGTAGCCATAGATCTAGTACAGTGAGCCTTTATTCTGGAAGGTACGGGCACTTTGTTCTGATGGTAGATGAAAATGATGGCATTTCTGAGCAAAGAAGATAGTCATTTTGGAAACAGGCTTCCCAATCTGGGTCCTGCAAAGCCCACAAACAACTGATCCATTTTTCTGAAAGGTTTAGCTCTGTCCAAGTAGAAACGAAGTTGCCTATGAACACTGAGGGTATGCAGGCTTCCCAATCTGGGTCCTGCAAAGCCCACAAACAACTGATCCATTTTTCTGAAAGGTTTAGCTCTGTCCAAGTAGAAACGAAGTTGCCTATGAACACTGAGGGTATGCAGAAGGTATTCCCCTCTATTTGAATGTTGAGGAAAAATAACAGTAGATCAATAGATTGATTAATGGAAAATCCAGAAATGACCTCGGGCAAAGAGGAGGGGTCAGTACATAGGGACACTCTCTCCCTATGAAAAATCAAGTAAGGTCTTTTGACACTCAAGGCCTGCAACTCTTCTTGCTGAGGTAAGGGCTACTAGAAGTAGAGTTTTCCAAGACAAATATTTTATATCACAGGAGTTAGAGGGCTCGAAGGGAGGACTTGCTAACGACTGAAGCTCCAAAGGCAAGTCTCATGGCTCTATAGGAGGCTTGACTGGAGGTTTAATATGTAATACCAAGTGATACAATCTCTGCGAGTATGGCAGCTGCAGGGTCCCAAAGGGAAAAGTATGCAAGGCAAAAAAAGGAAGCAGGACCAGCATACAAGGCACCTTGAAAATTCATTTATTAATAATTTAAGGTTCTTGAAAAACAGACCGGTTTTGGCAAATATCAAACAAAGCCCTCTTCAGTGTTTAAAAAACAGCAATAAAGAACCTGTATTTAAATACTCAATTGAGTCATGTGCTTAATTACATATGCTCATTAAAGGGGCACTATGCCATTCCTTTTAGCTTGAGCAGTTTGTTTACATTTTAGCACTGTTTAAGTCACATGATCACCCAGAGGCAAGGTTTTCAAACTGCCTTTTTACCATACTGCAGGTCAGATTACACAAACTCTCAGCAGGGAGTGTCTTTCTTAGAGGAAGTGTGAAAAGGTTACATTTCAAGTATGTCCTTTTCTGTTTACCTTCCCCCATCTATGGCAATTAGGTTAGCTGAAATCACTGCATTTCACTCAGCTAGATAACCTGTCTTGTCACACTCAGAACTGTTGCCTCTTTAGCACTGAATTGCTATGTACTTTACTATGTACTTGTTTTGATAAACTAGGTCTAATTATTATTCAGGCCTAGGCAGTAGTATTTCTGTTTCATGTTTGTTACTACAAATCTTTTTTCATGCACTGGCAATTATTTGACTCGTGGCTTGCTGTTGGTGTGGCCTGCATTCAACTAGCTGCACTTTTGTAATCATCAAACACATTTTTCCTCTTTTTACAGCACAATATTGCTTTGGCCGTTTATGCTTGCAATAAAAACTGTCCAGTATCTATTCCCTGTTTATCACCCAACAATGACAGGCATCTTTGAAATGCAGTCTAAGCACTGTTGTAAATTTTTTTTCTTCATTAGCTCTTGCTGTATGTTATCCTTCAGACATCATAGCATCACTATTTCCAGTATACAAATTGCATTACCATGGGTTTCTTTTTTCACTTTGTTTCTCCCACTTATTGTGATTCAATATTTTGAGCTTGTACACCTTTGTTGAAGGTTTGACTGAAGTGCAGTTAGTTTACACTCTTCAGCATTTCACAGCTGAGACAAATGCAGTATATGCTTTTTCTCATATACTTTTTATTACCATTACTAGCATACTACCACGGTGCATTTTTATAACACATTAAAAATTTCATGCTTAGACCACAGTCTCATGCCCTTGGTCATCCTATACCTTGACTGGTTATAGTCGCTTTTTCTCTATGCATGTGCATGTATATGTATGTATGTATGTAACAATTTGTCTTTGCTTTCTTGTGGTTATAATAAAATTGCCTCTACCTGTTTTACTGACAGGTTTGAAATTCAAGCATTCATGAATATCTATACCTTCTTTATATATTCTGCATATCTCGTAATGCATGTCTTTTTATTTATATGCAGTGCACATTCCTGCTTACAAGTGCACTGAAAGGTTACTAGTCTACTGTAATTCTGTTGGTTTTTTCTAAGGGGCCCCTGCTGTGTCTCAGATTGTGTGCTCATCAGTCTACTTTGCCAGTTGCTGATACAGTGATATTTCCCACAAGTATTCATGTGTGTATCTCAATATGTGCTTTATGTCTAAATATATATATATATATATATATATATATATATATATATATATATATATATATATATTTACAAGCCTAGCCCATAGGATTACCCTGGCATTGTGCCACCCAACCTGAGCTCCCAGTGCCTCTGTCCACTGTAGTAATCCCCGGTATGAATTTTCTATTTCACATCCACTCGTCAAGATTTCTCTTGAAGAGGGCCAGTGAGGTGCTCTGTTTAACATGTATGGGAAGTCTATTACAGTGCATGGGCAGTCTCTGGGTTATGAACCTGTCCCTCCAACATGTTCTGTTGATTGTGGTTATGAGGTTGAGTTCTCTGGAGCTTATGGTGCAGAAGGATTAGCATTTCTTTAGATGTAACATTTCTAACAGAGCCTGCTGGGTTAGACATAGCTTTGTAAATCAAGCAGAGATTGCCTGTAAGTAGGCAATATGAGACAGAGAATAGTTTGGAGTTTTTGAGTCTGGCCAATATAGGACAAGTATTTAAGGGCTAGGATCCTCTTTGTGAGTTACTTTTGCAGCGTCTCCAGTTGTTGCAGGTGTCTAGTGAGGTACATGCCAAATGGGGTATTGTACTTAATGACTGGCCTAATGAGGGAAGAGTAGAGGGAAACAATCACCTCCTTCTTCCTGGATGCAAAACCCTTAGTAATGAGATGTGCCACATAGAAGGACCTTCTTGACCACAGTGGCAATGTGGTGGTCCAAAGAGAGGTTTTGTATACTGACAACCCTCTCCTCTTTCCTCCCAATACTCAGACTTGCAAGTGAATAGAGTTGTCACCGTTTCAAATGGCCAAAGTGGGACATTATCGGGACAAACATCATAATTTACAGGCTGACACATACCCACGGTCAGTACAAAGTATATAACTTAACTTTTTTGCCTAAATAATAGCTTATTCTTGTAGCATTTTAGTTGCTTATTCTGTTTCTTATAACATTTAGGTATTTTGGATACAGAATAACTGTTTATAGGACACAATTATGTCCTACAATCACAGGACATTTGCCATTTTTAATATTTTTTTTTTCAGGACACAGCTGCCCAAAGAGGGACTGTCCATCGCAAAGTGGAACAGGTGGTAACCCTACAAGTGAATCAATTATAAATCCAAATTGGAAGCCATGCACTCTCCATGCAAGATCAGAATAGCTGGTCATGAGGGGAAGGTCGACACTTGCACCACACCACACCACATGGAACACATAGCCCTCCAGAACACACACCAGCACTGCCTTCAGAAACAAACACAAACCACACATCCATCTTCACGGAGGCTCTCAATAAAAATCTATCCAAACAGCAGAGACCTCCAAGGCAGAAACACACTTGATCACCACAACACAACACTAATCATGGATACATAACTCTCCTAAACAGTCTGCCAGTCAACCAAAGCCCCTAAGGCAAAACAGCATGCCCAACACACTAGTTGTAGGTTACTCGATAGTGAGCCATGTTCAATACATTGAATTTCATAACACTGAGACCAGAACAGCTATAATTCAAAACATCCAAAACACAAAACATTGCAATCTCTTAACATTGAAAGTCCGCTTCATAACACTGAGAACTACATTTCACAAATTAATAACATCCTGGACACCTACAACACCACCTAACAAACACACTTTCTACTAAGTTTCTGCATGGGGGCAAGTCCCCCTGCACCCCCCCACGTGAGGGGCTCTGCCCCCACACCCCTTGTAAATTAAATATAATTAATATTAATATATATATTAATATGTATATGTGTGCCTGTGTGTGGATTTATACACACACACACACACACACACATACACACCAGTTTCTGAATTTGTACATGTTTCTCTTTATGTATACAGACATGCACATGCCTATCTGTGGGGTATATTGCTGGATATATAAACATATCATAAATACATACAGTCAAACAACCGGCATATAGCAGGTATTTTCACTAATGTGACAGTATAGCTGCTTCTAATAACATTGGTGTCACTGTAATTTTATTGCTAATTTTACAAGTACAATTTTTTTTTTTAATTTGTCATATGACACTGGAAAAGAGTCTTAAAAGTGTGAATCATACTACATTAACTACATACCCATACATAAAGAATGCTACAGTCTATGCTCTCTGCCCCACAAGCCAGTATATTGTGCACTGCAAAGGTTGTTGACATAATCACTACACCTCAAACACCACCCACAACTGCGCTACACAGGTGCATATAGGTTCTCAACAAAAACAAAACACAAACAAAAGACACCTCAGAGGCAAAAACAGCAGAGAATGTACAGTTGTGTACACTTACTATAAATGTAGATGTTCGTGTATATTCACTGTTGTAGTCATAACATTTGAATTTTTTGCTTGCATTAGCCCTCAGTCAGCCTCATAAGCAAAGTGTTGGGTCCTACGTCGGTTGGTGTCTCTTCTTGTGTGACGTCAGGTCGTCATGGGTATAAAACATGCAGCCAAAGCCATTGCATCAGTTTTTCTTGCCCCACATGTCAGGTGCCCCCTAATGGGAAGCATTTAAATATATATATAGATATATACATATACATTATATATATATGTACACACAATATGCAAGGTTATATCTCCAACAAAAAAGCAAATACACCAAAACGTTTTTAAGCATAGTAAAGGAGAGTAGAGGTATAGCCAAAAGAAGTCAAGGTGCTGGAGGGAGGGTAACCAGGACTGCAACAGTGAATACACTCAAACATCTACATTTATGGTAAGTGTACACAACTGTACTATGTTCTTCGTATTTCACTGTTGCAGTCATCACCTTTGGGTCGAATCCAAAAGCTAAGGATGGGAGTAGGAATTTAGATAGTATTAGGACCGGCTATAAGGCCCTGCAAGACTGCAGTGGCAAAGCCAGCTCTGAATTTAGAGAAATTGGCAAATAGTAATGCCTGTTGAAATTATGTACAGAAATCCAGGTAGCAGCTTCTAGGTTACCCTGCTAGGGATGCCTCTGATAAAGGCTGTAGAGGTAGATGCAGCCCTGCTTGAGTGGGGTCTGATCCCCTGTGGGATAGGTTTTCCATGGTGCTTACAGCATAAATGAATCCAATGGCCTATCCAATTACAAATGCTTTGCTTTGTAATAGCCTTCCCCTCTGTCCCTGCAGCAAATGCCACTGTCAGTTGTTCAGATTTCCTTAGAGGTTTAGTCCTGTGCAAGTAGAATCTTAGTTGTCTGCGCACATCTAAGGAGTACAGTATCCATTCCCCTTTGTTCTGTGAATTAGGAAAGATTGTTGGATTGCCTCCAAATACTAATTCCTCTTTGCATTATATAGCATGGTGCTTCTTGACCAGGGTTGACTTTATCTCTATCCTTGTTTAGTCTTTGGTGGCTATGCTTCTCACTTGTCCTTTGAACTTATTGCCTAGTTTACACCTATGAACTTAATCAAGCTAATATATAATTACCAAGTCTCTTACAAATGTGCATGCTGCATTTAGGATTCATATGCCGACAAAACCAAGAGTTTATTCTTGAAAGCTTTGCTACGATCCATCTCATTATATGCTCGTAACTATATACTACTGACCACAGAAATTTGCTTACTATCATTAGTGTGGTACAGTCATCTCAGAACTGCACATGCTCTCCATGTCAACAATTACTGTGTAGCTTCAATTTACACACTGTGCTACTATGCATTGTATGTTCCGTAAGCACGGTCGGCCTTAGGCATAGGCGAACTAGGTGATCGCCTAGGGCGCTGTACAAGAAGGCCTCGTAAAGGGCGCAATTTGTGTTTATTTATTTTAATTAATTTACTATTCTTATTATGCAAACGCATAATAAGAAAGTAAATTAATTAAAATAAATAGGGCGCCGGAATCATAGGGAGAGGAGGGGGCAGAGAGCGCCTCTCCCACTTATATACTTTCCAGGTTGGCCAGGACTTTAAGAACTAACAAAAAGAAATCTTCACTCCACGGTAGTGGAATCGGTAGTGGAGTCTTCTCCTTTAAGAAGGAACATACGTGCGTCACGTGACTCACGTCCACGCACACCAACATGGCTGCAAACACGTTCTACAGTTGCAACAGCAATAAACAAGCAGAAGGGTTAACACCATGCGTACGCGTATGGGCTATTCAGATTAAAAAGAAGGTAAGTGCATGAGTGTGTCTGTGTAGTTTACACTGGGCTTCTGTGTGCGAGAGAAAGTGTGTGTGTGTGTATTTCTGAGTTTGTATGTTTGGAAATAGCAGCTATTAATGAGGTTTTAAAAAAAACACCAACAGCAAAGATGATTAGAAAACACAATTTCATCAGCACATCACCAGCAATTCTTTATTCAAAACAGCGATCTGGTACCTCGACAATTCACCTTCATGGATCCAGATTGCTGTTTTGAATAAAGAATTGCTGGTAATGTGCTGGTGAAATTAATAAGGTTTGTCTAAAAGGATAGTCCCTTATGATCAGGTTGTATAAACTTTCAAAATGTGGCAGGGACTATAGACTCAGGGAACCCCACTACCTCAGAAGTCCTTCTGGGAAAAATGGATATGTAATTTTTGCCTCAAAAAGTTACTTAGATATCTTAAACAGGCCCCCAGATTCATGAAGCTCGGAGCAAAGCTGGTGTAAGGCCTGCACCGGCCATGCGGCGTATAAATGGTGTAGTAGCGCCATATGCATATTAATTAAGGTGCGCCGCTACCACATCCACGTGCATAGGACACGTGTGCGAGTGCATGGAGCGTTACTAAGCTGTGCCCGGAGGCGTGTCAGTGTTGGCTGGCGATGAGCAACCTAAACTGCTGAATATTATAGCATGCCTGCAATAGTAATTGCACCTATCAGTGTCCGTGGATAATGAAACGTATGCAAAGCATGCAAGACAGTTCCCGACCACACAAAATGGAGAACCAAACAGAAATGCATGCAACACAATATAAGTTTCCGTCCATGGAACAAATGATATTTAAAATTGTGTGTCCGTAATGTACTGCACTCAACCCTAGAGACTGCCAACACCTTCAACTCCTTCTTTACTGATACCATTAACTCACTTGCCTCTCATCTTTCCTTTGATAATTCTACCATCCCTGATCTCACTTCTTCTAATCTACCCACCTTCAAATTACAACCCATCTCTACCTCCTTTATCCAAAAATGTATCCAAAAACTTAAACCGTGTACCCCTTCTGCCGATCAACTTCCTGCCGAATTCCTTCAAAAAGCAGCTAATGAAATCGCCTTCCCCGTATCCATCCTCATCAACAGAACTATTAGTGAAGAAACCATCCCTGATATCTGGAAAATCTCTTATATCATCCCCTTACATAAAGGAGGCAACTCAAATGACTATTCTAATTATAGGCCCATAGCTCTCGTCACCAATAGCAAAAATTATGGAAAAACGTGTACACTATCAATTAATGGCTCACCTAACTAAACATAATATTCTGACCAACTGCCAACACGGTTTTAGGCCTTTTCACAGTACTACCACTGCCCTCCTTTCCTTTACTGATTTTATCAATAAAAACCGCAATAATAACATCCTATCTTCAGAACTCTTTATAGACCTGTCCAAAGCCTTTGATATGGTCAACCACCCCCTCCTCTTAAAAATTCTGGACTCTCTCTCTCTAGAACCCAAGGCTATCCACTGGTTTGCATCATACCTCAGCAACAGGAAGCAGGCTGTCCTCTGGGATGACAAACTCTCATCTCTTCTGCCAATATCACTTGGTGTTCCCCAAGGCTCTATTCTTGGACCTCTTCTATTCTCCTTATTTATAAATGACCTACAAGTAGCTATACCCCAAGCCACATGCATCCAATATGCTGACGACTCCTCACTTATCTGCTCCGCTAAAACTACCTCTGAGTTACAAACACTTACACAAAATATATTCTACACAGTTGAGGCATGGTTCTTAAAACACTGTCTACTTTTGAATGCTAAATAAACCAAACTCCTCCTCTTTAAGCCCGCTACTAGGTCTCCCCCATTAGAATTCTCTATCTCATCTAGCAACGGCACCCTTATATCCCCTGATTCTACAACCAAACTACTAGGTGTCACAATAGACAACAGCCTTACTTTTGACAGTCATATTAATAATACCATTAAAACTGTTAATAGAAAGCTGGGCTCCCTTTACAGAATTAAAACATTCTTAACTTCCAATGGCAAAACTACACTTGCCCATTCTCATCTTATTTCCACTCTTCTCTATGCTTCACCTATTTACACTAACCTAAAGAAAAACACTCTCTAAACTGGCAAACACTCTCAATAACATTGCTAGATTTGTTACCGGGAATAAATTTAGAACTCACCACTGTCTGAACCTACAGCAACTTCACTGGCTCGAATTACACAACATGCTATTACTCTCTCAACTTTCCTTTGTCCATAGGATATTCTACCAACCAAACAATACACCTATACTTTCTAACCTCTTTACCCCTTATACAAACCTCAATTCCCTTCGCTCCTCTAACAAACTTCTAGTAGCCATATCTAAATCTAATAATTCCGCTGGTGACTCCCTTTTCTCCAACACCATTGGTAAGTTTTGGAATCAGCTTCCTACTGAACTTACTTCTATTCCATCACCTACTCTCTTTAAACAAAAACTTAAAATATACCTTAAAAATCACTGGTTGTGCCCCTGCCTCAACCCTGATTGAACTATGACTGCTGCAATTTCTCTCCTTCTCTCTTCCTCTACTTCCCTTTTTTGTGGCTTGTACCTATACTGTATAGGTTTCTCCTTCCAACTTTCTTCTTCTTCAAAAAAAACTCTTCTAATTTACAAAGAATGATGACAGCATATGAAATTAATGATTTTTTTTTTTTATTACTCTACTTTTACTTTTAAAATGTTTTCCTTTTGTTCATGACCTAAATGTTATAAAATTTGTATTAATAAGTAGGGATGAATCCATAATCCTATTTGTAGCTTGTTTATTTGTTCATCCATTCTAACTTTATTCCTATTATTTTTTATATTATGTAACTTTTTTTTATGTACTTATGTGGAGCTTTTCTCCCCGGGCCTCTGCAGAAAACGGAAATATATCCAGTCAGACTAGCCGGTTAACAAATGTAAAATAAATAAATAAATAAATAGTTATACCAAGTGGAAGTGAAGCGCATCATGTCAGCGCGCCGCCAATACACACATCTAGCCCCATGGGCATGGTCACCAGCAGTCCCACAGTGGTAGCGATAGTACACAGCTGGGTAGTTGCGGCTATATAACAACCGTTAAGAAACCTGACAGTCCAAATTGTATACCAAACACACACAAACATATGTATATTAAAATGTGCTATACACATTAACAGGAACGTAACTGTCACATACACATAGGATGCCGTATGCGGAACCGGGATATCCAAAAGCAGAATCCATGCATGCAAATGCAATACGCAACAACCCCTGTATAGCACATAACCCGCACCCATTTCCGAATGTCCACCAAATCCAGCTACCAGCCTTGCTCAGCCGTACACCTACACATAGCGAGTATTCCCCATATGTAATAGGAAGTATCGTCCTATGCAGTGTCAGGATTGCAAATATGTATCCCACATTTGTAAACATCCCATCACAGGTACGTAAATCCAAATGCCCGCGTATTCATGTTTCGGCAAAATGTGTGTACATTCCGCATGGGATAATTAACCTGTTGAAACCTCAGAGTTGTTTACACGCCACGGTGTCCATTACTGTACACATCTGGACAAAACATGTATGTGTAGTCACAGTACTGTTCAGTTTCTACACAGACATGCAAAACATACTACGCAGGATGGAACAGCTGTCTACCATGCAGGTCACCCCACTAGGGTTGTTACCTGTTCAGATGGCCAAGGTGGGACATCCCTTGTAGAAATGTGAGAATTTGCAGGATAAAACATACCCCCGGCCAGTGCAAAGGACAGAATTACACTTGCATGCCAAGATAAAAGCTTATTCCATAGCATTTTGAATAGCTTATGCTATCCCAAATAATAGTTATGTGTTCCAGATACAAAATACCTGTATCATGCAACTAGTAAAGAAAATAAGAAATATATTATTTTCTTAAAATCACAGGAAATTTGCCATGTCTTAGGTGTCGTCGCAGGACACAACTGTCCAAAGTGGGACCTCCCCTCGCAAAGAGAAACAAGTGGTAACCCTACTCCCCACTGAATTATCGACAGTATATATTCAACTCAATCACATACCGACACCACCTCTCAACCTATTACAGCAACAAAATCTGGACAAAGCCTAAAAGGATGGGTGGACAAATAGGGACAGATGTAATTACTGCTCTCACAAACTTTGAAAGTTCACAGAATAATAGTATGTACATAAGCATGAAATGTTGTGAAGGATGTGGGGTAGTCCCCAGTATTACAGATGTCCGTACATTTATACTGTAACAAACCGGCACATATGTTGACTGTACTACTGCATACCTGTAGTTAATTCATAGTTAAGTCATGTGCAAAATAATAATCCTCGTAAGAATGAATACAGGAAATAGTCAAATGTGAATGGGAACACCACTCACCGTGGAATATGTAACCACTCCCACCCTTATTATGTATTGCCAACATCATAAGCTGCTGACAGGTGCCCAAACACCTGTGTCTGTAAGCACAGATAAAATGTTTAAAATGGACAAACCCTGTCCATGTGCTTTGTCTGACATTTGAACATGGTCAGGGCAGTTCCGTTTACCAGGCGGACAAGCCTAAACCCAGATCACCACATGAACACCCTGACAATTAAAGACTTGTATGTGTCAGGACTATAAGCCTTGGGGTTCTGAATATCCCTGCAGTGATGAAATATGCAGTTTGGGTCCACAGCAGTAGGGAATAGGGAATGTGTAACATGTAGTACCGCATTTTCCCAGCAGGAAAAAGAATGCCTGTGTCGTAAGTGAAGCGGTGAGGCATATGTTAATGTAGCTATGTACTATGGGTATGCATATAAATGAGTCAGAACACCAAACGTATAGTGACTACAGCATCTGGCCAACGTAAATGCAGTCCCGGTTCAACTACGACTACAGCACATATAATGTTAAAGTGTAATGAATGCGTCTGTGCTGTGCATACATTTAAATATGTAAAGGTGAACGTCTGTTTCGCATATGTCCGTTAACCGGATTACAGATATTTTACTGGTACTGTCACAAGTAATAAAGCCCACGTAAGCACAAAGACTTAGTAAACATATGTAACCCACAATAAGGATATGCATGTGCGCCTGCGCGTAACCCACAATAAGGAAATGCAAGTGCGCCTGTGCGTGTGTAATCCACTCACAGCATAGCAAATGAATGCTGGTTTCTACACGTAATGTCTATATATGGATATATACATTTGTGTATAGATATATATATATATCCACAGACTTAAACTAAATAAATATATGAAATAAAGAATGTACAGACATATATATATATATATATATATATATATATATATATATATATATATATACATACACTCAAACACATACAACATCAATTGATATATACCCAACAAACATATAAACAAATGTCCTCGTAGATATAACACTTGTACATAAATAGGTTACACCATAGCTAGTATGGATACACATAACAGACATGCAATTAAGGTAAATACACTGCTGCTCTCAAAACTACTGCCCGTAAAGTATCAGTGTTCCAGATCTGTAAATCCTACTCTTTAAACATGGATATAGGTGTCCTTTGCAGGACTCCAAAAATAGTGAATCTATAAATGCACTGTCCTGTAATGATTGCTGCAAAGAAGTGTCATCCACAACTACAATATAGCTGTACATGCAACAGTAGCTTGTGCAAGTGTAATAACACATGGGTTGACAGAATGTAAGACATATGTACCAACATGCGGAGAGTGGATAGTGCTTAGAAGTATCATCATAATTTATTATCGCTCACATTAAATATGTGTTATGACTACTGTGGAGGGGTGTCAGGTCTGGGAATCATTGGTATGCAATAATGAGCCTAGGTGCCTAGGTGTTGGTTGGCACAGATTTATGAGGTCCGCCCCATGGGAGTGATTAATATACCTATGTGGGTATAGCAGACGCCTCTAACTTCCTAAAATGAAGAACCCATCTACTGGATATCATGTAAACTATTGGGGAAAGATGTAGGGAGTTATATTAGTGTCGTGTAAGTGATTGTCATGGACGTACATGTGTACGAATAAGATGGTAACTATACCTCTCAATCAGAATAAGACATCTGGACAAAGGCATTTTAAAATAAGTACAAATAGGGAATATCTCAAATATTCCTCTTACAAAGTCAGAACGTGGATAGAATAATGTATCAGTCAACAGTATGAATGTTTTGAGGGTTATTAATTGTAAACAACAAATGTCTGTCATTATTGTCTAACCGCACAGTCTCAAATGACTTCCCACTAAATTACCAGAAAGGCATTGCACAATATTATTAAAAAAGGAACAAAATCAGACGCCTAAGTTTGGGACATTTACCCAAAATGTGTACAGTTGAGAGGTATGAAAGTAACCCTGACCTAAATAAATGTACCGAACTAGTGCGATTAGGTGGACAGGTGTCAAGAAAGACGTGATGACAAATGACAAAACATGTATAAGTCAAAAGCATGTACCTCGACAAATCTGGATGAATACTAATGCCCTGTGATAGTCAATGTGGAAGGTTAATAGAAATAATAAATGTGTCCCTCAGGGTGCTATGCAGTGTCCCCGAGACAGTGTTCAGTCTCCCACACACGCATGTGAGTTCTGCCACTGATGGAAAGCGCAAATACCGGCGAACACATAAGGTAGATGATAGCAGAATATGTTTTGATCAGCACCTGTTGGCTTTTGTGAGGAACACAACACTCTGGACGGGTGTGTCCTACAAAAGGAATGTAATGGCATCTGGCCTGTGATTTCTCCATATATTGTGTGTAGTGGTGTAATAAAATGACATATCTTGTATCAGAAACAGATACATGTTATAGGAAACAGTATTATCGACTATACCACTACAAGACAAATCTGAAGGTATGAAAAGTGCTGAAGTAGTCAGTTTAGTATTGACCGCAGGTATGTGTGGACTTGTCAAATGTCACAGCTGTACATATAGTCCATATAGGGCTGTCACCTCTACAAATGATGAAAATGGTAGGTGTTCTGTAGAAATGACAGACGTAGCAGGTCAAAACATATCTACAGCCATGCTTACTCCACAAATAGACATATTAGCACACATCAAAGCTTAGGCCAGGATTCACGAAGCTTTGGTCGGTGTACGAGTAGAGTAAGAATAGAGCAAGGCAAGATGTCCGCCGAGTTATTCAGCAATATCCTGTAGGGGAGTGTAACACAGCCCCTCAAACGAACGTTGCACAGACAATGTTAGGATATGCAAATTACCCCATTTGTAGGTGAAAGCTATGCAAATGATGTAAATTATGTGATACATGAAGCAGTAAGCTGTCCGTGCAAGAGTAGAGGAATGTGCAGAAATGTACACGGGTGTTAACCGAGTAACGTTCTGCAAGTAGCTAAACGGAGCAATGTCATCTGCAAATAAAGGATGGTTTAGTTGAAGAAGCTTGCCAATGGCCAAATATAAGGCCAGTGGCATGTATTCCCATTGGAAATTAATAAAACTCTAGTTGTCCTCCCCCGATCTCAGAGTACACGCTGCGCATACAAAACAAGACAAATATGTAAAATATACATACAAATTGTAATGTCAGTTAAAAGTTATTGCATCATGCAGGGGAATGGCAAGCTGAAGACAACATGGCTACTGAGTACTGGTTGCTATGTGTGGAAGCGCACACTCAGAGATGTAACCAAGCATTAGTAGGCAATCCTATGCAATTGAGGCTGAGGATAGTGAAGCACAATTTGTCATGCCATATGGGCCAAGCCCCTACAGTGTAAGAGTAGGTGAAGGGGACTATCAGCGTAGAAGATAGGTGACATCATGAGTGTGTATGTATAAAACACTGTAATCTTATTGGAGCAGTGTGTCACATGTCTGCTGTCAGTGACTCATCAGTGGAAGAGGCGTGTTATGATTTATCCTAGGTAAAGTCAGTAAACTGACTGTGTACGCCATGGATATCACTGAAGTTCCTTGCAAACCTGGTGAAGTGTGTTTGCGCCCGTGCAAGCCTGTAAGCCCGAGTAAGCATGTGTGCATGTGTATCAGCCTGTGTGCGCGACTTGAAGAACGAGTAAGATACTGTAAGATTGTTGAAGCCCGTGTAATGTTGTGTAAGCCAGTGTAAGTGTTTGTACGCATGTATAAGCCTGTGTGCGCACATGGAAGCGGATATGCATTTCACTGTGCTCCTATGCGCGGCACCGCTCACTGTAGACATAAACAGTGAAAAGGAAGGTAAACAAATAGCAGTAAGTTCACCAAGGAGAGCTACCACTGCTAGCAGGTGAAAACAATCAGACTGAGTATATTACACAGCCAGTACAGTAGGCCAGCACAGCACAGCACGTACAACTCTACAAACAGTAGTCCACCATGTTATTCTCAGACACACTGCAACACTGTAGTATACTAAGAGAAGTGCAAACTGTAAAAGCTTAACTGAGACAACATAATGTTAGGGGCTGCCATTGCTATTATACGTCAACATATGCAACATGTGGAGGGTTGTGCCAATGTGAATGCTGCTCAGCATCACACAGTGAGTAGACGGAGAGGAGTGTGCAGGCACAGGGTAAACTACCAGGGGCTACATGAGCTGGAGATAGTAGAGCACTATAGA
Source organism: Protopterus annectens (assembly GCF_019279795.1). NCBI lineage: Eukaryota > Metazoa > Chordata > Ceratodontiformes > Protopteridae > Protopterus > Protopterus annectens. The sequence continues at coordinate 21,639,878 of NC_056728.1, forward strand.
GTGGACAGAGACATCCTGCAGAAGATTGTGGATCTGTGCAGGCCATGTCTCACACACAGACCCAACAGAGGGAAACCTATCCCAGTGGAAACCAAGGTATGTGTTGCCCTAAGGATACCAGCAACATGTACCTTCCAGAGATCAACTGGTGATATGATGTGGATTTTACAAACATCAGCATCCAGGGTACTGCACCAGGTCATGAATGCCATGTCAGCACATGTCAGTGATCATGTATATATCCCCAATTCCCGTAAGGTATTTGGCAGCAATATGTGTCGTTCACACACAATAGTGGAATACCCTAAGTACTGTGTGCAATAAACTGCACGCACATATGCATCAAAGCACCAGCCAGTGAGTGTGGTAGGGCCTACATCATCCACAAAGGCTTCCCCTCCATGAAGTGGCGGTTTGTGTGTGATGGCCAGCCCATAATAATGAATGTGTGTGCTGGATGCCCTGGAAGCTGCAATGCTTCTGATATGTGGCATCTGACGCAGCTGTACAAAACATTTGGCAATGGGGCAACCCTCATGGTCACCTAGTGGGGGATGCCGGATGTGCAGTTCAACTGTGGCTGATGACACACATCAGAAATGCACACACACATCAACAGAAATGCCATAATGAGGCACACGCACATACAGAAACCTTACTCTAGCATGTGTATGCGTCGCTCAAGTCACAGTTCTGGTGCCTGGACACATCTGGTGGAGCATTACCGCACTTGTCAACTACATGTATCAGAATTGTCTGTGGCCTAGGTCATCTGTGTCACACACACACACACACACACACACACACACACACACACACACACACATGACAGTTTATATACATAGTGTGAGTGACTGTTCATGTATGTATAGTACTGCAGAACAGTTCAAACACAGCAAAGTATGTCAATAATGGACATTCATCATAGTTGTACAAACACCTTGGAGGATATGCATGCAGAACTCTAATTGGATATGTGATACAGTGCTGTACTTCACAATACCATTGTAAATGCAAATATCAAATGACAAATGACATAGCACATATCTATATGTACACATTGTTACCCATTATACATATTGTGGTTTAATACCTATGTGTTACTGTTGGTAAAGTATGTGTAGTAAATGTGGATAACTGACTCTGTTTAGCCTTATAAGTGTACAGCATGGGCTGGATAACACGTATCTGTCTGTATGATACCTTTGTGTAGACTAACTGTGTCATGTGCAAAATGCATTCTAGGCCACAGTATTAATTCCCAGATGTGGACAGGAATATCCCTATTGTCTTTGCTTGTAACTAACATGGCTACATGTCAAACAGTAATGGTCCCAGCAATGTGTGGGGATCAATACCAGTGCGAACTGGTATAGTATAGTACATGTAGGATCCACATGCTACTGTGTGTCCTACATGTGTGGGACAGTTGTAAAGATATCATATAACAATTGGTCATTCAGACTGTTGAGGTAATGTCTACTACCATAATGCAAAACTATGACAGATAGTAACAGTATCACCCACAGCACCGTGTAAAACCATAGCAATCAAACATGTGTAGACAAGTACAAAAATATGTGTATTATAATGCATACTGGCCACCAAAAGAAAGTATGACGTGTTAACAGTGTGAAATACAGAGCATGTCACCATTGCAATGTGTCCACTATACATGTAAATGCAGACAGTGCACCTTCACCATGTTCACATATAGATACATGTAAATCTGTAGTACACACATCTCACAAGTACTGCACACTCTGTAACACATGCTGCCAATACTACACATGTCAGTCAAATGGTACATGGATGGATAACACATCTTCAGAATTAACAGTGCTGTACACTATACTACATTGATGATCATAGCTGGAATGTATCATGCCTGCTTACATACACCTAGAAGGAAATCACACTTTGTGTTAACAACATTGTAATATTATTACAGTGCTATGAAGCCACCCTGTGCATCAGCACCATGTTAGTCCATACCTGCATCAATGTTACACATTACAAGAGGTGGCACAGGTGTCATCATATGCACAGGGTATGTAGTTTATTTTCCAGAGCCTGTCAGTGAACCAGCCAATCAACATGTATGCATTTGTGTGTGTGTGAAGGACAACAGGTTTTGCATGGCCCAATGTTGATGCAATGTATGTGTGTGTGTATGTGTTATCCCTAGCTGTTTGTTTTATGTGTGTCTCTGCATGTACACTGTTTCAGCATGTGTCAGCCATATACTGGAGGTTGTGGGACAGTCACAGACTATACCTGCCAGGCTGTACAGATCGCCATTCCTGGCCATGGACACCCCTCCATGCATTCAACCATAGTCCAGTCCTGCACCTGGCAATGTATACACATACATACATGGGATCTGTATCACAACCTGTGGATAAACGGGTGTCAGTAATGTTAACCTGATTTGCATAGTATTGCCATGTAATACATAGGTATATGAGCCATAGTCATCCTCCAAAGTAATGACCACTGCTGACTGCTACTGAGATGTGCACATGACCGTTTAAAGGTGCTGTACTATCATTGTTTTCAAAGTCCCTGATAATACCCAGCAACAAAATAACTGGTCACTACACAATTATAACCCAGGATCACTACAGCACACAGTATGTGCACTATCACAGAGCCATAGCACAATCACATACATCCAAGGTGAACATGTAAAGACAATGCAGCACATTCAATAGTGCTAATATCCACATACATATTACAAAGATATATATATATATATATATATATATATATATATATATATATATATATATATACACACACACACACACACACACACACACACACACACACACACACTTGGAAGGGCCAGGAGTTGAACATACACCTACCTACTCTAACACACTACAGCAATACGCATTTACAGAACGCACTACCGAGATTACTGAACACAGCACTCCCAGAGGCATACTTCTAGGTGGGTGACATCATCCACAAAGGCAAAGATGCCGACAGGGAATGTATGTGTTGTGAGGCATCTAAAAGCATTACTGTGTCCCCAGGCAGCTGGAAACACACACACACACACACACACACACACACACACACACACACACACTTGGAAGGACCAGGAGTTGAACATACACCTACCTACTCTAACACACTACAGCATTACCCAGTTACAGAATGCGCTACCGAGATTACTGAACACAGCAGTCCCAGAGGCATACTTCTAGGTGGGTTACATCATCCGCAAAGGCAAAGACGCCAATAGGGAATGTATGTGTTGTGAGGCATCTAAAAGCATTACTGTGTCCCCAGGCAGCTGTAAACACACACACACACACACACACACACACACACACACACACACACACACACACACACACACACTTGGAAGGGCCAGGGGTTGAACATACACCTACCTACTCTAACACACTACAGCATTACGCATTTACAGAATGCGCTATCGAGATTACTGAACACAGCACTCCCAGAGGCATACTTCTAGGTGGGTGACATCATCCGCAAAGGCAAAGACGCCGATAGGGAATGTATTAGTTGTGAGGTATCTAAAAGCAATACAGAAGTAGCTGAGATGCATTGGGAACATGAATCACAAATAGGGTTGCCACGTTTTCACATGCCCAAAGTGGGACATTTTTTGTAGAAACATGCAATTTTGCAGGACAGACATACCCACGGGGAGTGCAAAGGACAGAACTTCACTGTTTTTGTCCAAAAAGCTTTTTCTTGTAGCATACGAGATGCTAATGGTATTCCATATAATATTTAGATGTTTCAGATACAAAACAAATGTTTTATGCAACTATTAAAGAAAACTTAGTAAATATTTTTTCACGTAAAATCTCAGGACATTTGCCATTTTTTAGATTTTTTCTCAGGACAAAACTACCCAGATTGGGACTGTCCCTCACAAAGAGGGACAGGTGGTAACCCTAACCACAAAGTATTACAGAGAATGATGTAATGTACATTGTATTGGATCACCCATTACCAACAGTCCAAAAAAGTAGGTGCGGGAACACCAGCTATAGAAGTTCATTACAAAAACACAAAAGTAGCAGTGAGACATGGCCATTACAGTGTCTTACATACAGCAAGACACAAAGTCATAAAATATCAAGATTTGCAGGCAGACATGAGAGCAATGTGTTGGAAAATGCCAAGACAGTTTCAATAGTAGTAGAAGGAGCAATGGGGAGAATAAAAAAACAAAAGCTACAGTCATTTTTGGATATGTTAGTATGAATTGTGGTTGCTATGAGGAGCACTTATGGATAACAAAGACTGAAGCAATACTAATTTCATGAACTTTAACCAAACCCTGACTTAGAAATGGGGTCCATTCCCATAACAGTATTAGAAACCTACAAGATTTGGAGAAATTAAACCATACATCTGACACATCCTCTTAAATGGGATGTTTATAAAACATGCAACCTGTACAAGTTTAATCCAGACATGTGAATTACTACCCTATTGTCTTTTAACTGGAATATCCAGAAAATACTCTGCTTACATGATGATTTAAATTAATTCAATGCAACTTTCTAAATAGCCTTACAACTCCTGGAAGAAAGAGAGTAAAAAAAAACAAACAAGCAGTTTAGCTATCCAAAAAAAGTTGAATGCTAATGCAGGATAAAAAAAAGAATGGAAAGAAAGGTAGAAATACAAAACATCACAGTATCTCAAACTTCCAAACGCTCCACATCTGTAATAAAGAGCAAATAAATGAAGTCAAAAAACACTATACTAGAACAACACTCTGAACAATAGCTAAGACGTACTTAAAAGATTAAAGTCATCTGCTAAAGATTTCTTGCAACATGGTCAAAATTCAACCCTAATCCCTATTCCAAAAACTCATCAATCAAACCTGCAATAGAATTCATCTCTTATTTCATAGATAGCATAGTGTTCCTAACCAAGGATTCACACATCTAATCCCAACCCTGCCCACTAGCCATATATCACTATGTCCCCTCTCACCTTCAAACCAGTGAACTCATTCTATATAAATAACTCAAAGTCAAACCATGCTCAGCTTCAGCTGATGACCTTCCAAGAGAGTACCTTAAAATAGCAGCAAGTAGCACTGCCCATCTTGTCTCAATCCTTATAAATAGGTCAGTCCAGGAATCCCATAGTCCCTTTCTTTGGAAACAATCACACATTATCTATCTATACAAAATAGGAAATTCAACAGACATCACTAACCTTAGACCTAAAGTGATCTTTGGTTTATGTGAGAATAGTAGGCTACTTGCCCTGAAGTCAGAATCAGACTGTGTTTATGAGGTGAAGAAAGTAACTATCAGGCTAAACCCACCATCTCTGAAATACTGGAAAAACATGGCTTCCATACCTACCATAGTACTAACACTGCACCTCAAACCCTTATAGATACTGTTAGCACAAGAAAGAGATAACAACAAACTAGTATCATCCTTATTTCTTTGTCTAAAGCCATCAACACAATTTGTCACAACTAACTTATACTTCAAATGACCACATTAGGTCTATCACAGAGCAGCCTTCTATGGTTCAAGAGCTAGTTGTTCAATAGGTATCACTCTGTAAAATTGCACTCTACCCTCTATCCATACCTCCCAGCCACCACCATCCTTATTCTCCTTCTCTTTAACACACCAGCACCCTCCAGTGATACACAACTGGCTTCCCTAATACAATACACTGATGACTTCATACTCATATGTGTATCAGGTAGGATAACTTGGCACACCTCCAAAAAATTACTTAGGAAGCTGTAACAGACACTGGAAAATGGATTTGTAATGCAAAACTCCTGCTCAACTATCCTCAAATGCTAAGGTTTCCCCCAGAGCTCTCTTATGAAAAACAGCATTTATAATCCTCAATAATACACCATCTGATGTCACTGCTAATAGCAAATAATGAGGAAGGATAGTGGATGATTATAAGTATTACTGAGTAATAATAATAGTGATAGTAATACTAATAGTAATGATAAAAGTGGATGATGATGACTAAATTTCCAGGTGAGTGCCAGCTAGGAGCAGCCAGTGAATCCTCAAATGACTTGGCCCTCCTGCAGGGAGGCTGGTCCCAAATCATGGTCTAAATCTAAATACCAAAAAATGCATTACTGTATCTTTTGGAAAGTCACCTAACCCTGGGAAATGACACAATGACAATAGGCCGCTAAGACTTGACCCAGTTGTTCATGGTTTGGAAACTTATATGGACAGTGACTTAACTTTTGACCAACGTGTGTCTGTTGTAAGAATGTCCTTCTATATTGCACAGATTATAAACAAAGGGATTGTGTCTAGATCTAGGGATGTCATTGACCCCTTTGCTCAGCCTTGATTGGGCCAATCATTGCACATAATGCCCCCTTTGGCATGTATCTGTTCAGATACATGCAACAACTGGAGCTCACACAAACACACCTTACTAAAAGGATACAAGGCCTAAACAACAGGTCCAACATGGACCGTCTGAAACTCCTGTCACTATAGTTAGTATCCTACAGACTCAAAAGACGTGACCTGTGTCTGGCATAGACGGCATCCTCTGACCTATTACTAATGGATTTACTGCACATCAGTAAGTCAAATGTCATCAGAAATACTTTGCCTAGGCATTTACAACTCTTCTGCAACATTAATAGAACAGTCTGGAGGAACAAGAGGATACCAGTGCTGTGAACAGACTCCCCATCCACATAAATCAAAGTTCATCCCTGTCTCTTTTCAAGTGCAACCACGGTATATAGACGGGAAACAGAAAATGTACCCCAGAACTTCCTCATGTACTACAAATGGCCAGATGCAGCTCCTAAATGGTTTATCCTAGGCACAGGTCTAATCAAATTATCTGCTGTATGAGCCCAGTTATTCTCATTAGGGGTAATAATTATCAATCTTGGTGACAGGTAAGGCTAATGTATAACCTATTGGGATACGTTATTTCAAACACAAAAAGGGAAATTATCTAGATAAAATGTCCAGCAAGACCAGCTATGGTAGTACTTACCTTAGCCATGACCCTAAAAGCTTACATTTGGCATGCACATACAAAAATGCATAAAAAAACTCACCAAAAACTAGAAATGTTTTAGAGATCCAAACACTTTCTCACCAGTCACAAGTGTGTGCAGAGCTCAATGCAAACGGAGCCACTTATACTGAGCCAGAAGATATAGCAAATCTCCTGGTTCATAAATTCAGCTCTAACATTTCTCCTCTCTCCCCCTCAACCTTATAGGTTCATAGGTTGGTACTACGCTATCGGCCCTAGGGCCTATACAAGCCTAGCCATAATAATTCCCTGGCTATTTCTTCCCACACTATTTACTTCACTGAACCCCTGTCTAGCATTGCGACTGACGTGATCCCCGGGGTGAATTTCCTTCCTCCCATCCAATTGACAGTCTATTCCAGTGTCTGGAGAATCTCTGGGTCAGGAACCTATCCCTCCAGCATGTTTTGTTTATTGTGATGACAAGGTTTAGATCCCTGCAGAGTGTGGCTCTGAGGGATTGGTATTTCTTTAAGCGTAGCATGTCCAACAGCTCTGGGTTTGACATGGCCTTGTATGTTAAGCAGAGATTGCCTGTGAGTAGACAATATGCGACCGAGTATAGCTGGAGTTTTTTCAGGCGGACAGTGTTGGGCATCTGCTTTAGGTCTGTGATTCTTTTAGTGAGGTATTTCTGCGGCCTTTCCAGTTGTTGCAGATGTCTTGAGAGGTACATACCAAATGGGGCATTGTATTCTATAATAGGCCTAATGAGGGATGAGTACAGTGGGACAATGACTTCCCTTTTTCTGGATGAAAAACCCTAAGTGATGAGGTGTGCCACATAGAACAATTTCCTGACTCTTGTGGCAATGTGGTTATCGAAGATGAGATCACTTGCCACCTGTGTCCCTAAGTCTCTTATCACACTTTCGGTGGTTAGTGTACTGCCACCTATGTGGTAATTCACGGGTACATGTTTTTTTTCCAAAGGGGATAACTATACATTTCTGGGCATTGAGCTTAAGCCCATGGCTCTGGCACCAAGCATCTGTTTCTGTAAGGCCCTTTTATAGAGTATCCACATCATTTGGGGATTAAATAATGGCTCCCAGTTTGCAAGTCATTTGCGAACTTTGTTAGCCAGAGTCCCCTAGTGTTGGCCTGTACTTCAGAGAAGTAGATGCCAAACAAGAGCGGTCCCAGGAGTGAACCCTGAGGTACTCCACTTGTCACTTGGCTGGAGCTGGAGCAGGATTTCCCTCAGGAAATATCAAATATGCCTCCCCTACTATCACTAGGGAACAGGTCCTTAATGCTCTCTCCAAGACCAAGGAGACTGCATCAGTGGGCCCAGTCAACATCCCAGGATGCCTTCTAAATACCATGAAATATGACCTATCAGGCCCTCCTGAATTACTATTTAACTGTAGCCTCCAAACATGGAGAAATGGAATGGAGAAAGGCAACAGTCATCCCTCTGCACAAATGTGGGCCATCTACAGACCATGGAAACTACAGGCCCATAAGTCTCATTAGTATTATATGTAAAGTCATGGAATGAATTATCATGGAGTTGACCAACGGAGATATAGAAAACATCCAGACACTGGACCCAACCCAATTTGGTTTTGTCTAGGGCAGATCATGCCTACACAATCTGGTGGACTTCTTTGAGGTCACCAAAGCAATGGATGAGGGCAGAATCGTTCACACTGCCTACCTTGACCTGGCCAAGGCATTTGACACAATACCGCACTCATGCATTGTTGACAAACTCAAGAGGTTAGGTACAAATCCATATGTCACCTGGTGGATAGCCAAATGGCTCAAAGACAGGACCCAGGAAGTTAGAATCTGGGAGTCCACCACAACAAAGAGGCCAGTCACAAGTGGAGTCCCTCAGGAATCAATCGTTGGACTGCTCTTTTTTGGCATTTACTTCTCTGAAGTCAAGACCAATGTCAGTGGTCTCTGGCTGACTAAATTTTCAGATGATTGCAAATTAGGAGTTGTCATTGAATCTCCCACTGACACAAATGTTCTCCAAGAGGGGCTGACAGAGACAAACAACTGGTGTCAGAGCCATGGACTAAAACTAAATGCAGAGAAATGCATAATAGTATCCTTTGGGAAGTCATCCATCCCAGATATCATATTGACAACACACCCCTTAAAGTTGACCCAGTAGTCAGGGACTTAGGGACAGACATAGATAGTAATATAGCCTTTGATCATCACGTGTCTACAGTGGTGAGGAAATCATTCTATGCTGTGTAACTTATAAACAAAGGTATGGCATCTAAGTCCAAGGAAGTCATTCTTCCACTCTATTTGGCATTCATCAGACCTATAATTGAGTACAATGCCCCATTTGGTATGTACCTAACCAGGCATATCCAGTAATTGGAATGTCCACAGAGGTTCCTCACTAAAAGAATACAGGGCGTAAGTAATATGTCCTATGCAGACTGCCTTCAAGGCTCTATCCCTATATCCTGTCTCCTAAAGGCTTTTTAGAGGAGATCTATGCCTGGCATACAGGGCATTGTCAGATCCCACTCTGATGGACCTACTGCATGCCCACAAAACAAACAGCACCAAGATTACATGTTCTAAAGACTTAAACCTTGCCTGTGATATAAGTAGGACCTGCTGGAGAGATAGGTATGTATTCCAGGGACTACCACGTCTATGGATCAGGCTCCCCATCCATGTGAAGCAGAGTTCCTCCCTAACCCAATTCAAGTGCAACTTGGACAGTTGGATGGGAAACCAGAAATTCATCCCTGGTTTGGCACCTATGTCTCTTATGGACACAGGTAACCTGTAAATGGTTCTTCTCCCAGGCCCATGCTTACACTTATCAAGGGTATCGGAACTTGTCTGAGATTTGGGATGCATGGCTAGGCTTAAAAAGGCCCTTGTGGGCATTAGCCTAGGAAACACCTATGAGCCAACACAACTAAACCCACAATCACCACTACTTAGCGCCTCCACTTACTTGTTTGTGGAGCACCCATTCTTACTAACTTCCAGGCAGCACAAAAAAGCAAAAGTTGAGCAATGCTTTAACAAAGTGGCTAAATTTGCAGCAATGCCCCTTTCAGAATCCACTACTCTATAGGACTGAAAGCCTAAACTGGTTAGAAGTAACCCATCAAGCAACATCTACAGAGCTTCTTCCCACCTACAAAATTAGCCAGCAATCATCTGCTTGTCTAGTACTAAATACCATTCAATACAACTACGTTTGTACTCCATCAGTATGACTCAGTGAGGAAAAACCTTTCTGTTCACAACCCAATCAAATCTGCAGGGCATGATCTATAGTTATACCATGTTTCTAAGGCCTGGGACTCCTTACCTATATCCATCAGATCAATACCCTCCCTCTAGTCCTTCAAAACAATTCTGAAATAGTTCTTAGCCAAAATTGGTTTCTGTTTTTGCTCATCCTCAGGATAACAATATTTCTAAATATGAACAAGTTCCTATTCACACCTCATGTTGATAAGGTTTTGACATAAAATGGATAAGGGGGAGGTGAAATGAAACCAAAGGATAAAAGGTTAATAATAGCAGCCCAGGATAGTGGGCTACGTACACATTAGTTCATAAACTTCAATGAACTGGTGGGAGAAGAAGACAAATGAAGGTTCTGTAAAAACAAAAAAAAAAGGAATTGTAAAGAGACACATACCTTGTTGGTGGGTGTGATACACTCAAGACAGAGGGACCTATACAATGAAAGGCACAATAGTGTGGCAGGATTGTTCCACTGAGATTGTGCAAACATCACAATACAGAAGTAGCTGACAAGCATTGAGAACATGAACCACAAAGTATTATAGAGAATGATGAAGAGTACATCAGCTTGGATCAGCCATTTCCAACAATCCAAAGAAGTAGATGCGAGAACAGCAGCTGTAGAAGTTCAAGGAAAAAAGACAAACCTAGCATTCATCATTGAAACCGCTACACATTGCTATTACAGACTCATACAGCGAGACGCAAAGTCATAAAATAAAAAGATTTATAGGCAGAAACAAGAGCAATGTGGAGGAAAAAATACCCAGACAGTTCTAATAGTAGTAGTAGGAACAATGAGTCAAAAAAAACCTACAGTCATATTTAGATATGCTACTAATACATGTAACTCTGTATGACTTGCAGGAATCAATTTTGGATCCATTGTGGATGCTACCAAGACTACTTTTGGATAACAAGGATTGAAGCAATACTAATTTCATGACTTAGGAACAGGTTCCATTCCCATAATGACACTAGAAGCCCAAACGATTTGTTGAAATGAAACCATATCTCTTACAAATCTACTTAAATGGCATGTTTATAAAACAACATGCAACCTGTCCAAGTTTTATCCAGGCATATGCATTACTAGCCTATAATCTTTTAACTTGCTAAATAAGTTGTATTTCTTTTAACTAATGTTGTCACATTGTGTCCGAGTTGGCATAATTAATTAAATTGTAGATGGGTTGTTTTATTTTCGAGGCTTTTAAAATTTTCAAAATATTTTTGAAATACCGTGGAACTTTTCTCCATGGAACTCCAATAAAAATGGACACCTACCTAGTTAGACTTCACCAGTAGTCAAATGTCAGTAAGGAAGTACCATGCTTGACTTGTCCTTACAAATGTTGCCTCTGCCTACACCCCACTAATATACAACACTACAGTACTGTTATATAATTAAATATAATTATAATATAATATAATATAATATACAATTTGTGATTACAACAAATACCAAAATGAAAAACAAGAAAAAGTTACAATAGATAAGGGAATATGCAATCCCTAACAGAACCAAGATGCTATCCTCCAAAAAAAGGAAGCCAATCTGGTGGACCCCTGCCATAAACAAACTCTACAACACAAGAAAGAAACTGTTGCAAAAAATAATAAAATTCCATGATTGGAGGAACTCCGTGGTCAGCCTCAGTAAGAAGCTGAGATCCCTCATAAAATCCTCCAAAGCTAGTTATGAAAACAAAATTGCCATTGATTCTAAAGACAGCCACAAAGCATTCTATAGTTATGTCAAGAATCTCAATGGCAACACTCAGATCTGCTCTGAGTTATAGCACAATGGTACTAAATATACAGAACCAAGTGATATTGCCAACATCCTGGCAGATAGGTTCAGTGCTAACTTTACCCCTCTATCACCCCTTAAAGGGTCCATTTCTATACCGGAAGAATGCAAAGTTCCTGTAATCACGGCTGCACAGGCGAAAAAAAAAGCACTCTCCAAAGCCGAAAAACACAGCATCCATGGAATCTGACAACATCCTAGGCTGCGCCCCACATGAACTACAGAACAAACTGGCACCCCACCTAAGTACCATGTTCAATCATAGCTTCACCTCAGGCTTTGTGCCCACTGAACGGTGCACAGCAACGGTTATCCCACTCCACAAAGGGGGAGCCACCACAGACCCCAGGAACTACCGTCCCATTGCAAGGCTATGGAACTTATAAACAATGACATTGGTAATCTCCAAACTCTGTACCCTACCCAGTTTGGGTTTGTAAAAGGCAGATCATGTGTTCTAAATGTGATAGACTTCTTTGAAGTGGTCACCAAAGCCGCAGATGAGAGTAAGGTGGTACACACAGCCTATCTGGTAATCTCCAAGTGTAGTACCTCGCGGGCGGTTCTGCGCAGGTTAAGGTGTGTCCACGGTGACTGGCAGGTCATCGTGCATCTGACTGACATATGCTACACAAACACCTGTTACTCAGTTGTGCGAAAATACATTTCTCACTAAATGTTGAAAGAACACAAAGCACCATTTGCTAACATGCCTTCCAACCATGCCTATAGTCACCATGCCTGATAACAACATAGCTATATGCTTGACACATTATTAGCAGTAAGTAAGTAAGCACCATTTCCAAATTAAAAGCCTGAGGTCACTGCCTTCCTACCATGCCTATAATTGCCATGCCTGATAACAACACAGTTATATGCTTGACACATTACTACCAGTGAGTGACACCTCTCTAACAAGTGACCGGTGCAATGACTTCTAAGTGTGCATTTGTTTGCAATGATTTTCCGTGTGTTCCGTGAGCTACCGCTAGGATTTACTGAATTTTTTGTACATTTGCAATGTTTGTCCTGCAATGGGTTCTAAGTGTGCATTTGTTTGCAGTGATTTTCCCTGTGTTCCGTGAAATGTTTATAATGAATACACTACATTTGCAATGTTATACCTTATATCAACGTGTGCTTTTTCTGTACATTTGCAATGTTTCCCCTTAATAAAGTGACAAAAGTGACCAGTACCATGTAATGTGTTTATTATACGTTATATGCTGATTATACGAAAGGTGTTTTTTCGACGTTTCCCTTAATAAAGTGACAAAAGTTACCGGTACGGTGTAATGTGTTTATTATACGCTGATTATATGAACTGTGTTTTTTCTACGTTATACGTGGATTATATGAAATATTCAGTAATATAAGATAGGTAAAGTAAGATGCATTATTAAAAAAAAAGTTTTGTCCTTTTGAAAGTCACTACTGTAATTACTCATTGTAAGGCAGGAACAAATATTCATGCATGCTTGCCCAGGAGGCGTGTTTGGGGCAGGTTTTGCTACTGCGCATGCTGCGAGGTACTTCACATGGAGATTACCACCTATCTAGATCTCGCCAAGGCTTTCAACATCATCCCCCACTCTGGAATTATAGATAAAGTCACTTAACTAGGTATAAATGCCTATGTCACAAGATGGGTTGCCAACTGGCTCACTGACAGAACTCACACTGTGAAAGTAGCAGACTCTAAATCCACCTTCAGACCAGTAACAGGTGGAGTACCACAGGGTTCAGTCCTGGGTCCTCTCCTGTTTGGTATATACTTCTCTGAAGTACAGGCTAACAGAGAAGGTCTTTGGCTAACGTAGTTCACAGATGACTGCAAACTAAGAGCCATATTTAAAACTCCTAACGATGTGGACACCCTACAAAAGGGCCTCACAGAGTCAGATGCCTAGTGTCAAAGCCATGGCCTCAAGCTCAATGCCAAAAATTGCATTGTCATCCCTTTTGGTAAAAACTCTGTACCCATCAACCACCACATAGGCGGTAGTCTACTTAACACTTAAAGTGTGATGAGACCTTGGGACACAGGTGGACAGTAGTCTCTCCTTTGATGATCACATCACCACAGTAGTCAGACAATCCTTCTACGTGGTACACCTCATCACAAAAGGTTTCTCATCCAGGAAAAAAGAGGTCATTGTTCCCCTCTACTCATCACTCATTAGACCTATTATAGAGTATAACGCCCCTTTTGGTATGTACTTCACAAGGCATCTACAACAACTGGAGAGGTCGCAGAAATAACTCACATAGAGGATTACCGGCCTCAAACAGATGCCCTACGCAGACCATCTCAAAAAATTCCAGCTTTACTCTGTATCATATTGCCTACTCAGAGGCAATCTGTGCCCAACATACAAAGCTATGTCAAACCCAGATCTGTTGGACATGCTCCACTTAAAGAAATCCCAATCCCTCTGAGCTATATGCTCTAGGGATCTAAACCTTGTCACCACAATAATTAGAACATACTAGAGGGATAGATTCCTGTCCCAGAGACTCCCCATACTCTGGAACAAACTACCTGTCTATATCAAACAAAGCTCCTCATTAGCACTCTTCAAGAAAAATCTCAATGATTGGATAGGAGATAGGAAATTCACCCCGGGGATCACTTCTGTGGCTCTGCTCGACAATGGCACAGGAAAATAATTTTCTTGGGTGGCAAAAGCAAGGGTACCATTTGGCTAGGCTTGTATAGGCCTTAGGGTCAATAGCCTAGTACCTACCTATGAACCTAGGAACTAGCCACCGACACTATGACAAAAATCATCAGACTTAAAAACTACAAAAGCAATATTCATACTGCTCAATTATCACAGATTTTGCCACATATTATTACCCTCCTGCTTATAAAATGTTTTGATTTTCTGGTAAATCATTGAAGATTACAGTCAGTCAGTAATGTCAGACATGAGAGTTTCATACTTCTTAGTCTTTAAGAAATCCATGTTAATGACAATCCAGGTACGCTCCTACTTACTGGAATGAGGGTAATATTTAAAAGTTATCCTTGATTTTGGACTCTAGTCATCATTAATCTAGTATAAACCTATGAACCTATTAGTTATGCACAAAACATGGCTTCATGCTTATTTCTCCCTACAACATATACCCCAAATTCAAGATTTGACATAACTAATGAAAGAGAAATTAAATAATCTCAAAGATAAAAATGTACACTAACCTGTAGCACCTGTAACCTGTGGCATCCTTCAGTAGGCTTGTAAGCATGTACCCTGAAGTGGACAGTTGTTTCAACTGAGCCAGTAGGGAAACCTACCCAGTTTCGCAGTAATAAAACATGGCCATAATCACTGCCACATACAGCACCAGGAGCTGAATTCAGAACTCCACTTTCACAAGCCCTCAACAAAACTAGCACTAAACTCATTGTCACTGTCCACCAAAGGAATACATAATAAATATTGTTTGAGATACTTAACTAATAAGACACAATAAAACCTTCAACAATGGCCGCATCTTCTCAGCTGAGCTAAAGTCCTGCAGACCAAAGCAAAAAAAACATGGTAAACTTCTTAGAAAACCAGACCCCTAAGCAATGAGTGAAAAAATATCCAGTAGCAATATAAATAACACACCTCCATTACCTCTCATTTGTTCATAAATCTCATTTGTTCATAACTATTATTTAATATGTACACATTACTAATTTCTTTTCACAAGTGATCTTCAGTGAAATGCTTGTGTGTTTTTCTTTTTGAACCTGTATTTGGTATAAAACTGTATTGAATACTACTTTGTATAGACTAACTAGATTTGTATTGTTCATCTTACTGTACGGATACTATTGTACTATCTATTGTATTTTGCTTATTTCTGTGGAGCTTTTCTCCCCGGGCCTCCACTGAAAATGGGCTTCTGGCCAAGTCAGAGTTTCCCGGTAAACAAATGTAAATAAATAAATAAACACAAACACACTCTCACACACACTGAAATTACCGCACACTCAGAGTGCATGAAAACTAGCAACCTGTAAAAAATGTAACCTTTAATACAAAACTTTACATTATATAAACCATGACCTGGCAAAGGCTTTTGACACGATACCCCACTCGGGCATCATAGAAAAACTCACCAGCTTAAATGTAAACCCATACGTCACAAGATGGGTTGCAAACTGGCTAAGTGACAGAACCCACAGGGTTAGAGTTGCTGGCGCCATGTCAGATTCCAAACCTGTCACAAGTGGTATCCCACAGGGCTCGGTCCTGGGTCCACTCTTGTTTGGCATCTACTTTTCAGAAGTACAGGCAAGCACAGGAGGATTATGGCTGACAAAGTTTGCAGATGACTGCAAACTAGGCGCCATAGTTGAAAACTCATCAGACACAGATATCCTTCAGAAGGGTCTCATAGAAACGGATAACTGGTGCCAAAGCCATGGCCTAAAGTTAAACGCTAAAAAATGCATAGTCATACCCTTTGGGAAAAACAAGGTTACCCCTAGCTACCATATAGGTGGCAATCCACTAAGCACAGAAGAGGTTATCAGGGATCTGGGGACCCAGGTTGATAGTAACCTTTCATTTGACACCCACATTGCCAAAGTAGTTAGGAAGACCTTCTACATTGCCCACCTGATCATGAAGGGTTTCACATCTAGGTCAAGGGAGGTCATCATCCCCCTGTACTCATCACTCATCAGACCGATGATTGAGTACAACGCCCCATTTGGAATGTATCTGACCCGACACCTGCAGCAATTGGAAAGGCCCCAAAAGTTCCTCACCAAAAGGATAAAGGGTCTCAAAAATATGTCCTATGCTGCCTGACTGAAGGAGCTCCAGCTCTACTCAGTCGCCACCGCCTGCTCAGAGGTGACCTGTGCCTGACATACAAGGCCATGTCCAACCCGGAATTAATGAACATGCTTCACCTCAAAAAATCTAAATCCATCAGATCTACAAGAGCACGAGATTTAAACCTTGACACGGTCATAAATAGGACGTGCTGGAGGGACAGATTCATCACCCAGAGACTCCCTATGCTGTGGAACAAAATCCCGGTACATGTGAGGCAGAGCACCTCGCTAGCCTTGTTCAAGAGAAATCTTGACCAATGGATGGGAGATCGCAGGTATACCCCAGGGATTACATCAGTGTCACTGCTTGACAGAGGCACAGCTAAATAATGGGCATAATATCCTTCAATCTAAAGGGGTGGCGTAAGCCACAAAAACTCTGGGCTAGGCTTATAAATGCCCTAGGGCAGATAGCCTAGTATGAACCTATGAACCTATGAACATGAAAACAAGAAGTGCATCAAATACTTACTGTCTACTTACATTTCTCCAGTAATGAATACAAACACAAGACATGCCATCAGTAACACACAAATCAGAATCTCCCAAACATAAAAAAATGTTCACTTACCTGTAATGTCAAGTGTGTAGTCTAAACAAGTCTCATTAATTCTTCAAGCACCGTAAACTAAGCACCAAACAGATCCAGTAGAATGTCACGATCCACACTTTATTTGCTATTATTTAAACACAATTAAAACTCGAAAGTTTAGCGCTTTCATCTACGTATTGTAGACTTCTTCAGAACAAACAATAGATCCAGCAATAGTTCTTAAATAGTCTAAAAAACCGCCAAAATTCTAAAATTGCATCAATTAATGAGATGCAGTTTGTGAGGGGATTATTCATAGATAGAGGTTACCCAGAGGACTTGGTAGAGGATGTTACCAGGTATGTCATTAAGGAATGGGGGAAAAGGTATACACCAGTGTTGGGTGTAGGACCCCCTAAAGTTGTAACTAACGTTAATAATGGTGCCCATAAGACATTGCCTCAGGGAAAGAGTTTTCAAAAAGCATGTATAGTAAAGTATGGTAGGCAGGCCAGCCAGGTTAAACAGATTATAGATAAAAACTGGAATATAATAACCAGTGATGATGGAATTAGTGAGAAGCTGGGAATTAAGCCTATATTTGTATTTAAAACTGATAGGAATTTACAAAACATACTTGAAACAAGAATGAATAATGAGTTTCATATGAAATCAAAGCAAGGGAAAGGTGGTACTTCCAAATGTGGCCATTGTAAACAGTGTGGCAGTATTAATACACAAGAAAGTATCACATTGGCCAACATCCTACATAGTAAGATTTATTTTAACAAAGGGAATTGTCAAACACAACACTTGATTTACTTGGCATTATGTTCCACCTGTGGCTCTTTTTACGTAGGAAAAACTGACAGGAGACTTAGAGAGAGAATATATGATCATCATTACTGTATACGTAAAAAGGACCCTAATAATGCCTTGTCGAAGCATTTAATGAGCAATCTTAATTGCGGTGGATTTATGTTTGGCATCCTGGAAGTTATAAGGTATAATCCCAGGGGGGGTGACATCAAAGGAATAGTAGCTGAAAAAGAAATTAAATGGCAAATCAGGTTAAACGCTGCCATACCCCCGGGATTAAATGAATCTATACCTACCAAACCCCTGTTGAGAAATTGAACAACTGAAAAAATAAAATATTAATTTCATATTATATATCCTATACTAAATTTGATTATATATGATGCATTTGCATTGTTTAGTATTAGTGCCTACTTATTAATAGTTTTTGAATATAGTATATATTTTCTTACTCATGTATATAATAGTTATTAAATATTGTATATTCTGAATATTATGCATGAAATTATTTAACAGTTCAACAATTCCACAGTTTATTATATAAAAATATAAAAATGATGTGCATTTTTTAGGAGTTTTAGATTACTTTATTATTACTGGTAAAGTTTACATATGCATTTTTGTGTGTTTTAATGATTAATAACTACTAATTTGAAATACTTTTTTAACTGATAAAAGATTTATCACTAGAGTATGATAGCACTTTAGAACATATTGTTTATAAAAATGACAATGGCTATCTAATCTTATATTTTATATAATGAGTGTTTAAAATGATGTACTTGTATCTTTAAGGTACTTCATAGTTAATTGATGCAATTTTAGAATTTTGGCGGTTTTTTAGACTATTTAAGAACTATTGCTGGATCTATTGTTTGTTCTGAAGAAGTCTACAATACGTAGATGAAAGCGCTAAACTTTCGAGTTTTAATTGTGTTTAAATAATAGCAAATAAAGTGTGGATCGTGACATTCTACTGGATCTGTTTGGTGCTTAGTTTACGGTGTTGTTGTGAGTTCCAGTTATTTTGCTGATTGTTGGAGGTCATGGATTCCATGGGTGATATGTCTGGTGAAATCATGCCGGTCGGAAGGGAAGAGGTAGATAAAATATACTCGGAATTGGCCATCATGAAGGGTGAGATTACCAGACTGTGTGAATTGATGAAGCCGACTTGTATACAGCATCCAGGGGGCATTCCTGTTACGGGCAGCGCAATGATGACATCACCACGCTCCGTAATCGAGGATGATAGCACGGATGAAATACCTAATGGTCAACGAGAGGCAGAGGCAGCACACTCGAGTATTACCGAACGGGGACCGGGTAGGAGATGTGTTGAACGGGAAGGCAGCCACTTCTCAGGATCCGACCAAGACGCCAATATTTCGGAAGATTTTTTTCTATTCTCCGGTGCAAGACCGAAAAGAATACCGCCAAACCGAACTTACTCAACTATTGCCAGCAGAATGGAGGGGCTTGATAGACCTAAGGACACTGGCGATATACAACAGTTAAGTAAGCAAGCTAAAAGAGTGGACATGACTCATTCGAATTACAATATAGACAATTTTTTAAAATTAACGTATGACTTTGATGTAAACAAGAATGTTAGAGTAAAAGAAGGCATGCAGGGGCAGCCTTTTTCCAATTTAAAACATGCTATATATGATTTTGGTAAAAAGTTAACACAAATTAAAGGGCTACAAATTGATAATTTATACTTAAGGAAATGCATATCAAGTGGAATTGTACCTATGGGGTTGCGTTTTTTTAAACAACCCATAGGTGTGGAAATGAATGATGTGAACATCGAAGCATGTAACAAAATGTTTGATAACTTTGGAATACAGTTCATGGAATTTATTATAACCAGCAATGATAGTAAAATCAGTAATTTACTACAGGAAGTGGAGAGAATGAATGTAGAGATTACCAAAGATTTAATTTTCCCACAGTGGGAACAATTATACAACAAACAATACATTTATGCTGAAAATAATTCCAAAAAGATTTTTGATAGGAAAAGTAAGAAATTCATTCGTGATATGAACCAGTATGCTAATTTTAAAGCTTATAGATGGAACACTAAAGTAGATAGGGAACAGTATGAACCAGTTGATAGGCACACTGAGAGAAGAGATACATATGATGACAGGGGGCATGGAAAAGATTTTTTAGAGGAAGAGTTCATACACGAGAGAAATTACAGAGACAACAGGAGGGCAAACAGGGGGAAGCAATTTTGGAAGAAATAGGATGTTGTTCTATAGTAAGTGATCAAGAAAAACAGGATATAGTTAGACAAGGGGTCGTAAATATATGGAATGATTTTAAAATATATAACTATACACCTCTGAGCGTTAGCAAAGAACATTTTAGGATATTTTCTAGAGGTATGAAATACATACCCAAAGGTAAATTTGATTATGTAGATGCACTTGTTGAGTTAAAATTGTACACTAGAAAATTAAATTTAAGTCTATTTTTTCAAGATAATACAAGCACTTATAATAATCCCATTGTATTAAAAAGGAAAAGCAAGTTTATTCCACCTATGCACAATACCATAGCTACCTTTGAAAAAGTTATAAGTAAACAAATATATCAGTTAAAAAATAAGAAAAGTGATGTGAGTACTTATACAGATTGGGACAAGCGACTTAATCAGATAATTGATGAAATGCAGGCAGCTAATATTAAAATATTAGTACCTGACAAAGGGGGTGGCATAGTGTTAATGGAAACAACCAGGTACAATGAAAAAATATTTGATATTTTGAATAATATAGATCAGTACGAAAGGTCATCGTTGAATCAAATTAATATAGCTCATAGGCGCATAGATTTATATTTGGAGGAATATCTTTTGGACCAAAGAATTGATCAGGTATTATATGAATTTTTAAAGGTCCAATTTCCCACCTTAGCCACTATTCATGGTATACCGAAGGTTCATAAGGATATTGTAGATCCGCCTTTGAGACCTATAATTGCAGGAACATATAGCAAAAACTTTCCCTATGGGAAAGTCATTGACCAGTGGCTTAAGGGCATATACGAGAATCATGAGCATATTATTAAAGACTCATGGGATTTTTTGGGGAAGTTTACGCCTGATTTATGGCATCATGATGCACTTTTTGCTAGTATTGATATAAAAGACTTGTTTTCCTGTATACCCAAGGATGAGGGTATCAACAGATTTATGGAAAGCGTACATGGTTATAGCACACTAAGTGATGATAAAAAACTTTTGATAAATGATTTTATAAATATAGTATTGGAAAATAATTTTATCTATTTCGATGGTGAGTACTATAAGCAAAATAATGGTGTGGCGATGGGGGCAGCTTGTGCCCCCATATATGCTAATCTTGTGTTATTAGATTGGGAAAAAGAATTTGTGCTTAACTCACCATGGTATAGATATATGATACTATACGTGCGCTATTTGGATGATATTTTCATTCTTTGGAGGGGTGAAAAAGAGGAATTTATCCGGTTCATTGAATATATCAATAATAGTACAACATATCTCAGGTTTACATATAAAATTGAAGTTTCAGGTATCAACTACTTAGATGCATATATATATTCTGATGGCCAACAATTCCAGTCTAAGATATTCAGGAAGGAGACCTTTTGCAATAGCTATCTTGAATATAATAGCAATCATCCATACTCCCAGAAAAAGAGCATTATTAAAGGACAGTCCATTAGGGTTGCGAGGATGACTACGGTCAAGCAAGAATTTCTTAATGAGATGCAGTTTGTGAGGGGATTATTCATAGATAGAGGTTACCCAGAGGACTTGGTAGAGGATGTTACCAGGTATGTCATTAAGGAATGGGGGAAAAGGTATACACCAGTGTTGGGTGTAGGACCCCCTAAAGTTGTAACTAACGTTAATAATGGTGCCCATAAGACATTGCCTCAGGGAAAGAGTTTTCAAAAAGCATGTATAGTAAAGTATGGTAGGCAGGCCAGCCAGGTTAAACAGATTATAGATAAAAACTGGAATATAATAACCAGTGATGATGGAATTAGTGAGAAGCTGGGAATTAAGCCTATATTTGTATTTAAAACTGATAGGAATTTACAAAACATACTTGAAACAAGAATGAATAATGAGTTTCATATGAAATCAAAGCAAGGGAAAGGTGGTACTTCCAAATGTGGCCATTGTAAACAGTGTGGCAGTATTAATACACAAGAAAGTATCACATTGGCCAACATCCTACATAGTAAGATTTATTTTAACAAAGGGAATTGTCAAACACAACACTTGATTTACTTGGCATTATGTTCCACCTGTGGCTCTTTTTACGTAGGAAAAACTGACAGGAGACTTAGAGAGAGAATATATGATCATCATTACTGTATACGTAAAAAGGACCCTAATAATGCCTTGTCAAGCATTTAATGAGCAATCTTAATTGCGGTGGATTTATGTTTGGCATCCTGGAAGTTATAAGGTATAATCCCAGGGGGGGTGACATCAAAGGAATAGTAGCTGAAAAAGAAATTAAATGGCAAATCAGGTTAAACGCTGCCATACCCCCGGGATTAAATGAATCTATACCTACCAAACCCCTGTTGAGAAATTGAACAACTGAAAAAATAAAATATTAATTTCATATTATATATCCTATACTAAATTTGATTATATATGATGCATTTGCATTGTTTAGTATTAGTGCCTACTTATTAATAGTTTTTGAATATAGTATATATTTTCTTACTTATGTATATAATAGTTATTAAATATTGTATATTCTGAATATTATGCATGAAATTATTTAACAGTTCAACAATTCCACAGTTTATTATATAAAAATATAAAAATGATGTGCATTTTTTAGGAGTTTTAGATTACTTTATTATTACTGGTAAAGTTTACATATGCATTTTTGTGTGTTTTAATGATTAATAACTACTAATTTGAAATACTTTTTTAACTGATAAAAGATTTATCACTAGAGTATGATAGCACTTTAGAACATATTGTTTATAAAAATGACAATGGCTATCTAATCTTATATTTTATATAATGAGTGTTTAAAATGATGTACTTGTATCTTTAAGGTACTTCATAGTTAATTGATGCAATTTTAGAATTTTGGCGTTTTTTTAGACTATTTAAGAACTATTGCTGGATCTATTGTTTGTTCTGAAGAAGTCTACAATACGTAGATGAAAGCGCTAAACTTTTGAGTTTTAATTGTGTTTAAATAATAGCAAATAAAGTGTGGATCGTGACATTCTACTGGATCTGTTTGGTGCTTAGTTTACGGTGTTGTTGTGAGTTCCAGTTATTTTGCTGATAATTCTTCAAGCAGCCATCTCCTACAAAGCAGATTGCTTCTCTAGATGACTTGCACAGACTCTACAGAACAGCTTTAAAAGCAGAATATAGTTATGTGTAAAACTTACTAAAAATTTCAAAGCATCTAACGCAAATCAACAGTCATTTATAATCCCACTGCGACCAACCACAAAAAGTTAAAGTCTTAAAAAAGTAGTAATTTATAAAGATAGTTGCAACTTCTAGTCCAACCTTCCGTTATGACTGAGTTCCACAAATGAGTTGAATTCTGTAGAAAGTGACCCACATATCATTTCATTAAAACAGTATAACTCACACACAAACAATTAAGCATGCCTTGTCTCTCCACAGGATGCACCTGGGCAATTGTGATGACTGCATGTATAGATTACATTGGTTAACACATTCAGATAAATTCATACATTGAAATGAATAAGACATTTTAAACAGATTAGCATGTAAACCTCTCATTCAATTAAATGAAAATCAATACCAAGCAGTAAACCAATGCAGTTAGCACCTCATTAAGTTGAATATGACCATTTTCACATCTGATGGCACCCACTGTTTAATCCAGTGGTCCA
Organism: Protopterus annectens; assembly: GCF_019279795.1. Taxonomy (NCBI): domain Eukaryota; kingdom Metazoa; phylum Chordata; order Ceratodontiformes; family Protopteridae; genus Protopterus; species Protopterus annectens. The sequence continues at coordinate 21,664,118 of NC_056728.1, forward strand.
AGATCAGAAACAGTTAACACAAAGCCAAGAATGACTGCAGCAATTTTACAATAATTAACATTCAAATCAATTAACTCAGGCTTCTCTTACCACAAACTGAGAAGTATGTAACTATTTTTATATGTTTAGTCAATGTTATAACAAACTTCAAGAAACTGTACATTTTCAGTGGAGAGTGATATCTGTAGAAAATGATAATAAAGTTACATGTACAGCTTTAAGTGACCTATTTATAGTCTTGTAATAGACTTGGAACAGCTGTGAAAAATAATTTCTGTGAAAACCTAGGAAACACAAATATCAGCTGCTCAAGAGGAGAGTTGTTGAAACAGACATTGGCATAAGGGGAAACACATTAATGATGCACTTCTGCAAGAACCAAAACCTCTAAATATTTGAATTGGGTTAAACTTTCAGAAATTGACATCTCAGGATGGCCTGAAACACAAAAGCAAAAAGTATTTTGACTGATACACTTTTTTTTAATAGTCATGTAAACATGTTATGGTCTTGAAATGCACTCACTAGTGCACATATTGTCTATAAAAATACCATGCAAATACCTTTTGTCTAAGTCTTTATGTCACAAAGGCTCTTGCCACCCCCATAGTGCCTTTTTTAGGCAAGGCTCAAATTCTAAACCTACCACCCTAGAACACCAAAAAGGAAAAAAACTAAGGGTAATGCTGCTCAATGCCAGAAGTCTCAATCTCAAGATGCACGCACTCGAGGCCCTTCTCAATATGGAGAACATCGATGTCTGTGCTGTGACAGAAACCTGGTTCAAGGCTCCTGAGAGCACCCCAGCACTAACAGGTTTCACCTCATATCATACGTTCCGGCCCCAAAATCCGGACAACACCAAGAAAGGAGGGGGGGTGTCCATATTCATAAAGGACACCCACACCTCAAGGTTGGTGGCAACGACGATGCATCGGAGACCATCCAGGTGCAATTAACCATAGGCAAGACTGCTCTGCAATTTGTAGCATGTTACAGGCCACCCTCTCAAACTCAGGAACCTCACATGGCCTTCCTGAAAACATTGGAGGATAAATGTATCTCCAAACACCATCATACTAGGTGACTTCAACTACCCTAATATAGACTGGGAACACTACTCAAGCCCGAACACTCTAACCCAAAGATTCCTGGAGTTCATAAACTCAAATGCCATGGAACAACTAGTCACCATCCCCACAAGAGGTGAAAACATACTTGATCTCATCATCACGAACATGGGATCAAAATGTTCAACACCGAAGTATACCCTCACTGGTGAGATCAGATCATAAACTAATCTCGCTGGAGGTCCTCATCCCGCCCCACCTGAAACAAAAAGACCACAGTGAAAAACTTCTCAAAAGCCGATTTCACACTTCTAAAACTAGTGTGGTCTCCTTTAAGGCCCCTGAGCCAGTGGTAAACATTACTCAAACCGCTGAATCACTTACAAATGCCTTCTACCAGCACCTACAGGACTGCATGGATCAGGCAATCCCAAACAAAACTAAGACTCTCTGTACCAAAGGCAAGCGTCCAGTCTGGTGGACCCCAGCCATAAACAAGCTCTACAACAAAAGGAGGAAGCTACTACAAGATAGAGCAAAATCCTTGAAAGGTAAGACACCTTTGATCATTATAAGTAAAAACTAAGAGCTCTCATAAAATCATCCAAGGCAAATTTTGAGAGAAAAATCGCCAAGGACTCTAAAGACAATCATAAGGCCTTCTTTAGCTATGTTAGAAACCTAGGAGGAAACTCCCAGATATGCTCAGAATTAGTTCAAAATGATGTGAAAATTACTGAACCTACACACATTGCTAACATACTGGCTGACAGGTTCAGTGCAAACTTCTCCCCCTCCCCAAAGGAGAGATATCTATTCCAGAGGATTGTAGCCCCCAAACATCTCCAACGCCCAGGTGAGAACTGCCCTCACTAAGGCAAAAACACAGCATCCATGGGACGGATGGTGTCCCCGGCTGTGTGCTTCATGAACTCAACGAGGAATTAAACCCACAGTTAGGACAGCTGTTTAATCTTAGCCTCACCTCAGGATGCATTACCCAAGGAGTGGCGCGGCGACTGTGGTCCCACTTCATAAGGCGGTGCCTCCACAGACCCTGGAAATTACCGCCCCATTAGCTTGACAAGCCTTATCTGCAAAGCCATGGAGAGGATCATAATGGAACTCATAAATAAAGACATAGGGAACTTGCAGACTTTGGATCCAACCCAGTTTGGCTTTGTCAAAGGCAGATCCTGCCTCTTAAACTTGGTTGACTTTTGAGACAGTCACCAAGGCCATTGATGAGGGAAAGGCAGTCCATACCAAGGCCCCCTAAAAACTCGGGAAACCCATACATCAC